>NC_090655.1:268789091-269389091 GCF_040937935.1 Hyperolius riggenbachi
TGCTCTTAATACAAAGATTGCAGAGAGTACAATTTTCCCGACTGAAGGTATGTATTTTGCCTCAGGACATAAGAGGGGTAAAGCAAAGGTCCAATCAGGACAGTTGGGAATAGCGTTTGTCATTGATATGCTAATCAATTTCCCTGAAGAGAGAGTCCCACCCATATTCTTCTGGGGAGGGCCACAAGGGTTAGCATGGGATGTTAGTTTAATGGATCAGGGAACATTTTGCAGTAAAGAGGTAGAATACTGGGATACATCAGGTAGCACCCCGGGGACTCTCTATGATAAAAGGGTGATGGGACTAAAAAGAGGTCATTCAACAATTATGCACATAGGGACAGCAGAATGTGGGTACCCAGCATCATCTGAACATGGGTTTGGGAACAGCTAACGCACAACACCTATAAGGTTCAGGGGTACACTCAAAGGCACATTCAAACAATTCACAAAAAGATGATTGCACATGGTAAGGGTGCGGCATGGGAAATAGCAGCTATATCCATGCAGACTGAGTTAACGGCAGATTTCAAGATAATGGCTCAAGCCTTATCAGAAAGTCAAACTCCTTTACAACTGAGACTTGACAAGGAGAGATTATTGATTTTCCTGGGGAGGGATCTTATGGATGGCTAATGCTGGGCATACACGGTATTCAGCGCAGGCTTATCATTCGAGCCTGATGGCTCGATTGGTAATATCCGACAGATCTAAAGACCTGCCGGATAGATTCCCCGCTCGATCTCCACCGGCGGACAATAGCGGGGAATCGACCGGCTGATAAGGAGCGCCGGCGGGGACGAGCGGGAATCGATCCGCGCGGACGAGCGGAAATGCGACGGCATCGATCCAGCGGCTCGATCCGGCACATAATTGTATATGTGTACACCATGACCTGAGAGGTCAGCATTTTGTGGTGCTCGACGGAGAAGTGAAACAAGTGGACTTGTCATCATGCTGGCAATTCGCAGATAAGTACCTGTGTTTGCCAGGACAAGTCAGATTTAGTGATGAAGCCTGCTGGCTTAATAGCACTGAATGCACAGCGGCCATTCAAAAGATCCGCCCTGAAGCCAAACCAATATTTCCAGTGGCTGAAGGAAAAGTTTGTTTTTTTTAACATGATGTCCACGAACACATTCATTGTATATATTCATAATTGTTCAGACAAGTTTGATCTTACGAGGGGGACGTTATGTGTGAGCGGAGATCCCATATAGATTCAGTCGTCGAGTTTTGACTACGTTATTCCTCAAATCGGTAAGAGAACTTTAAAGTTCAAAGCTCCACAAGAAGTGCCCATACTGAGAGATAACACACCATGGGATAAATGGGTACAGGTTTTGACACAAGAGAACACTTTGTTAAAAAGGTTAAACATAACATTAATTTAGAGGTGATATTTCATCATGATCAAGGAGAGCTGCCAGAGGTTGAACACAAATATAATCAGGTGAGTTCCAGTCTGACCTGGTGGAGAAGGTTTCTGGCGATATTTTAGGGGCATTCAGACTGGGCCTCCGCAGTTCAAACCTTTTTCCTGCACCTACTGGTCGTAGTGAATGGGGATTACAATCATATGCATCATTACACAGGTGAGTTTGTGTTTAAAATTACGCAAACAAATAAACATGGGGAGAGGATTGGTGTCAAGTACACAATCTCACAAGCCTATATTTTCAAGCTAAGTCACATGATACAAGGTTTCAGAGGTACCTATGGGACGGAGCTGATTGTATAAAGGTGGTTTTCTAGAAGACCTCTAGCACTGCTCCGTCGCTTTGGGTACAAACAAGTTTCACTTTTCCATGGTCAAGTGGAGTATGTAGGGGATACACCTGTGACGAGAATGCTGAGTGAAGAATGGGATGCGGGCTTAGAAGAAGAGCCTTCCCAGAGAGACAAGAGGTCTTGCTCTCCCTCCCAGGGGCATTCACTTAGAGCAGAGAGAGTGTGTTTGGAAACGAGCATGGAAGGGTGAAACATTACAAAAACAGGCTCATAGGTACTGTCTGAACCCTAATGGAGAAACCCGCATCTCAAGTCATTTCAGGGGGGCTGTTAGAATGTAAATATACTTGAATTCTAGGCCTCAGGCACTCAAGACTAGTAAAGACTTGAGATGCAGGGTCTCTTTAAAGCGGATCCGAGATGAAAAACTAACTATAACAAGTAACTTGTCTATATATCTTATCTAAAGTTTAGATTTACACAGCAAATCTAGCTGCAAACAGTTTTAATAGAATGTGATTATTCCTGTGATACAATGACAGCAGCCATGTTGTTTGTAAACATTACACATAGGCAGGCTTATCTGTATCTTGAGCCATCAGCCTAATCCCCTCTCCTCCTCTCTGCCTCTGAAATCAATGGCTGATAACGCCTCCCCCTCCTACTGCCCAGACTGAGCTCCCATGAGCCCTTGCTACTGCCAAGGCTCTCTGAAAACCTGTGGGCGTGGCTTTTTTAGTTTATAGGGAATCAGAGTATTAAAACAAAAAAGTATTTGGCTTGAGGAATGCCCTATAAACAATAGGAAAGGAACACAATTATGCAATGTGTAAAAGTTCACCTCGGATCCACTTTAAGCATAGTTTCTCGGAGAGAAATTATGCAGTCATTTACAAGAACATGTTCCTCTATAAGGACACATAATGGGTTTTCAGGTCTAACTGTACCGACAGACGACGAAACGGTTAACAGAGCCGATATTTGGAAAACATTGCATTCCTTGCATCTAGGTAATAAAGCACTGGAGGATTAGATAATGATGTGGGTCACATGCCCATGCCCGCCAATTGTAGGTTTGGGGGTATGGCTCGGGTGATGTCAGAATTTAACTCTTTGATGTTCATATAAAAAAGGGAGACTGGATGACAGAGCGCTACTTCTACTTCATCTTCTGCATGCTGTCCTGCTCTCTACGCTTGCTATTTAGAATAATAGCTTCCTGTCAGTATGCTGTAAATATATGTGATGTACATAGGACAAAGGAAAGACTGTTTATACTCTGAAGAAATCAACATGTAACAAAAGATGCCTGAATGCTGAATAAACCCCTTAAAGGTGAAGGTGGCTGTCTCCGCTCTATCTCCTGTATGCTGTCGCTGTGAGGTGCAACTTTAATGAGTTGCTGGTGCCGGGGTAAAAGGTATGTTGTGCTGTTGCCAATAGCAACCAACGTATAGTTCTTACAATGGCAATACTGGGGGACACAGGGGGACATGGCTATACTAGGAACGAAATGGCATTACTGGGGTTGGGGACATTATATACTGGAGGAAAATGGCGATGCTGGCGGACATGGCTATACTGGGAAAGATATAGCATTACTGGGGTGGGGGACATTACATACTGGAGTATAATGGCAATGCTGGGGGACACAGGGAGGACATAGCTATACTGGGAAAGATTACTGGGGTGAGGGGACATTGCATACTGGAGGATAATGGCAATGCTGGGGGCCACATGGCTATACTGGGAAAGCAATGGCATTACTGGGGTGGGGAATACTACATACTGGAGGATAATGGCAATGCTTGGGGACACAGGGAGGAAATGGCTATGCTAGATGGACATGCTGTCTTTTCTCTATGATATGACCAAACTAAATTAATACTAGGAAGATGATTTAACAACCATAGTCAGCACTAGTCTATGTTAGGGGAACCAACAGGAATCCCCATAATCACTTCCATTGCAAGAAATACAGGTCTCAGCAGTTACTATTCATGCCACCAATCAGATAGGATTAGCGGTTGTGTGAGCAGAGGTGGTAGCCAAAGCAAGCACTGTACCCGAGTCTCCTGGTGTGCAATTTTAGTGCTTCAACCTGGGTCTTTCATTTCTTAACATTTGTGGTTGTGACCAAATGTGATCAGGATAGTGACAGGTGTACTATGACCTCCTCTGTAACAAAGTACAGTATGTCCACCCCGACCTCTGCTCTGCCCAATATATAACAAGTATGTCCACCCCGACCTCTGCACTGCCTAATATATAACAAGTATGTCCACCCCGACCTCTGCCCTGCCCAATATATAAGAAGTATGTCCACCCGACCTGTGCTCTGCCCAATACATAACACGTATGTCCACCCCGACCTCTGCTCTGCCCAATATATAACAAGTATGTCCACCCCGACCTCTGCTCTGCCCAATATATAACAAGTATGTCCACCCCGACCTCTGCTCTGCCCAATATATAACCAGTATGTCCACCCCGACCTCTGCCCTGCCTAATATATAAGAAGTATGTCCACCCGACCTGTGCTCTGCCCAATACATAACACGTATGTCCACCCCGACCTCTGCTCTGCCCAATATATAACAAGTATGTCCACCCCGACCTCTGCTCTGCCCAATATATAACAAGTGTGTCCACCCCGACCTCTGCTCTGCCCAATATATAACAAGTATGTCCACCCCGACCTCTGCTCTGCCCAATATATAACAAGTATGTCCACCCCAACCTCTGCTCTGCCCAATATACAACAACAATCACACAATTACCTCTTTCAGCAACGTGCTCTCTCCACTTTTTGCAAATTCTCTACCTACTGCGGTGCATCACTTCCTGTCTCTTACATCATTTCCTGGGTGTGACATCACTTTCCGCCATCTAGTGGTGAATAGACTAACTGCAGCCTCTGTTTCTGGAATCTCATGCAGTCAGCAATCTATTATTATTATACAGTCTAATTATTATATAATTATAACTATGATTGTTATTTTCTGTTGCTACACAACAGCCTCATCTTCAAATGCATCACATATAGTAATATCAATAATACTGTATAACAGGAATACTAACAATAATATTAATCATTATTAGTCCCAGATAGTTGCTGGAGATGTAGAACTGCCATATGGATGTGATTCCATAGTTACAGGAGATGTCAGTTTCTTGCACCAGACTGAGAGAAAGGCAAAATTACTGGAGAATTACTGGAGAAATATTATGGACTGGGATGTCTATTTTAAATATAAAGTTTTGCTTATATACACTGGACATCCAGAGGAGCAACATTCTTTTGTAAACATCAATAAATGTAATTAGATGCCTTAATTGCCACTTCAGGAGGGTCAGGAGGAGGCATACTAGCTAACTGATGACAAATTGATAAGACCACTAGTAAAATTACTGGAGAAATATTTTGGACTGGGCTGTCTATTTTAAATGTGATGAATGACATTATATCAAACTCTGGTAACTATTGTTAGATATATTAGTTTAACATTGATTCCTCTTTTTCCATGCTAGCAGATATTGCCATTAGGGATGGCAGAACATGTTCACCAATGGACGGTGTGCACTACTAGCGTGCTGGCAGGTAGCGCAACTGGTACGGACCATTCATGCCTGCCTCATACTTTCCCATAGGGCCATATTTTCACCCTTCACACTGAAGTCAGGTGAGACAGATTGATTCATCAGATATGATCACCACCCTGGCCACAACCCCCCCCCCCCCCCATAACAGACACAATCCCGGTGTCTATTTTCTGTCACCTCTCCTCACCCTCACCCGTCCTTCTACTGTCCATGTCTCCTATCCTGACCCTCACCCACCCTTCTACTGTCCATGTTACCTCTCCTGACCCTCATCCACCCTTCTACTGTCCATGTTACCTCTCCTCACCCTCACCCACCCTTCTACTGCCCATGTCACCTCTCCTGACCCTCACCTACCCTTCTACTGTCCATGTCACCTCTCCTGACCCTCACCCACCCTTCTACTGTCCATGTCACCTCTCCTGACCCTCACCCACCCTTCTACTGTCCATGTGACCTCTCCTGACCCTCATCCACCCTTCTACTGTCCATATCACCTCTCCTGACCCTCACCCACTCTTCTACTGTCCATGTTACCTCTCCTGACCCTCATCCACCCTTCTACTGTCCATGTCACCTCTCCTGACCCTCACCCACCCTTCTACTGTCCATGTTACCTCTCCTGACCCTCAGCCACCCTTCTACTGTCCATGTTACCTCTCCTGACCCTCACCCACCCTTCTACTGTCCATGTCACTTCTCCTGACCCTCACTCACCCTTCTACTGTCCATGTCACCTCTCCTGACCCTCACCCACCCTTCTACTGTCCATGTCACCTCTCCTGACCCTCACCCACCCTTCTACTGTCCATGTCACCTCTCCTGACCCTCACCCACCCTTCTACTGTCCATGTCACCTCTCCTGACCCTCACTCACCCTTCTACTGTCCATGTCACCTCTCCTGACCCTCACCCACCCTTCTACTGTCCATGTCACCTCTCCTGACCCTCACCCACCCTTCTACTGTCCATGTTACCTCTCCTGACCCTCACCCACCCTGCCACCCCATGTCATTTTACCTGGGTATCTCTGTATAGTGTAGGTGACCACACAAGATAATGTTTGGTAACTAGGACCAGGCTTGGGTTTTTCCCTAAACCAATCAGTATTCTGAAACACATTGTCCTTTCAGTAATCATGAGGGGGAATAGAGATGTGACACCTAAGCAGACAAATCTGTCTCTCCATAGCAGGAAGAGTGTGAGGGGGGTTCTCATGGGATTGGGATTGTCTATGGCCATTATGCTTCATGTATTCCAGTTAGGCCCCATTCACACTAGAGCGTTTTGCCGCGATTTTGGCAAAACGCTCAAATGCTAGTGCTTTTTAAAAGCGCTAGCGTAATAAAACTCTATGGAACTGTTCTTACTTGGGCAATTTGCAGGAATCGCCGCAAATCGCCCAAAAACAGCAAATGCAAAGGCGTAGCCTGCACTATTTTCAGCCGATTTACAGGCGATCGTGTTTCAGTGCTATAGAAGCGCTAAACGCGATCGACACAAAATCGCTGCACCGTTCAGTGATTTTTCCACGTGAAATCATGGAAAAACCACTCCCGCAAAACGCCAGAAAGTATCGCCGGCATTTTGCAAAGCGCAAGTGTGAATAGAGCCTTACTCTGGAGGTTCTGACCTAATTCTGCTATAATGTCTGTATCTGATGGATGTGAGTCAACCTACACCAGTAACAGATCATCTGCATAATATGAGACTAATAAACCTGCTACTACTAAGCCTTTCTCCTGTGGTTGGGGTGTAAGTCTAATGCCATGGCTGGAGCCAATAATATGGGTGATAGAGGGCACCCCTATTTATCCCCCGCACAGGAGGAGCCTCTGTCCCCAGCATCTTCATCTCCACATTCCCATACACTACACGGTAGTTTGTCGGAACACAGTAGAATCCCTTTAGAGTAAACTCCAGGAAAAGTAGTTGACTGTATCAGAAGTTTACTATATCAGAATTGGTCATACATTGTATATTTATACAAGACGCATTGGCTGGGACCTGGGGAATGATTTTGGCAGTGCTTCTAATCAGGCTGCAACTGAAATGAAATCAACATAGGTGTGCAGAGACTAAGGCCACATACACACATCAGACCATAGTCTTTGTAAAATAAAAGATCACAGACCAATTTTACCCCCTTCCATGTAATATGAGAGCCATACCTACACAGTCTATTCTATGGAGCTGAACTCCCCATCAGACAGAAATCTTTGCAAGATGCTGCACACACAGATGCTGTACACATTCAAAAGATCAGTATCTGCAAAAGATCTGTTCCTGCAAAAGATCCGTTCCTGCAAAATGCATTCATAGTCTATGAGATCTGCAGATCATCATACACACCTTGTTTAACATACATTCATCTGCAGATCAGATCCACCAGGATGGATTTTCAGATCTGCAGATGATTGTCTGATCTGCAGATGCATGTCAGTTAAACAAGGTGTGTATGATGATCTGCAGATCTCATAGACTATGAATGCAATTTGCAGGAACGGATCTTTGGCAGGAACAGATCTTTTGCAGATACTGATCTTTTGTGTCTGTACAGCATCTGTGTGTGCAGCATCTTGCAAAGATTTTTTTCTGATGGGAAGTTCAGCTCCATAGAAAAGACTGTGTAGGTATGGCTCTCATACTACATGGATTGGTCTGTGATCAAAATTGGTCTGTGATCTTTCATTTTCAAAAGACTATGGTCTGATGTGTGTATGTGGCCTTATGCTGTGTACACACTTGAAAGATTAATGAAAGATCTTAGACCAATTTTACTACCTTCCATGTAGTATGAGAGCATACTCTACACAGTCTTTTCTATTGAGCTGAACTCCCCATCAGATAAAAATCTTTGCAAGATCGGGTACAGAAAGATGCTGTACACATTCAAAAGATCAGTATCTGCAAAAGATCTGTTCCTGCAAAAGATCAGTTCCTGCAAAATGCATTCATAGTCTATGATATCTGCAGATCTCATACACACCTTGTTTAACAGATATTCATCTGCAGATCTGACATTCATCTGCAGGTCTTAAGATCCATCCTGGTTGATCTGATCTGCAGATGAATGTCTGTTAGACCAATTTTACCCCCTTCCATGTAGTATGAGAGCATACTCTACACAGTCTATTCTATGGAGCTGCACTCCCCATCAGATAAAAATCTTTGCAAGATGCTGATCACAAAGATGCTGTACACATTCAAAAGATCAGTATCTGCAATAGATCAGTTCCTGAAAAATGCATTCATAGTCTATGATATCGGCAGATCCTCATAGACACCTTGTTTAATAGACATTCATCTGCAGATCAGGTTCACCAGGATAAGTATGCTCTCATAATACATGGAAGGTGGTAAAATTGGTCTAAGATCTTTGTTTAATCTTTCAAGTGTGTACACACCATAAAATACACACCGTGAATACAAATAAGATGCAAACTATGCACTAAATACTAAACTATATTAATTGAATGCAGACTGAGGCACATGAATGCAGCTAGTCACAAGTAGACTTACATTTTTGTACTATAATCAGAGAAAAAGCATGTGTGCATCAACCAAGTGAACCTGACAAATCTGGCTTTGCAAATTTGGCCTATTGGCTAATCACGAGACATTGCTCATGCAAATAAGCATTTGCTTTCGCATGCCTAAATATGCAGGGTCAAAACCAAAAACCGCAAAACAATCGCCCTGCGGGAATTAGTTCATGCTATACAGCACTATCCAGGGGCGCCACGAGGAGGCTTCCCATTGCCCCCATACAACCGGGGGGGCCGCGGGGGTCCCAGGCACTCTCACCGCCTGGAACCCACACAGCGGCACCCCGGAGGTGGAGGCCAGGGGGTGCAGGCGATCTCCCCAGCGTGGCCAGCGCCGGGAAGAGCCGCCCGCACACACCTCCCAGGATTAAAAACAGGCACTTACCTCAACGTCCATTGCGTTCTGCTATATGCGCATAACCTGGGCGCGACACATAAGGGGCGGACAGGCGCAAATAGCCTGCTCCAGGGCTCTCACCTCCTAAAACAAGCCACTCACTACCTGCCCTCAGAAGAAAGAAATGCAATGCTAACTATAATCAGAGAAAAAGCATGTGTGCATCAACCAAGTGAACCTGACAAATCTGGCTTTGCAAATTTGGCCTATTGGCTAATCACGAGACATTGCTCATGCAAATAAGCATTTGCTTTCGCATGCCTAAATATGCAGGGTCAAAACCAAAAACCGCAAAACAATCGCCCTGCGGGAATTAGTTCATGCTATACAGCACTATCCAGGGGCGCCACGAGGAGGCTTCCCATTGCCCCCATACAACCGGGGGGGCCGCGGGGGTCCCAGGCACTCTCACCGCCTGGAACCCACACAGCGGCACCCCGGAGGTGGAGGCCAGGGGGTGCAGGCGATCTCCCCAGCGTGGCCAGCGCCGGGAAGAGCCGCCCGCACACACCTCCCAGGATTAAAAACAGGCACTTACCTCAACGTCCATTGCGTTCTGCTATATGCGCATAACCTGGGCGCGACACATAAGGGGCGGACAGGCGCAAATAGCCTGCTCCAGGGCTCTCATCTCCTAAAACAAGCCACTCACTACCTGCCCTCAGAAGAAAGAAATGCAATGCTAACTATAATCAGAGAAAAAGCATGTGTGCATCAACCAAGTGAACCTGACAAATCTGGCTTTGCAAATTTGGCCTATTGGCTAATCACGAGACATTGCTCATGCAAATAAGCATTTGCTTTCGCATGCCTAAATATGCAGGGTCAAAACCAAAAACCGCAAAACAATCGCCCTGCGGGAATTAGTTCATGCTATACAGCACTATCCAGGGGCGCCACGAGGAGGCTTCCCATTGCCCCCATACAACCGGGGGGGCCGCGGGGGTCCCAGGCACTCTCACCGCCTGGAACCCACACAGCGGCACCCCGGAGGTGGAGGCCAGGGGGTGCAGGCGATCTCCCCAGCGTGGCCAGCGCCGGGAAGAGCCGCCCGCACACACCTCCCAGGATTAAAAACAGGCACTTACCTCAACGTCCATTGCGTTCTGCTATATGCGCATAACCTGGGCGCGACACATAAGGGGCGGACAGGCGCAAATAGCCTGCTCCAGGGCTCTCACCTCCTAAAACAAGCCACTCACTACCTGCCCTCAGAAGAAAGAAATGCAATGCTAACTATAATCAGAGAAAAAGCATGTGTGCATCAACCAAGTGAACCTGACAAATCTGGCTTTGCAAATTTGGCCTATTGGCTAATCACGAGACATTGCTCATGCAAATAAGCATTTGCTTTCGCATGCCTAAATATGCAGGGTCAAAACCAAAAACCGCAAAACAATCGCCCTGCGGGAATTAGTTCATGCTATACAGCACTATCCAGGGGCGCCACGAGGAGGCTTCCCATTGCCCCCATACAACCGGGGGGGCCGCGGGGGTCCCAGGCACTCTCACCGCCTGGAACCCACACAGCGGCACCCCGGAGGTGGAGGCCAGGGGGTGCAGGCGATCTCCCCAGCGTGGCCAGCGCCGGGAAGAGCCGCCCGCACACACCTCCCAGGATTAAAAACAGGCACTTACCTCAACGTCCATTGCGTTCTGCTATATGCGCATAACCTGGGCGCGACACATAAGGGGCGGACAGGCGCAAATAGCCTGCTCCAGGGCTCTCACCTCCTAAAACAAGCCACTCACTACCTGCCCTCAGAAGAAAGAAATGCAATGCTAACTATAATCAGAGAAAAAGCATGTGTGCATCAACCAAGTGAACCTGACAAATCTGGCTTTGCAAATTTGGCCTATTGGCTAATCACGAGACATTGCTCATGCAAATAAGCATTTGCTTTCGCATGCCTAAATATGCAGGGTCAAAACCAAAAACCGCAAAACAATCGCCCTGCGGGAATTAGTTCATGCTATACAGCACTATCCAGGGGCGCCACGAGGAGGCTTCCCATTGCCCCCATACAACCGGGGGGGCCGCGGGGGTCCCAGGCACTCTCACCGCCTGGAACCCACACAGCGGCACCCCGGAGGTGGAGGCCAGGGGGTGCAGGCGATCTCCCCAGCGTGGCCAGCGCCGGGAAGAGCCGCCCGCACACACTTCCCAGGATTAAAAACAGGCACTTACCTCAACGTCCATTGCGTTCTGCTATATGCGCATAACCTGGGCGCGACACATAAGGGGCGGACAGGCGCAAATAGCCTGCTCCAGGGCTCTCACCTCCTAAAACAAGCCACTCACTACCTGCCCTCAGAAGAAAGAAATGCAATGCTAACTATAATCAGAGAAAAAGCATGTGTGCATCAACCAAGTGAACCTGACAAATCTGGCTTTGCAAATTTGGCCTATTGGCTAATCACGAGACATTGCTCATGCAAATAAGCATTTGCTTTCGCATGCCTAAATATGCAGGGTCAAAACCAAAAACCGCAAAACAATCGCCCTGCGGGAATTAGTTCATGCTATACAGCACTATCCAGGGGCGCCACGAGGAGGCTTCCCATTGCCCCCATACAACCGGGGGGGCCGCGGGGGTCCCAGGCACTCTCACCGCGCAGCAGCAGAACGCAATGGACGTTCAGGTAAGTGCCTGTTTTTAAATTTTTGGGAGATGGGTGCGGATGGGCCCCCCCGGCGCCGGCCACGCTTGGGGGGGTCGTCTGCGCTACCCAGCCTCCACCTCCGGGGTGTTACTGTGGTCCCTAGGCAGTGAGAGAGCCTGGGGCCCCGCAGCCCCCCCGGTTGTATGGGGGCAATGAGAAGCCTCCCCGAGGCGCTCCTGGATAGTGCTGTATAGCATGAACTAATTCCCGCAGGGCAACCGCTTCGCGGTATTGGTTTTTGACCCTGCAAAGTTTGGCATGCGAAAGCAGATGCATTTCTGCGTGAGCATGTCTCATGGTAAGCCATTTTAGCCAGATTTGCACAGCTAGACTTGAAAGGGTTAAGCTTGGTGTAGAGCACGCATACATTGTCTTGTGATTGAGCATATTTGCATCCTGTCCTTTGGAGGCAGGTGGTGGATGGTTTGCTCTATGAGTGGGCTGTCTGTGCCTGTCCTCCCCCCCCTTCTGGAGTGATGTGTGTGAGCCAGCCCTGAGCCCCACAGCTCGGGGTGACCCATGCGTCACTCCTTTCCCATGCAGTGCCCCGAGTCGATGCGCAGCAGCAGAACGCAATGGACGTTCAGGTAAGTGCCTGTTTTTAAATTTTTGGGAGATGGGTGCGGATGGGCCCCCCCGGCGCCGGCCACGCTTGGGGGGGTCGTCTGCGCTACCCAGCCTCCTCCTCCGGGGTGTCGCTGTGGTCCCTAGGCAGTGAGAGAGCCTGGGGCCCCACAGCCCCCCCGGTTGTATGGGGGCAATGGGAAGCCTCCCCGAGGCGCTCCTGGATAGTGCTGTATAGCATGAACTAATTCCCGCAGGGCAACCGCTTCGCGGTATTGGTTTTTGACCCTGCAAAGTTTGGCATGCGAAAGCAGATGCATTTCTGCGTGAGCATGTCTCATGGTAAGCCATTTTAGCCAGATTTGCACAGCTAGACTTGAAAGGGTTAAGCTTGGTGTAGAGCACGCATACATTGTCTTGTGATTACATTTTTGTACAACAGGAGGAAATGGCAGCGCTTCCAAATGCAGGCTGCACCTGAATTGACCAGCTGCATAGATGTGAAGAGCCCAAAACATGGGCATATTACTAGAGATGGCCCAGATGGTTCGCCCGGCGGGTAGTTCGCGCGGATATCAGCTACCCTCACCCGCGGAGGGTAGCGGACACACACGTTCGACCCGCCTCCTATATCTCATCATTGGGCTAAACTTTGACCCTCTACATCACAGTCAGCAGACACATGGCAGCCATTCAGGCTGCACTCACCCATGGACCCCCACCCCCCCTATAAAAACGCTGCATCGTCGGCCATGTTCTCAGTCTGCTGATCTTGCTCTAGTGAGAGGTAGGGAGAGACATTTGGAGATAGGGGAGCGTTAGTTAGGATGTTGTTAGCTTGCTCCTTGCTCAATGTTGTTGCTGAAAGCACCCCACAAAAAGCTCTTTTGAGAGCTAATATTCTTCTGATGTGTGTGGATGTGGATGTGTGTGTGGATGTGTGGATGTGTGTGTGACCAGACCACAGACAGGCATAGATTCCTTAGCTGGGCCTAGTTGCTGACTGTACTGTACCAGGCCCAGCACACTCTGTATTACCATTGCATATCTTTTCACTGCATTTGTGATCTAACTTACTAAAGCATCTTTGTGGCTGACACTGCATATCCTAGAGCCCAGACAGTTGCCAGCCAGGCTAGCTGGGATTTATAGTCCCACACTGTATTACCATACCATTGCATATCTTTTCACTGCATTTGTGATTTAACTTACTAAAGCATAGCTGTCTTTGTGGGTGACACTGCATAGATAGAGCCCACAGACAGTTGCCAGGCCAGCTGGGATTTGTAGTCCCACACTGGCAGCACACTTTATTACCATACCATTGCATATCTTTTCACCTCAGCTCGAGCATATGGGCTGGAAAACCGCCATCGCCTGCACTCTCGCCATCGTGCGCACCAGCATGGACATCACTACACAAACAGCTGTTTGCGGTACGTTACACAGTGAGTTTGGTCTGTCAATGTGAAGCAGTACACTCAGGGTCGGACTGCGACCCTGGGGGGCCACTAGAAAAATTTCAACCTGGGGTCCACACATCCCATGAATGGGTGGGAAAAGGGGTGTGACCATGCACCGGAAGGTGGGCGTGGTCATGATGTATCATGGACAGGGCATAATGTACAAAGCAGCATTGTAATTGAGACACCGCTGCCCAGCAAAACTTTGCATAGTATTTATATAAAGTAATAGTAATATGAAGTAATGTCCTAGTTACCATACATATGACATTGATTACAATGTGAGCTCCTCTGAGGACAGTCAGTGACATGACTCTGTAATGTGCTGCAGAAGATGTCAGTGCTTTATAAATACATAATAATAATATGGTAAGACATTAGACTATGACTATGGTAGGGATTAGACTGTGAGCTCCTCTGAGGACAGTCAGTGACATGACTATGCACTCTGTACAGTGCAAAAGATGTCAGTGCTATATAAATACATAATAATAATATGGTAGGACATTAGACTATGGCTATGGTAGGATTAGATTGTGAGCTCCTCTGAGGACAGTCAGTGACATGACTCTGTAAAGTTATCAGCTTATCAGCTGAAGGTGCTAAGAAAACATGGATGATGCGGATCTTAATCTCCTTACTTTCTCCTACACGGCAGAGGAGACTTCAAAGATCATAACTCAAGTATCTCATGAAGTAGCCTTTTTGAATGCCTCTGATGACAAGGCTATACGTCGACAGATACAGAAGGTAGCTAAGCTACACATTACTTTTGTATCGTAGAGTGGGGCGCATACCAAGAGGTATGCGGGCCCATGTGGCACGCATAATGTTTCCATCTGACAAAACCTTCTGTGATACATGGTCACATATCTGGAACTAAGCATCATTTGACGCTATGGTCTTGACCATCCAGAGAATCCAAGATGAGTTGCCAAAGCTCACGCAAACAAGGACTGACCTCAAGGACAAATTAAAACAAGTGATCTCAATAGAAGCTTATGAACAATTTGAAGATGAACTGGTAACTTTATTGGATACACATCAAAGGAATGTTGAGGCCATAAAACGAGAAAAATACCAGCGTGATGAGCTTGATTATACATCTGGGTATGTGTATGCCTGGCAAAAACCTGGGGGTAGACCTAGGTTACCCCGTAGACCGAAAGGAGTAAAGATCCCTGGTACAGGTCAAGAAGAATCACAATCTCAATCGACAGTTTTTTGGTCAGTTCTTCACAGGAAGGTCTGTCAGACGTCCCAGGAAACGCAGGGGAGGGCGCAGGAGGAGGCACCATAAAATCCAGGCTGAGACCACGACAATCACGCCCCTACCAGAGGAAAATTTAGTTGTCAATATTTCATCTGTGCAGCTGACACCAACGCAGATGGTTGCCCTCAACCATGGACTGTCTTTCTCCCCAACGAATTGGCCTGATCCTCTGGAAGTAGATATCGAGTTGCAGCGGTTTTTTTTAGGAACATCAAGTTAAAGTATTATTTTTCTATACCGAGGGATTTCATGTCGACGACACCCCCACAGATGGAAGATGGAACACTTACACATAGAGATCTAGGACTTTGGTCTAAATCCAATTTTTAACCACCTTCCTGTCAGATCATTGATTAATTTATTCGGAAAGTGCAGGGTGAGGTAGATACATTGTTGCGTAGATCTGATAAATTGGCTATGTCGGTTTCCAACAATTTAAATAGAGATGAGAAACTGGCATTACAAGAACTGATGGACAATCCTTCGTTAACTATAAAGCCAGCAGATAAAGGTGGGGCTGTCGTCGTCATGGATACCATCTCCTATAAAAACGAAATTAGAAGACAACTTGCAGATCAGGGGACTTACCGTTTGTTAAATGGAGACCCTTTGAGAGAAATCCAACAAAAAATCCAGGACATTGTGTCGAAGGCATCACAAGATGACTCATCGATATGAAGCTAGCTAATTATTTGATTCAATCAGAGCCCATCACTCCAGTTCTTTATACATGTCCTAAAATACACAAAACGTTGGACAATCCCCCAGGACGCCCTATAGTAGCGGGGGTCAAGTCAGTTTTTTCACCCATAGCTAAATATCTAGATAAAATTTTAAGATCGTATGTGGCCAGACAGAAATCATATCTTAGGGATACTCAGATGTTTTTAAATGTGCTTAGAAACATGGAGCCCTTGGAAGGGGATTGCCTGTTAGTTACTATGAATGTAGAGAGCCTCTACACCTCCATCCCACATGATGGGGGTGTAGAGGCTGTCAAATTTATGTTGGAGACAGCTTCAGATTTTGATACTCGACAGGTTAAGTTTATCTGTGATTTGTTGGAGTTGGTTCTGAGAAACAATTATTTTCGATTTGAGGATGATTTTTTCATGCAAATTAAGGGTACAGCGATGGGGTCGAACGTGGCCCCGACCTATGCAAACATATTCATGGGAGTGTATGAGGATATGTATATATATATACAAATGAGTTGTTCAAACAGTATGCTATACAGTGGTTTAGATACATTGATGATATGTTCTGCATGTGGTCGGGGCCACGTTCGACCCTAGATGCTTTTGTGGCTGAGATTGTGTCCTGTAACAAGGATATAAGATTTACTGTCAATACCTCTGAAAGACAGATTTCCTTTTTGGATGTCATGGTTGTTCAAGATGGCAATGTATTGAAAACTGACCTCTATACAAAGCCAACGGATGAGAACTCCCTGTTGCACTTTGGGAGTTTCCGTCCGTTGGCTACTAAGAGGTCGATTCCGTTGAGTCAATTCAAAAGAGTACATACCATAGTGTCGGATGAGCGACAGAGGGAAGTTAGGATAGGAGAAATGCGCAATAATTTTTTGCGTTGGGGATATCCAGGTCAATTGGTAGATGGTGCGATGGCGAGACTTGCGGATGGCGTGGGAGGCAGGCATCACAAGAGGCTGACTGACAGAGTCCCATTTGTGTCAAGATTTAATACTGATAGCTATAATATAGCAAAAATTATTATGCGTAATTGGCACTTGCTGTCTGATAGCTTCTCACATATTGCTGAATTTAAAAATGTTGCAGTTTTTTTCTTATAGAAAAGCACCATCCTTGAGGGATAGGTTGGTGCATGCTGATAGTACTGGAGGTGGTGCTGGCCGACGTGCACTGACCCGCAGGGGCACTTTTCCATGTCTTAATTGTGTTCACTGCAGTTCAGTGATCAAAGGGGATACTATTACACATCCCCATAGGGGTACTAAGATTAAAATTAGGGGTTGTCACTCATGTGACTCCATGTATGTTGTTTATGCTTTGAAGTGCCCCTGTGGGTTAGTGTATGTTGGCCAGACCACTCAAAAAATGAAAGTTAGACTCTCCTCTCACAAACATGCAATTAGAGAGAAGCTTGTTGAACAGTCAGTGGCTAATCATTTTGATGATTTTGGAGCAAGTACTACCATCTAGGAGGGGAGGAGATAGGCTTAAGAAACTTTTATATAGGGAAGCATATTGGATAAAAAAAACCAGATTCTATGGAGCCTAGAGGTCTTAATAATAATAATAATAATCTGAACATTTGTATAGCGCTTTTCTCCTGTCGGACTCAAAGCGCTCAAGAGCTGCAGCCACTGGGACGCGCTCAAGAGGCCACCCTGCAGTGTTAGGGAGTCTTGCCTTGAACTCAATACTGAATAGGTACTTGACCTAGCCAGGATTCGAACCCTGGTCTCCCATGTCAAAGGCAGAGCCCTTAACCAGTACACTATCCAGCCACTGCTGGATAATAGAGAACTGGATCTGATACCTTGTATTTAATATGCCTGTTTTCCATGCCATCTGGCTATGTCATTGCTATCTTTATGTTTATTAATTAATTTTTGATTTTTGTTATTTTATTTTTTTATTTTTGCAATATAGATCTGATATTTATCTGGAGCTCCCCCATGCAAAATCCCCTGCATTAATAACTATGGCAGTATATCATGATGCAGAGGTAAGATCATTTGTTCATTATACGCTATCGTAAGGTATAGAGTCTTCCTTGTATGTGAGGGGTGCCTTGTTGTCCATCACCATGGTTACAATGAGGTAGGAGTGGGTGGATTCGGAGTGCGGCCTCTAGGGGCGGCGCTGGGAGTCTGGCACGCGTCTCACTGGTTGCATGGCTTGCGAAGACGTGGGTGGCCTGTGTGCCGCCCACGCTCTACGTCACTCGCTGCAGTTCCCCGTCAGGTCCGCCGTAGGCGGATCGGGGTGACGCTGTGTGAGTACAGCTATGCGCAGGTGCGGGATGATCGGGACCCTCTCCGCATAATGACGTGGGGAGGAGGTGGGGAGATGGATCCAGCATCCTATGGCAGAGCAGCAGGTCAGTTCCCCATCAGGTCCGTGTTAATGATTGGATAGGTGTTACATTGTGTTTCATTGGCTGCTTTGTCAGACATGTGTATAAAGATGGTGTAAACTGTGATGTATGTTCATTTTGTACCAAACCTTGCTTGATAAAGGAGATAGCCACTGAAACGTCGCTGAAGGCGGTACAAGATCTGATTATGCAATAAAAGAGCAATATAAATGGATGGTGCCGGTCATTTCAATACTACGTCTCAGTTCAGGGTCTTTAAAGCTTTAACAAAACAATTCACAGAGTAGCATGAAAGAGCCCTCAGGATTCTGAGTAAAAATACTTGTAAAAGGAACACTTATGGCCAAGACATCGCCCACACTTAACACTTGTCTGACAAGTAGTGACTACTTCTAAAATATTTCCCACGCTCAGCAAATGAATAGGACTTTTATTGTGATTGATTTATAAAGCGCCAACATATTCCGTGGAGCTGTACAAAGTAAGAAAACAAACAAGGGGTACATAATGATACAGACAACGATATTCATCAAATATGGACACTGATGCAAAATACAGAACTGCTGATTACAATGACAGATGTAAGCACAAGCAATGAAATGAACAACAAATTCCAAGACACAAAAGGGTGAGAGAGCCCTGCCCTTGCAAGCTTACAATCTAAAAGAATGGGGTTAAACAGGAGGTGGGGAAATGTGCAGTGTATATGCAGGCAGTGCGTATTTGGGTTATTCAATAAGGAGTAAGACTTGACGTGAGGTTGAAGGGGGCAGGCTGTGTAGTCGGTACAAAAATCCAGGCCTGTGGAGTTGGAGTCGAGGAGTCGGAGCAATTTTGGGCACCCGGAGTCAGAGTTGGAGTCGTTGATTTCATAAACTGAGGAGTCAGAGTCGGATGATTTTTGAAAAAAATCCACAGCCCTGTTAAGTATTAGACTAAGGAGTCGGAGTCATTTTGGGTACCCGGAGTCAAAGTTAGAGTCGGAGTCGTGGTTTCATAAACTGAGGAGTCGGAGACAGAAGATTTTAGTACCGACTCCACAGCCCTGCAAAAATCCACCAACTCCAACTCCACAGTTTAGGATTCCTCCGACTCCTCTAATTTGCTTATTACAATCTTGTTGATTGAAAGTATGTAACATGAAATTCATCTCTTAACTGCCAACGCTTAGGAATTTTAATAGACAACTGAAGTGAGAGGGATATGTAGACTGCCATATTTATTCTCTTTAGTTATAGACTAAAACTAGTCCTTGGTAAGAGTACTTGTAAAATGTACAGACCGGAACAAAGAACATCTATCAGGCCCTAGGCAATGTAACTGTTTGTACATGTAAGGGTGATGTGCAGGTACTTTGCAGGGGAATGAGGAGATTCTTCCTCTATTACACATTCTTCACGCACAATCTGAACATGGATCAGGCCCTAGACAATGTAACTGTGGGTACATGTAAGAGTAATGTGCAGGTACTCTGCAGGGGAATGAGGAGATTCTTCCTCTATTACACATCTGAACATGGATCAGGCCCTAGGCAATGTGACTGTGGGTACATGTAAGGGTGATGTGCAGGTACTCTGCAGGAGAATGAGGAGATTCTTCCTCTATTACACATTCTTCATGCACAATCTGAACCAGGTTTATGGGTGATAGACAATACCTCTGTGTTCAATGTGCACAACATTCTCAGTGGATTCCCTGCAGCTCTGTGGGGAGAGCATATGTAGAGTTTAGTACTACTGTGTAACAAAGTAAACCTGAGACAGATGAAATTAAAGTTTTATACATACCTGGGGTTTCCTCCAGCTCCCTTCAGGCTAATCAGTCCCTCGCTGTCCTCCTCCGGCACCTGGATCTTCTGGTATGATTCCAGGTACTTGAGCCAGTCGGGCGTATTGCACATGCACACACTCCGCCGCCAGGAGCGTACTACACCTGCGCAGCACAATTGCGCAGGTGCAGAATGCTCCTGGCTGTAGGAGCGGCACGTGGCCGGAATGCGCTGACTGCCGGAATTACTGGAACTCATCGCAGAAGATCCAGGTGGTGGAGGAGGACAGCGAGGGACTGATTGGCCTGAAGGGGAGTGGAGGAAGCCCCAGGTATGTATAATTTTTTTCTTTTCATCCATCTCAGGTACCCTTTAATTCAAAGTCACCAAAACAAATTTTAACATAAATTATTTGATTTCATAAGCAAAGAGTGAATACATTTGCATAAATCAGCATCAACGCAGAATTATTTCCATCTCATTGACCATCTCTATTAGTGACACGGCTACACATCGGGCTTTATTCTTACAGCATAGATGTTATTTAGTATATATAAGAGATTCCTGTGTACACATCATATACACTGTACAGTCACAATCAGATATCTATATCTGACTTTAAAAATACGGGGACTGCTTTATTGAAGCAGCACACGTAACTAATTTTGATTTGTTTATTTCATTTTTGTGGACTAAGCACAGCTATTACTGTATATATAAATTATTTATGATGACTATTATCTGAGAAATAGAACATATATTTTCTATTTTAATTACAGGTTAAATTCATTAGGAGTCGGAGCATTCTTTCCCGACTCCAGGCACCCAAAATTGCTCCGACTCCACAGCCCTGGAAGGGGGAATGGCCTAAGTTAGAGCGTATGCTTGTCAGAAAAGGTGAGTTTTGAGAGAGCATTTTAAGAATTCAAAGGTGGGGGAGTGACAGATGTGCTGTAGAAGGGCATTCCAGAGGAGGGGTGAGGCACGTGAAAAGTCTTGTATACATGAATGCGAAGAGGTAATTCTAGAGGAGGACAAAAGAAGCTCCTGTGCAGATCTGAGATTGCAATCAATTAAAGATAGAAAAGCAGTCCATGCACTCATCCGGTCTGACAGCTCAGGAATAACAACATGCACAGCGTGCTTCCTCTTCCTGCGCCTCCACGTGCGGGAAAAATAGTCCAAGCAATTCCAACAGCAAAGACCGCATGAGCACCAGTAAAATGCACACCGCTGTGTTTAATAGCAAAAATTCAGCATTCCAGCAGCTGTCACAATAAAAGGCAATACGTCACCCTTTCCGGGTGCACCCAGCATAGAGATACTTCAGATCTGAGATTGCGGTTTGGTTGGTGTCTGGAAACTAGTGAGGAGATGTATGGCCGAGAGATCACTAGAGTGAGATCTTTCATGTCTGACTAGCTGTGTTTTCCATCCAAAACATTTCCCACACTCAGCACATGAATACGGCTTCTCACCAGTGTGTATTCTCTCATGTCTGACAAGGTTTGATTTATTCCCAAACCATTTCCCACACTCAGCACATGAATAGGGCTTCTCACCAGTGTGAGATCTCTCATGTCTGACAAGGTTGCTTTTATCACCAAAACATTTCCCACACTCAGCACATGAATATGGCTTCTCACCAGTGTGTGATCTCTTATGTGTGACAAGGTTAGATTTATTCCCAAAACATTTCCCACACTCAGCACATGAATAGGGCTTCTCACCAGTGTGTGTTATCTCATGACTAACAAGCTGTGTTTTTTTTACAAAACATTTCCCACACTCAGCACATGAATAGGGCTTCTCACCAGTGTGAAATCTCTCATGTGTGATAAGGTGTGATTTCTGTACAAAACATTTCCCACACTCAGCACATGAATAGGGCTTCTCACCAGTGTGAGATCTCTCATGTGTGACAAGATACGATTTATTCCCAAAACATTTCCCACACTCAGCACATGAATAGGGCTTCTCACCAGTGTGTATTCTTTCATGATTAACTAGACTTGATTTTTCACTAAAACATTTCCCACACTCAGCACATGAATATTGCTTGTCATCAGTGTGAGATCTCTCATGACTGACTAGCTGTGTTTTCCATCCAAAACATTTACCACACTCAGCACACGAATAGGGCTTCTCACCAGTGTGTGTTATCTCATGACTAACAAGCTGTGATTTTTGTTCAAAACATTTCCCACACTCAGCACATGAATAGGGCTTCTCACCAGTGTGTAGTCTCTCATGAGGAACTAGACTTGATTTATGCCTAAACCATTTCCCACACTCAGCACATGAATATGGCTTCTCACCAGTGTGCAATCTATGATGACTAACAAGGTGTGATTTTTGTCCAAAACACTTCCCACACTCAGCACATGAATAGGGCTTCTCACCAGTGTGTATTCTCTCATGATTGCTTAGCTTTGATTTACGCTCAAAACATTTCCCACACTCAGCACATGCATAGGGCTTCTCACCAGTATGAGTTCTCTCATGTCTGACAAGATTTGATTTCCAAACAAAACATTTCCCACACGAGGAACAGGAATAAGACCCCCCAGCAGGGGAAGAGCTGTGCTCGGTATGAGGCCCCTCAGGGTTAGACAGGTGAGGGGAGTCTGGGGGAATATTTGGGGTAACCAGGATATCTGCAGGAGACTCTTGTCTAGTGACATCATCATCCGTTGTACAGTCTGTGGATACAGAGAGACGAGTCTCTGAGAGGTTCCTGATGCCGGGACTCCGCCCTGCAAATAGAGAAACATCATCACTTCCTGTTAGAGAATTCTGTAGGGAGGAACAATTATCATTAGGGAGGGTCAGTGAGCTGCTGATAATTCCAAGTTTATGCAGTTTGGAAATGGACCAGATGCAGCAGCTGCATAACTTTGCATTTCATTAGCATACAATTTGCACCATCTCAGAGTTATTAGCATATCACTGCCCATCACTAGTTATCAGCCTGACAGAGAACTGCTGAAGGTTCAGTCTATGTACTGGTCCTTCTCAAAAAATTAGCATATTGTGATAAAGTTCAGTATTTTCTGTAATGTACTGATAAACATTAGACTTTCATATATTTTAGATTCATTACACACAACTGAAGTAGTTCAAGCCTTTTATTGTTTTAATATTGATGATTTTGGCATACAGCTCATGAAAACCCCAAATTCCTATCTCAAAAAATTAGCATATTTAATCCGACCAATAAAAGAAAAGCGTTTTTAAAACAAAAAAGTCAACCTTCAAATAATTAAGTTCAGTTATGCACTCAATACTTGGTCGGGAATCCTTTTGCAGAAATGACTGCTTCAATGCGGCGTGGCATGGAGGCAATCAGCCTGTGGCACTGCTCAGGTGTTATGGAGGCCCAGGATGCTTCGATAGCGGCCTTAAGCTCATCCAGAGTGTTGGGTCTTGTGTCTCTCAACTTTCTCTTCACAACATCCCACAGATTCTCTATGGGGTTCAGGTCAGGAGAGTTGGCAGGCCAATTGAGCACAGTAATACCATGGTCAGTAAACCATTTACCAGTGGTTTTGGCACTGTGAGCAGGTGCCAGGTCGTGCTGAAAAATGAAATCTTCATCTCCATAAAGCTTTTCAGCAGATGGAAGCATGAAGTGCTCCAAAATCTCCTGATAGCTAGCTGCATTGACCCTGCCCTTGATAAAACACAGTGGACCAACACCAGCAGCTGACATGGCACCCCAGACCATCACTGACTGTGGGTACTTGACACTGGACTTCAGGCATTTTGGCATTTCCCTCTCCCCAGTCTTCCTCCAGACTCTGGCACATTGATTTCCGAATGACATGCAAAAGTTGCTTTCATCCGAAAAAAGTACTTTGGACCACTGAGCAACAGTCCAGTGATGCTTCTCTGTAGCCCAGGTCAGGCACTTCTGCCGCTGTTTCTGGTTCAAAAGTGGCTTGACCTGGGGAATGCGGCACCTGTAGCCCATTTCCTGCACACGCCTGTACACGGTGGCTCTGGATGTTTCTACTCCAGACTCAGTCCACTGCTTCCGCAGGTCCCCCAAGGTCTGGAATTGGTCCTTCTCCACAATCTTCCTCAGGGTCCGGTCACCTCTTCTCGTTTTGCAGCGTTTTCTGCCACACTTTTTCCTTCCCACAGACTTCCCACTGAGGTGCCTTGATACAGCACTCTGGGAACAGCCTATTCATTCAGAAATTTCTTTCTGTGTCTTACCCTCTTGCTTGAGGGTGTCAATTATGGCCTTCTGGACAGCAGTCAGGTCGGCAGTCTTATCCATGATTGCGGTTTTGAGTAATGAACCAGGCTGGGAGTTTTTAAAAGCCTCAGGAATCTTTTGCAGGTGTTTCGAGTTAATTCGTTGATTCAGATGATTAGGTTAATAGCTCGTTTAGAGAACCTTTTCATAATATGCTAATTTTTTGAGATAGGAATTGTGGGTTTTCATGAGCAGTATGCCAAAATCATCAATATTAAACCAATAAAAGGCTTGAACTACTTCAGTTGTGTGTAATGAATCTAAAATATATGAAAGTCTAATGTTTATCAGTACATTACAGAAAATAATGAACTTTATCACAATATGCCCATTTTTTGAGAAGGACCTGTATGAATGATCCAGCGGATGAAATACAGAGAAATGTTTCTCATCTCTGCAGAGGATACAAAATTATCAAGACTAAGAAGGAAAGTGACATATTACAGCAGGATCTACAGTGTGGCAATATGGACAGACGGAGGGGAGAGGACATTTCATGTGGATAAATGTAAAGTCATGCACCTTTGGTTGAAAAAATTACATCCGTTCTTTAAATTCAACCAGAAAAAAATGATCACTGTCCTGAACTCGCACATATCCCAGCAGATCAGGGGTAACATCCTTCCTGGCTGCAGATGGCAGTCAGATAAATCCCTGATTCAGCTGTGCTGGGAAGTGCCGTATTTTTCACACCATAAGATGCAATCTCAGTTACAGATTGCAATCTCTCCACAGAACAGAGCATACTCCAAAGCCATCAGGGTGTCTGTACTGTTATTGTAAGTGAGCTGTCTCCAAATACCAACATGAATGCTAGTTTTAGACGACAAAACAGGAGTCCATAGCATAACCCTAATATGGCCAGTCTGGGAGCAGTGGCACAGTCATACTAATTACAAAACATATTTAATGTTTATTACTCACCTGTCTTGCCCTCTTGAAGTGCATCATCATCTACATTTGTCCCCATCATTTCACCCTCCTCCGCAGACTGCTGATCACTCCTCACATATGATGCCTCTGCTTCCTCTTTACTTGTCCTCATCATGTCACCCTCCTCCATATACTGCTGATCACTCCTCATACACGTCTCTTCTTCTTCCTCTTTAATTGTCCTCATCATGTCACCCTCCTCCATAGACAGCTGATCACTCCTCACATACGTCTCTTGTTCTTTGAGTTCAGATCTCAGTTCTGAAAAGGATAACAGATTATAGCTGTAAGATATTAGCGGAAATAAACAGAGCACAGAAAAGAACATAATTTGCTAGGGGGTGATAATATCCCATAAGCTGTGGTCTCCTGCACATTCAGTACCACAGTCCTCTCTGCCAGTGTGCCTTGCTCATCATCTGGTGCTTCTCTCCTCCTCTCCATGCACACATTCCTGGGAGGTTACAGCAGTGCCGGCAGCGGTAGATGGATGAGGATGTGAGGAGAGAACAGCTGGAGACAGAGGAAGATAGGAGCAGAGGCCTGCAGCTAATTAGCTATAAATTATCGTTACTTATGGCTCTGGCAGCTGATGTACTAGGCAGATGGGGCTGCAGCTCCATATCCTGACCATACCTGAGCCCACCTGTCCATCACCTACTAACCCCAAACCCTCCAAGACCCGTAGCAACAAACCTCCCAGCTGGGGCAGTGCCAATACCAGGACCAAAGCAGCAGAGGCCACCCAACCACTCTCCAGCTGTAGCCTCCATCTTCACTGCCTATCCAACTAGCCACACCCCTCGTTACATGGCTCAACCCCTAGCTGTGACCTAACCTCTCCCGCTGTGGGACTACTCAACATTAGTGATGGACTGACAACGCAAACATACATTCGCAGATGAAAAAAAAAATGCTAAATGGACGCTAATGGCAAGCCTCATTCAAGGCCTCTTTGCAACCACAATTTGTTTAAAAAAAGGTGTACAAAGTCTACCACAACTCGGACATTGGCTTGGCGGAGGGGAAACAATAGCAAAATAGTTGCCAAAAAACATATTTTACACAAACCCTTTTTAAGAGAAAAGAGAAACATCATACAAAACATGGCCTGACATATCACTGCTATGCTGATGACACCCAGCTATATTTATCATTCAAACCTGGAGTCACAGACCCTACCCCAAAAGTAAAGGCGTGCTTAGCTGAGCTTCAGGAGTGGATGAATAATAACTGGCTAAAACTTAATGCTGACAAAACTGAGGTTCTTGTTATTGAAGGTCAGGGCTCAACAGCAAAGCAGCTGCAGTCTCAACCAACACCGCTAAGGATAGGAAGCTCAGACCTGAACAACTCAGACTGCGTGTGAGGCTTGGGAGTACTGACTGATGGGGAATTAAGCTTCAGCAAACAAATCTTAGCTGTTGTGAAACATTCCTTCTTTCATCTAAGTAATATTGCAATGATTAAACATCTCATACCTCCAGCAGATCCTCCAAACCTAGCTCATGTCTTCATCACATCAAGGCTGAACTACTGCAATGTTCTCTACACAGGCCTTCCAAACAAAGACCTGCACTGCCTGCAATTAGTACAGAATGTCATTTAAAGGCTGTTAACTAGCCAATCCCTCCATTGTCACATAACACCAACCCTTCGCTCACTCCACTGGCTACCAATAAAATACCGATAAAATGGAGAATTCCTTTTAAGATTGGCTTATTGACATTCAAACCTTGCACAATCTGGGCAATGGATACCTAAAGGACTTATTGAACTTCATCACACCTCCACAATCTTAGATCAAAAGGATGTAACATCTTGGTCACCCCCAGTCCATCTCAAAACCTTTTGAGACAGAGCATTTTGTCATGCTGCTTCTACACTTTGGAACTCCCTGCAACACCCAATCAGGACAGCTCCATCCTTGGAAGCATTTAAGTCCAAACTCAAAACCCACCTGTTTAGTCTGGCACTTATGAACACCTAAACCACAATTTCATACAGCGCTCAGATGCCAACAACAATCAATATGATTTATATTGTAAGAACATATACAATGTCTGCACCAATATGGTGTATACTCCGGATAAGCAATGTGTGTCACTCAGTTCCTGAGACTATGGGTGCGCTCCTAGAAAAAGGCTTGAGTCAGTCCTTCAATTCAAATGTAGTCTCTATGCCAGGTAAGCGCTTCAAACCATAAGTATACTTTTGTGGGAATTATACCACCACCAGGAACACCCTCAAGGATCCACACTCACCAATGTTGGTGGGCCAGGTATTACAGTGGCCTTATTGCGCCTCTGGGGTATTTGCAAGGCTCCCCACACCCTATGGCTGGTCTCTCCCAATCCAATCTGCCTTTTTATCTTCTTAGAGTAACTTATACCTCAATGCAAACAAACACTATCATTGCGCAGATGTCAGTAAAAAAATGACACTTTATTAAAAAGGTTCCACTCACATGCCATCAGCTATGGGTAAGCTTGTGGAGTATTGGAACGGGCTCCACCCCGTGCGGCCTCCCGGGCTGACCGCCGAATTGATGTTATTGGGGTCCCGCTCGCTCCTCGCACCACCGCGTCCCACGCTCCGGCGTGTGTTACTTCCGCATGTGGCTCCTCCCTATCGATTTCGTCATAAATGACTCATTCAGGGGATGGAGCCACCATGCGGAGATGTTGTATGTATACCAGTCGACTCCTCCCCATCCTCTACGTCAGGCCTCCTTTCGCGCGTGCGTACCCTACGCGTTCTTCACATTGCGTCATGCGTGCATGTCATCGCGTTATGCGGACATGCCACACATGCTGGACGGCCTGCGTGCCCTGCGTCCCCCACGCCTATTGCGTATACCTTGGAGAGGGGGAAATAGGATTAGACTCATATCCAGAAAAGAGACGGAGTGGATATTCAAAATGGAAACTATGCAACCAAAGGGTCTAAATGTGGAGGTGGATTTGAACTGCTTCATTGATGAAAGTTGAGGGATATTCACAAATTTACAATTAATATAGCGCTGAGATAAGGTTGACCAATATTATGGCTAAACAATAAGGTGCAGAGGGAGTATGAATATCAATGAGATGATATGGACCACCAGAGTAAAAGAGTGTGAACATATAATGTCGGAGGTAGGGATAGGAATATGACCCTGATAGATATATGAGTAGAAACTGTTTGTATAAGTATGGTCTTGTTTGATATGTTATAGTATCATAAAATTTATGATGTAAGAGCTTGTGGAGAAGTGGATGCTCCACCTCAAGGGGGGATAGCAAACAAAAAGGGATAGCGATGTGATAATAATAAGTGCAATAACATATGACACACATGGTAAAGGTACAGCAGTGTACAATTATAAATGTAATAAAAACTGCACATGGTTAATGTGTAAAATATATAAGAGTAGAAATAATGGGTCGCAATGAGTGATTTTACAATGGTTTTAAAATGTATTAACAAGGTTGTCCGAGGAGGACATGGTTCAATAAAGTTGGTTAGGAAGTGAAGACTCCCGGGCTCCGGAACGCATTCTGAAACGCAATAGGCGTGGGGGACGCAGGGCACGCAGGCCGTCCAGCATGTGTGGCATGTCCGCATAACGCGATGACATGCACGCATGACGCAATGTGAAGAACGCGTAGGGTACGCACGCGCGAAAGGAGGCCTGACGTAGAGGATGGGGAGGAGTCGACTGGTATACATACAACATCTCCGCATGGTGGCTCCATCCCCTGAATGAGTCATTTATGACGAAATCGATAGGGAGGAGCCACATGCGGAAGTAACACACGCCGGAGCGTGGGACGCGGTGGTGCGAGGAGCGAGCGGGACCCCAATAACATCAATTCGGCGGTCAGCCCGGGAGGCCGCACGGGGTGGAGCCCGTTCCAATACTCCACAAGCTTACCCATAGCTGATGGCATGTGAGTGGAACCTTTTTAATAAAGTGTCATTTTTTTACTGACATCTGCGCAATGATAGTGTTTGTTTGCATTGAGGTATAAGTTACTCTAAGAAGATAAAAAGGCAGATTGGATTGGGAGAGACCAGCCATAGGGTGTGGGGAGCCTTGCAAATACCCCAGAGGCGCAATAAGGCCACTGTAATACCTGGCCCACCAACATTGGTGAGTGTGGATCCTTGAGGGTGTTCCTGGTGGTGGTATAATTCCCACAAAAGTATACTTATGGTTTGAAGCGCTTACCTGGCATAGAGACTACTTATGAACACCTGTCTATTTCCTCTGTAAAACAGTCCAGCCTGCAACCTTGTAATGAACTAAGACATAACTATGCGCTTTGAGTCTTATAGGAGAACAGCACTTTACAAATGTTATTGCATTGCCATCTTGTGGTGAATAGTCTAACTGCAGCCTCTGTGGAACCAACTGCACTCAGCCATCTAATAGTAGTAGTGTTAATATTTTTCTCTGTTACTGAACAACATCTTCAACTACAGATGCATCCTATTGTGTAATGATTAATAATACAAATGATTGTTATCTTTATTATTATTAGTCCCCAGACAGTTGTTGGAGATGTAAAGGATGGATGTCATATGGATGTATCCCCATAGTTACAAGAAGTGTCAGTTTTTTACACCAGACTGGGAGGAAGAGGCAAAATTACTAGATAAAATGTCTGGGATTGCCTCTTAAGTGCCCACTGTAGTCTTTGTAGATTGTTATATTATTATTTGCATATTAGTGCACAGTGTGCCTGTAATGAGGTATAAACACACTATGTACACAGGGAATGTGAGTAGTAATAAGGGTGTGATGTGTGTAATGTGACTGCCCAGTGTGCCTGTAATGAGGTATAAACACACTATGTACACAGGGAATGTGAGAAGTAATAGGGGTGTAATGTGTGTAATGTGACTGCACAGTGTGCCTGTAATGAGATATAAACACACTATGTACACAGGGAATGTGAGAAATAATAGGGGTGTGATGTGTAATGTGAGCGCACAGTGTGTCTGTAATGAGGTATAAACACACTATGTACACAGGGAATGTGAGAATAGGGGTGTAATGTGTGTAATGTGACTGCACAGTGTGCCTGTAATGAGGTATAAACACACTATGTACACAGGGAATGTGAGAAGTAATAGGGGTGTAATGTGTGTAATGTGACTGCACAGTGTGCCTGTAATGAGATATAAACACACTATGTACACAGGGAATGTGAAAAGTAATAGGGGTGTAATGTGTGTAATGTGGCTGCACAGTGTGCCTGTAATGAGGTATAAACACACTATGTCAGCCCTGTCCAACTGGCGGCCCGCATCCGGCCCGCCAGGCCTCCTGTTGCGGCCCGCTCCTCCCCCCGAGATGCAGGCATGGCGTGCGCTATGGGCGCCATGCCTGCTCCCTCTTGTGTGGCCTCTCCTGTGTCCCCGCTGCCTCACAGCGAGCTCAGACCTCACAGATCGCGGCGACAGGAGGCAAACAGAGCGCGCGCATAACACCCGCACGGAGTACGTCACATGCGGAAGTGAAATCAATCACTTCCGCATGTAACGTTCTGCCGTGCGGGTGTTATGCGCGCGCTCTGCTTGTTTCAGTCGCCGCGATCTGTGAGGTCTGAGCGGTGAGGCAGCGGAGCACAGGAGCGAGGCAATGGACGCTGACTGGGGGAACACCTGTCACTTACTGGGGGGCACCTGTCACTGGGGGGCACCTGTCACTATCTAACTGGGGGGGAACCTGTCACTCTAACTGGGGGGGCACCTGTCACTAACTGGGGGGGGGCACCTGTCACTATCTAACTGGGGGGGGCACCTGTCACTATCTAACTGGGGGGAGGACACCTGTCACTATCTAACTGGGGGGGCACCTGTCACTATCTAACTGGGGGGAGGACACCTGTCACTAATTGGGGGGGGGGGCACCTGTCACTATGTGACTGGGGGGGGCACCTGTCACTATCTAACTGGGGGGACACCTGTCACTATCTAACTGGGGGGACACCTGTTACTACCTCATCCGGCCACACCACAGCTTCACCGCCAGCCCGGCCACAGCAGCACCGCAAGGCCTTTCAGCCCACACATCATCACCAATCTGGCCGAAAACACTATTGCCAGGCCAGCCAGGCACAGCAGCCAGTAGAGGAGAATACAGAAGCCAGGTAAGAGGTGTCTACCATATTAAAGGGGCATTCTGCCTATTTATGTGAAATGCTCTCTATTTATGTGCCTCATGACTGCTGAATTTGTTGTGTTGGGGGCCTCATGATTGCTGAATTTGTCTTGTTGGGGGCCTCATTTGTTGGGGGCATCACGATTGCTGAATTTGCCTTGTTGGGGGCCTCAAGATTGCTGATTTTGTCTTGTTGGGAGCCTCATGATTGCTGAATTTGTCTTGTTGGGGGCCTCATGATTGCTGAATGTGCCTTGTTGGGGGCCTCATGATTGCTGAATTTGTCTTGTTGGGGGCCTCATGATTGCTGAATTTGTCTTGTTGGGGGTCACATGATTGCGAACTGCAAGACTATGGAAAAGCTGAATCATCATCATGAGACAATAGCATTAAACCTTTTTTAGCTTTTTAAAACGGAAAATAAAACTGGGAGGTTCTAAAAAAAAAATGCATTTTTCAGGAGTAGGATGGATGAAATTGTTTATCTTCAGAGTTTATTTTAAACTTGGATTTTCCATAATGTTCATGTATGAGTTAAAACGTTTGTATGTAGTTTAAATTGCTGTTGCCACTTTGCGATAGATAAGTGACTTTTGGGTTGCAGTTTGGGCACTCGGTCTCCAAAAGGTTGGCCACCACTGTCCTAATCTAATGTCCCACATTGCTAAGTTCATGTAAATTTGTCTCCACCCGTGGCCATACCCACATTCTGGTCCATGGCCACACCCATTTTTCGGCACGGCGCTCTACACTCATCGGAACCCTTGACAACTTCACCACAGTCTGGAATTGCATGTTGTGGGGATCTGCTGCCAATTGCATTGCATTTTGTGGAGAGTGCTGCCAATCTAATTGTCCTTTAATTGCATTTTTTTCCTGGGGGGGGGGGGGGGGGCTGCGGCTCTAGCAAGAACCTTCGGCCCTCCACCATGGGGTCTGAAAAAAAAATGGCCCTCCATGCCCATGAAGTTGGACAGCACTGCACTATGTACACAGGGAATATGAGGAGTAATAGAGGTGTGATGTGTGTAATGTGACTGCACAGTATGCATGTAATGAGGTATAAACACACTATGTACACAGGGAATGTGAGAAGTAATAGGGGTGTGATGTGTAATGTGAATGCACAGTGTGCCTGTAATGAGGTATAAACACACTATGCACACAGGGAATGTGAGAAGTAATAGGGGTGTGATGTGTAACATGACTGCACAGTGTGTCTGTAATGAGGTATAAACACACCATGTACACAGGGAATGTGAGAAGTAATAGAGGTGTAATGTGACTGCACAGTGTGCCTGTAATGAGGTATAAACACACTATGCACACAGGGAATGTGAGAAGTAATAGGGGTGTGATGTGTAACATGACTGCACAGTGTGTCTGTAATGAGGTATAAACACACCATGTACACAGGGAATGTGAGAAGTAATAGAGGTGTAATGTGACTGCACAGTGTGCCTGTAATGAGGTATAAACACACTATGTACACAGGGAATGTGAGAATAATAATGATAATCCGAATATTTGTATAGCACTTTTCTCCTGTCGGACTAAAAGCACTCAAGAGCTGCAGCCACTGGGGCGTGCTCAAGAGGCCACACTGCAGTGTTAGGGAGTCTTGCCTTGAACTCCATACTGAATAGGTACTGACCCTAGCCAGGAATCGAACCCTGGTTTGCCATGTCTATCAATTTGATGGTAGGTTTATTGCACCTGTGAGTTGCAAAGTTCTCACCTGATCAGCATGGCATTTCTACTGCAATACAGTATGGCATTTCTCTCCACAGAACATACTCCAAAGCCATCAGGGTGTCTGTACTGTTATTGTTAGTAAGATAGTAAGTAACTTATTGTTAGTAAGATAGTAAGTAAGTTATTGTCAGTAAGATAGTAAGCAAATACATTCTACAATAATGGTTTTAGATGACAAAAATCTAACAGGAGAACATAGAATAAAACCTAATATGCCAGTCTGTGAGCAGCGACACAGTCATAACTAAAGATATTCAATATTTAATGTTGATTACTCACCTGTTCTGCTCTCTGTAAGATGGTCCTCATCTATAGTTGTCCCCATCATGTCACCCTTCACCATAGACTGCTGATCACTCCTCACATATGTCTCTTCTTATTCCTCTTTAATTGTCCCCATCTGTATATCTGCATTTCTTAAAATTTGTAGCTGTGACCAGGATAGTGACAGGTGTACTATGACCTCCTCTGTAACAAAGTACAGTATGTCCACCCCGACCTCTTCTCTGCCCAATATATAACAAGTATGTCCACCCCGACTTCTGCCCAATATATAACAAGTATGTCCACCCCGACCTCTGCTCTGCCCAATATACAACAAGTATGACCACCCTGACCTCTGCTCTGCCCAATATATAACAAGTATGTCCACCCCGACCTCTGCTCTGCCCAATACATAACAAGTATGTCCACCCTGACCTCTGATTTCATGGCAAGCTTTACGTTAGAGGTAATGTTAAGTGTCTGAAGGTGGAGGCACGTGGATGTCCTCGTGAGGAGTGTGGTGGTGTTGAGGAATCCATGGACCACTTTCTACTTCATTGTCCTTTCAATGTTGAAGTGTATAAACAGGTGGGAGGAAGCCTAGGTATTCCCTTTCTGGAGCGTCTAAGTTACGCAGAGTGGGCGTATGGAGCATTCAGACACCACCAGGGTTTTGATTTATGCACCTTATACTTAGTCAGCTTAGTTGTTAGGCAGCACACATGGTTGGCACGGTGTCAGGTACCACTTAGGCATAAAACCATTCCTGTTCAGGTGGTGGTAGGCAATATTCTGGGTGAGGTATCTAGGATCCGGAACTTGGAGAGGCGTAGTTTGGGCAGAGGTGCCTGGGTCCTTGCGTGGCAGAACATCAGGCCTCCTTAGCCTATCTCCGTCTCTTATGGGTGAGCTTTCTGTTTCTTATCACCCTTTTCAGTTTTTTGGGGTTTTTTTCATACCTTTTTTGATGATTGGCCGCAGACATAATTAGTGGAGTTATCCCTCCAACTAACTTATGGGTGTCCTTGTTTGTCCTGTGTTGATTTTGATATTTTTGTCTTTGTTTACCCCTCCTGCATAAAGGGCAGAATGAGTGGTTGTTGTTTCTGGTGATTGTCACTTGTTGGGTGTAGGGTGATGGATTCATGTTTCCTGTTGTCCTGTCTGGTTTTGAATGTAGATTGAATGAGTATTCTTCTGCTCAGGGATTTATAATCCTTTGTTTTGCTTGATACAAGTTGGTGATATGAATAATTAATCACCTTGAGTAAATAGTATAGTTGCTAATACATTATGTATAGGATATACAATGTATATATCGATTATGGAGGTTTTGCTTTTGTGATCCTTTTGATCACGAATATCATTATTATTTATTGTATTGTATATTTTGTATATATTTTTTCAATAAAAATCAATATATAACAAGTATTTCCACTCCGACCTCTTCTCTGCCCAATATATAACAAGTATGTCCTCCCCGACCTCTGCTCTGCCCAATATATACCAAGTATGTCCACCCCGACCTCTGCTCTGCTCGATCTATAACAAGTATGTCCTCCCCGACCTCTGCTCTGCCCAATATATAACAAGTATGTCCATCCCGACCCCTGCTCAATATACAACAAGTATGCCCACCCCGACCTCTTCTCTGCCCAATATATAACAAGTATGTCCACCCCGACCTCTGCTCTGCCCAATATATAACAAGTATGTCCACCCCGACCTCTGCTCTGCCCAATATATAACAAGTATGTCCACCCGGACCTCTGCTCTGCTCGATATATAATAAGCATGTCCACCCCGACCTCTGCTCTGCCCAATATATAACAAGCATGTCCACCCCAATCTCTGCTCTGCCCAATATATAACAAGCATGTCCACCCCGACCTCTGCTCTGCCCAATATAGAACAAGCATGTCCACCCCGACCTCTGCTCTGCCCAATATATAACAAGTATGTCCACACCGACCACTGCTCTGCCCAATATATAACAAGTATGTCCACACCGACCTCTGCTCTGCCCAATATATAACAAGTATGTCCACCCGACCTCTGCTCTGCCCAATATATAACAAGTATGTCCACCCCGAGCTCTGCTCTGCCCAATATATAACAAGTATGTCCTCCCCGACCTCTGCTCTGCCCAATATATAACAAGTATGTCCTCCCCGACCTCTGCTCTGCCCAATATATAACTAGTATGTCCACCCCATCCTCTGCTCTGCCCAATATATAAACAAGTATGTCCATCCCGACCTCTGCTCTGCCCAATATATAACAAGTATGTCCCCCCGACCTCTGCTCTGCCCAATATATAACAAGTATGTCCACCCGGACCTCTGCTCTGCCCAATATATAACACGTATGTTCACCCTGACCTCTGCTCTGCCCAATATATAACACGTATGTTCACCCCGACCTCTGCTCTGCCCAATATATAACACGTATGTTCACCCCGACCTCTGCTCTGCCCAATATATAACAAGTATGTCCATCCCGACCCCTGCTCAATATACAACAAGTATGCCCACCCCGACCTCTTCTCTGCCCAATATATAACAAGTATGTCCACCCTGACCTCTGCTCTGCCCAATATATAACACGTATGTTCACCCCGACCTCTGCTCTGCCCAATATATAACACGTATGTTCACCCCGACCTCTGCTCTGCCCAATATACAACAAGTATGTCCACCCCGACCTCTGCTCTGCCTAATATATAACAAGTATGTCCACCCCGACCTCTGCTCTGCCCAATGTATAACAAGCATGTCCACCCTGACCTCTGCTCTGCCCAATATATAACAAGCATGTCCACCCCAACCTCTGCTCTGCCCAATATATAACAAGCATGTCCACCCCGACCTCTGCTCTGCCCAATATAGAACAAGCATGTCCACACCGACTTCTGCTCTGCCCAATATATAACAAGTATGTCCACACCAACCTCTGCTCTGCCCAATATATAACAAGTATGTCCACCCGAGCTCTGCTCTGCCCAATATATAACAAGTATGTCCTCCCCGGCCTCTGCTCTGCCCAATATATAACAAGTATATCCTCCCCGACCTCTGCTCTGCCCAATATATAACAAGTATGTCCTCCCCGACCTCTGCTCTGCCCAATATATAACAAGTATGTATATAACAAGTATGTCCACCCCGACCTATGCTCTGCCCAATATATAACAAACAATATGGGAGGGTTGGCGGGCACTCGGAGCAAAATAATGGTAAACACCCAAATCACTATGTGCTCAGGATAAAAACAGAGCAGCAAATTCAAGAAAAAATAGTAGCATGGAGAAAATCCGGCACTATAGTGTTTTAATGTGGCAGCAACTTGTAGACAATGGCACAATGCATACAATCAATGTGAGCATAACAGGATATGACGACCAAGCAAAGTAGCAAGCAGTTGAAGTCATACCAGAGTGTCTTTCTTGGTGCCTGGGTGTAGATGGGAGGTGGCGGCGGTGGTGGGTGCCAGGGGGTGCACGGCCCGACGACCGTTTCGCGTGGCTTACGCCAAGCTTTCTCTGAGGTGCAGGTGCAACCAATATATAACAAGTATGTCCACCCCATCCTCTGCTCTGCCCAATATATAAACAAGTATGTCCATCCCGACATCTGCTCTGCCCAATATATAACAAGTATGTCCCCCCGACCTCTGCTCTGCCCAATATATAACAAGTATGTCATCCCGGACCTCTGCTCTGCCCAATATATAACACGTATGTTCACCCTGACCTCTGCTCTGCCCAATATATAACACGTATGTTCACCCCGACCTCTGCTCTGTCCAATATATAACACGTATGTTCACCCCGACCTCTGCTCTGTCCAATATATAACAAGTATGTCCATCCCGACCCCTGCTCAATATACAACAAGTATGTCCACCCCGACCTCTTCTCTGCCCAATATATAACAAGTATGTCCACCCCGACCTCTGCTCTGCCCAATATATAACACGTATGTTCACCCCGACCTCTGCTCTGCCCAATATATAACACGTATGTTCACCCCGACCGCTGCTCTGCCCAATATACAACAAGTATGTCCACCCCGACCTCTGCTCTGCCCAATATATAAACAAATATGTCCATCCCGACCTCTGCTCTGCCCAATATATAACAAGTATGTCCACCCGGACCTCTGCTCTGCCCAATATATACCAAGCATGTCCACCCCGACCTCTGCTCTGCTCGATATATAACAAGTATGTCCTCCCCGACCTCTGCTCTGCCCAATATATAACAAGCATGTCCACCCCGACCTCTGCTCTGCCCAATATATAACAAGCATGTCCACCCCGACCTCTGCTCTGCCCAATATATAACAAGTATGTCAACCCCGACCTCTGCTCTGCCCAATGTATAACAAGCATGTCCACCCCGACCTCTGCTCTGCCCAACATATAACAAGCATGTCCACCCCGACCTCTGCTCTTCCCAATATATAACAAGTATGTCCACCCGACCTCTGCTCTGCCCAATATATAACAAGTATGTCCACCCCGACCTCTACCCTGCCCAATATATAACAAGTATGTCCACCCCGACCTCTGCTCTGCCCAATATATAACAAGTATGTCCACCCCGACCTCTGCTCTGCCCAATATATAACAAGTATGTCCACCCCGACCTCTGCTCTGCCCAATATATAACAAGTATGTCCACCCCGTCCTCTGCTCTGCCCAATATATAACAAGTATGTCCACCCCGACCTCTGCTCTGCCCAATATAGAACAAGCATGTCCACACCGACTTCTGCTCTGCCCAATATATAACAAGTATGTCCACCCGACCTCTGCTCTGCTCTGCCCAATATATAACAAGTATGTCCACCCTAACCTCTGCTCTGCCCAATATATAACAAGTATGTCCACCCCGACCTCTGCTCTGCCCAATATATAACAAGTATGTCATACCTCCCAAATTTTTGAGATGAGAAAAAGGGACACTTAAGCCACGCCCCTGCCAAACCCCTGGCCACGCCCCCATCACAACCTAGTCATGCATACCATAAAGATTTCATAAGAAAAATATATTGTTTTATAATTCAAACCACATTGGTCCTTTCTATCCTGGTTCATTTTCCTTCATAGTAACATTTTAAAATTAGTAATATATCAATTTAAAGGTTGGGAATAAACTTTAGAGTCAATCAAACACATTTTTGGTATATATATTTACATAGAAAGAGGGACAAAGGGTATCATTCATAAAGCATTTCCGCATGCGGAAATGCTTAATACCGCTGACTTTACCGACCACTCGGCAACTGCTGCATTCATAAAGCCTCTTTCCGCATAAAAAGCTGACATTCCCGTGCAGAGCGATACATTTCCGCCTTGTGCGGAGTTTTTCTAGATTAATCTAGAAAAAGTAACAAACACATCCATTCATAAAGATTAGAGCAAGCGGTATGCGGAAGGAAAATACCGCTTGCTCGACAGTAGCGATAGGCGGGCGGATTACATGTAAATGAATGGAAGGGACCTCCCAAGCAGCATCAGACAGAGGAGCGCACGGAGGGAATCGGGCAGCTTTTATGTTTCCGCATGTCTTCCGCCACGTTGCCGCCAGCTTCCTCCAGAAAACCTCCGCACTTCTACCGCAACAGGCAACTTCTTCATGAATGACCACCCAGAAGTCTTAAGTACCGGTTGCGGAGAAGAACAGTGTTTTCCCGCACTACCGACAGCTCCTTTATGAATGATACCCAAAGTCCTGGAAGAGGGACAAATGAGGGTGGAAGAGGGACGAAGGGTCAGGGCTCCCAAAGAGGGACTGTCCCTCCGAAAAAGGGACAGTTGGGAGCTATGGTATGTCCACCTCGACCTCTGCCCTGCTTAATATATAACAACAATCACACAATTACCTCTTCCAACAACGTGCTCTCTCCACCTCCTGCAAATTCTCTTCCTGCTATGGTACATCACTTCCTGGGCGTGGCATCATTTCTCGCCATCTAGTGGTGAATAGACTAGCTGCAGCCTCTGTTTCTGGAATCTCCTGCACTCAAACTATTATTATTATATAATGATTAGAATATAATTATAGCTATCATTGTTATTATTTTCTAATCTTCAAACGCATCACATATAGTAATATCAATAATAATATATAACAGAAATACAAACAATATTATTAATCATTATTAGACCCCAGATAGTTGCTGGAGATGTGTAGAGTTGCCATATGGATGTGTCGCTATAGTTACAGGAAGTATCAATTTACACCAGACTGAGAAGAAAGGCAGAATTACTGTAGAATTACTGGAATCAATTATCAAGGGGTGAGCAGCACAAACCAACTTTTAATGCAATTTTTTTGCAAAGTATGCACGCAGCAGTGGAGACCCCAATCCCCACAAGAAATATATATAACATACAGAGGGGCTGCAGCACACAACAGGAAAAACAGTGACAGGGGCTCTTGGTTACGCTTTAACGCGCTTAAGCTCACCAACTGCGCCAAAGTGTCCCCGATCTGGTGAGTCCTACTCTAACCATATAAAGCTAGTTTTTATCAGCAGTCTAGTGGGAACTAAACCAAAAACCCAAGAGTCAACTAAATGGGAGAAAAGGAAATTAAAAACACCTCACCTTCCACTAGCTACCAAACGAACTCTCTGGACATGTGCAATGCACTCATTTATATGCTTAACTGTGCTAGAGGTGGGCGTGGTTATGCAGGCTCACAAGGGGAAAATTATAATCAATTATCAAGGGGTGAGCAGCACAAACCAACTTTTAATGCAATTTTTTTGCAAAGTATGCACGCAGCAGTGGAGACCCCAATCCCCACAAGAAATATATATAACATACAGAGGGGCTGCAGCACACAACAGGAAAAACAGTGACAGGGGCTCTTGGTTACGCTTTAACGCGCTTAAGCTCACCAACTGCGCCAAAGTGTCCCCGATCTGGTGAGTCCTACTCTAACCATATAAAGCTAGTTTTTATCAGCAGTCTAGTGGGAACTAAACCAAAAACCCAAGAGTCAACTAAATGGGAGAAAAGGAAATTAAAAACACCTCACCTTCCACTAGCTACCAAACGAACTCTCTGGACATGTGCAATGCACTCATTTATATGCTTAACTGTGCTAGAGGTGGGCGTGGTTATGCAGGCTCACAAGGGGAAAATTATAATCAATTATCAAGGGGTGAGCAGCACAAACCAACTTTTAATGCAATTTTTTTGCAAAGTATGCACGCAGCAGTGGAGACCCCAATCCCCACAAGAAATATATATAACATACAGAGGGGCTGCAGCACACAACAGGAAAAACAGTGACAGGGGCTCTTGGTTACGCTTTAACGCGCTTAAGCTCACCAACTGCGCCAAAGTGTCCCCGATCTGGTGAGTCCTACTCTAACCATATAAAGCTAGTTTTTATCAGCAGTCTAGTGGGAACTAAACCAAAAACCCAAGAGTCAACTAAATGGGAGAAAAGGAAATTAAAAACACCTCACCTTCCACTAGCTACCAAACGAACTCTCTGGACATGTGCAATGCACTCATTTATATGCTTAACTGTGCTAGAGGTGGGCGTGGTTATGCAGGCTCACAAGGGGAAAATTATAATCAATTATCAAGGGGTGAGCAGCACAAACCAACTTTTAATGCAATTTTTTTGCAAAGTATGCACGCAGCAGTGGAGACCCCAATCCCCACAAGAAATATATATAACATACAGAGGGGCTGCAGCACACAACAGGAAAAACAGTGACAGGGGCTCTTGGTTACGCTTTAACGCGCTTAAGCTCACCAACTGCGCCAAAGTGTCCCCGATCTGGTGAGTCCTACTCTAACCATATAAAGCTAGTTTTTATCAGCAGTCTAGTGGGAACTAAACCAAAAACCCAAGAGTCAACTAAATGGGAGAAAAGGAAATTAAAAACACCTCACCTTCCACTAGCTACCAAACGAACTCTCTGGACATGTGCAATGCACTCATTTATATGCTTAACTGTGCTAGAGGTGGGCGTGGTTATGCAGGCTCACAAGGGGAAAATTATAATCAATTATCAAGGGGTGAGCAGCACAAACCAACTTTTAATGCAATTTTTTTGCAAAGTATGCACGCAGCAGTGGAGACCCCAATCCCCACAAGAAATATATATAACATACAGAGGGGCTGCAGCACACAACAGGAAAAACAGTGACAGGGGCTCTTGGTTACGCTTTAACGCGCTTAAGCTCACCAACTGCGCCAAAGTGTCCCCGATCTGGTGAGTCCTACTCTAACCATATAAAGCTAGTTTTTATCAGCAGTCTAGTGGGAACTAAACCAAAAACCCAAGAGTCAACTAAATGGGAGAAAAGGAAATTAAAAACACCTCACCTTCCACTAGCTACCAAACGAACTCTCTGGACATGTGCAATGCACTCATTTATATGCTTAACTGTGCTAGAGGTGGGCGTGGTTATGCAGGCTCACAAGGGGAAAATTATAATCAATTATCAAGGGGTGAGCAGCACAAACCAACTTTTAATGCAATTTTTTTGCAAAGTATGCACGCAGCAGTGGAGACCCCAATCCCCACAAGAAATATATATAACATACAGAGGGGCTGCAGCACACAACAGGAAAAACAGTGACAGGGGCTCTTGGTTACGCTTTAACGCGCTTAAGCTCACCAACTGCGCCAAAGTGTCCCCGATCTGGTGAGTCCTACTCTAACCATATAAAGCTAGTTTTTATCAGCAGTCTAGTGGGAACTAAACCAAAAACCCAAGAGTCAACTAAATGGGAGAAAAGGAAATTAAAAACACCTCACCTTCCACTAGCTACCAAACGAACTCTCTGGACATGTGCAATGCACTCATTTATATGCTTAACTGTGCTAGAGGTGGGCGTGGTTATGCAGGCTCACAAGGGGAAAATTATAATCAATTATCAAGGGGTGAGCAGCACAAACCAACTTTTAATGCAATTTTTTTGCAAAGTATGCACGCAGCAGTGGAGACCCCAATCCCCACAAGAAATATATATAACATACAGAGGGGCTGCAGCACACAACAGGAAAAACAGTGACAGGGGCTCTTGGTTACGCTTTAACGCGCTTAAGCTCACCAACTGCGCCAAAGTGTCCCCGATCTGGTGAGTCCTACTCTAACCATATAAAGCTAGTTTTTATCAGCAGTCTAGTGGGAACTAAACCAAAAACCCAAGAGTCAACTAAATGGGAGAAAAGGAAATTAAAAACACCTCACCTTCCACTAGCTACCAAACGAACTCTCTGGACATGTGCAATGCACATACAGAGGGGCTGCAGCACACAACAGGAAAAACAGTGACAGGGGTTCTTGTGGGGATTGGGGTCTCCACTGCTGCGTGCATACTTTGCAAAAAAATTGCATTAAAAGTTGGTTTGTGCTGCTCACCCCTTGATAATTGATTATAATTTTCCCCTTGTGAGCCTGCATAACCACGCCCACCTCTAGCACAGTTAAGCATATAAATGAGTGCATTGCACATGTCCAGAGAGTTCGTTTGGTAGCTAGTGGAAGGTGAGGTGTTTTTAATTTCCTTTTCTCCCATTTAGTTGACTCTTGGGTTTTTGGTTTAGTTCCCACTAGACTGCTGATAAAAACTAGCTTTATATGGTTAGAGTAGGACTCACCAGATCGGGGACACTTTGGCGCAGTTGGTGAGCTTAAGCGCGTTAAAGCGTAACCAAGAGCCCCTGTCACTGTTTTTCCTGTTGTGTGCTGCAGCCCCTCTGTATGTTATATATATTTCTTGTGGGGATTGGGGTCTCCACTGCTGCGTGCATACTTTGCAAAAAAATTGCATTAAAAGTTGGTTTGTGCTGCTCACCCCTTGATAATTGATTATAATTTTCCCCTTGTGAGCCTGCATAACCACGCCCACCTCTAGCACAGTTAAGCATATAAATGAGTGCATTGCACATGTCCAGAGAGTTCGTTTGGTAGCTAGTGGAAGGTGAGGTGTTTTTAATTTCCTTTTCTCCCATTTAGTTGACTCTTGGGTTTTTGGTTTAGTTCCCACTAGACTGCTGATAAAAACTAGCTTTATATGGTTAGAGTAGGACTCACCAGATCGGGGACACTTTGGCGCAGTTGGTGAGCTTAAGCGCGTTAAAGCGTAACCAAGAGCCCCTGTCACTGTTTTTCCTGTTGTGTGCTGCAGCCCCTCTGTATGTTGTAGAATTACTGGAGAAATATTATGGACTGGGATGTCTATTTTAAATATAAAGTTGTGCTTATATACAGTGGACATTCAGAGGAGCAGCATTCTTTTGCAAACATAAATAGATGTAATTAGATGCCTTAATTGCCACTTCAGGAAGATCAGGAGGAGGCATACTAGCTAATTTATGAGTAATAGATAAGACCACTAGTAGAATTACTGGAGAAATATTGGGAATGGGGACTGGGATGTCTATTTTAAATATGATGAATTACATTATATGAAACTCTGGTACTATTGTTGGATATAAGAGTATTAGTTTAACATAAATTTTTCTTTTTCCATGCTAGCAGATATTCGCAGATATGTTCACCGGCAAATGGTTCCTGGCGAATGTGCACTACTAGTGTGCTGGCCGGTAGCGCAGCTGATGCGGACCTGCCTCATACTTTCCCATAGGGCCATTTTTTTCACCCTTCACACTGAAGTCAGGTGGGACAGGTTGACCCATCAGATATGATCACCACCCTGGCCCATGGCCGGATTTCTGGGAAGGCCCCAAGGCACAGGACTAGGGTGACATATTTTGCTACCATAAAGGGTGGCATGTGGGTGGGGAGCTGTGTCCACTCACACTGAGGCCACAGTTACATCACCTGCTCGTTCCTTACCCGCCTGCTTGTCTCTACACATTGTAGTGTGTGTGCTGTGCAGCGGGCAGCTAGGCGAGTGCAGACAGTCCCGGATCAGGCAGAGAGTAGAGGCATTAGCAGGTGCATGATGCATGTCAGCTGCCAGGAACAGCCGCACGCTCATACAGCCTAGCTCGCTGTCATGGAAACCTGACATCTCCAGCTCTGCCCTCCTGCCCAGATTCAGCCTAACAAAGCTGTGGAGAGGCGGCCGGGGAATTCACTGTAACGCACCTCGGTACTGTGGTGGAGAGACTGTGGAAGAAGAAGTGTGCTGCTGCTGCTGCTGATTCAGCGTGTGGAGGAGTGAGAAGGGACACAAGTTCAGCCTTTGGTAAGGCAACTTAGTGTCCATGCCTGTGCTGTATTAAAAGTATGCATTGCCCAAATCTCTCCCCCCCCCCCCCCCCCACACACACACACATACTGTGCACACAGTACACACACACTTTACACACAACCAACCAGTAAACCTTAAAGTGGCACACACTCTACACACACACACACACTCACCCACACACACTGTACACACACACACACACTCACCCACACACACTGTACACACACTGTACACACACACACTGTACACACACTCACCCACACACACTGTACACACACACACACACACACACACTGTATACACACTGTACACACACTCACCCACACCCACACTCACCCACACACACTGTACACACACACACACACTCACCCACACACTGTACACACACACACACACACACACTGTACTCACACCCACACACACTGTACACACACTGTACACACTTACACTCACCCACCCACACACACTGTACACACACCCACACACACTGTACACACACACACTGTACACACACACTCACCCACACACACTGTACATACACATACTGTAAACACACTGTACACACACTTACCCACACACACTGACCCACCCACACACACTGTACACACACCCACACACTCACCCACACTGTACACACACACTGTACACACACACACACACACACACACACACACACACACACACACTGTACACACACCCACACACACTGTACACACACTGTACACACTTACACTCACCCACCCACTCACACACACTGTACACACACCCACACACACTGTACACACACACACACTGTACACACACACACACACACACACACACACACTGTACATACACATACTGTAAACACACTGTACACACACTTACCCACACACACTGACCCACCCACACACACTGTACACACACCCACACACTCACCCACACTGTACACACACACTGTACACACACACACAAACACTCACCCACATAAACTGTACACACTTACACACACTCACCCACACATACTGTACACACACTGTACACACACACACACACACTTACCCACCCACCCACACACTGTACACACACACACACTGTACACACACACACACACACACACTGTACATACACATAATGTAAACACACTGTACACACACTTACCCACACACACTGACACACTCACACACACTGTACACACACACTGTACACACACCCACACACACTGTACACACACACACACAAACACTCACCCACATAAACTGTACACACTCACCCACACATACTGTACACACACTATACACACACACACACTTACCCACACACACTCACCCACCCACCCACCCACACACTGTACACACACACACACACACACTCACCCACACACACACTGTACACACACTGTACACACACTGTACACACACTGTACACACACACACTCACCCACACACACTGTACACACACACACTCACCCACACACACTGTTCACACACACACTTACCCACACGCACTCACCCACCCACACACACACTGTACACACACCCACACACACTGTACACACACCCACACACACTGTACACACACACACACACACACACACTCACACACACTGTACACACACACACACTCACCCACACACACTGTACACACACACACACTTACCCACACACTCACCCACACACACTGTACACACCCACACGCACTGTACACACACACTGTACACACACACACCCACACACTCACCCACACACACACTGTACACACACTGTACACACACACACACACTGTACACGCACTGTACACACACACAGTACACACACACACACACACTGTACACACACATACTGTAAACACACTGTACACACACTTACCCACACACACTGACCCACCCACACACACTGTACACACACCCACACTGTACACACACTCACCCACACTGTACACACACTGTACACACACCCACACACACTGTACACACACACTCACCCACACACACTGTACACACACTTACACACACTCACCCACACACACTGTACACACACACACACTTTCCCACACACACTCACCCACCCACACACACACACACACACTGTACACACACACACACACACACACACACACACTGTACACACACACACACACACACACACACTCACCCACACTGTACACACACTGTTCACACACACACACACACACACACTTACCCACACACACTCACCCCCCCCCCCACACACACACACACACACACACACACACACACACACTGTACACACACACTCACACACACACTGTACACACACTGTACACACACACACTCACCCACACACACTGTACACACACCCACACACACACACACACACACACAAACACTCACCCACACACACACACACTGTACACACACACTCACCCACATACACTGTACACACACCCACACACACTGTACACACACACACACACTGTACACACAAACACACACTCACACACACACACACACACATACACTGTACACACACTACACACACACTGTACACACACACACTGTACACACACACACACACACACACACTGTACACACTGTACACACACACACTGTACACACACACTCACCCACACACACTGTACACACGTACACACACACACACTGTACACACACACTCACCCACACACACTGTACACACGTACACACACACTGTACACACACACACTCACCCACACACACTATACACACACACACACACACACACACTGTACACACACACACACTTACCCACACACACTATACACACACCCACACACACTGTACACACACACTGTACACACACACTTACCCACACACACTTACCCACACACACTGTACACACACACACACACACTGTATACACACTGTACACACACACTCACCCACACACACACTCACCCACCCACACTGTACACACACCCAACACACACTGTACACACACACACTGTACACACACACACACACTGTACACCCCCCCCCCCCCACACACACACACACAAACACTGTACACACACACACACACACACTCACCCACACTGTGTACACACTCACCCACACTGTGTACACACTCACCCACACTGTGTACACACTCACCCACCCACACACACACACTGTGTACACACTCACCCACACACACACACTGTACACACACACACTGTACACACCCACCCACACACACACAGCCAGTGAAGCTTAAAGTGATTCTAATGTAAAAAATGTTTTGAAGTTACTGGGGGCTTCTTGCAACCCCCTGGAGGCTGAAGTCATCCTGTGCCCACAAAGCTCTCCTGATTCCCTCCAGCTACCCCCGGCAAAGCTGGCCAGTCACCGGCTACTGCACATGTGCGGCCCTGAGCCGCACGCACCCTGATCACGCTCCCAATACCGGGAGCACACTGCGCATGCGCAGTAGCCTTTTTCCACAAACTGCGCATGAGCAGAATGCTCCTGGTTGCGGGAGCATAATCAGGGTGTGCATGGCTCAGGGCTGGGCATGTGCAGTAGCCAGTGACTGGCCAGCTTTGTGGGGGTTGCCGCTGCTGGCTGGAGGGAATTGGGAGGACCTTGTGGGCACAGGATGACTCCAGGGGGTTGCAAGAAGCCCCAGGTAAGTTCTAAACCTTTTTTTTTTTGGGGGGGGGGGGGGTGTTTAGTTTAGTTTTTTTTTTACTTTAGAATCATTTTAAATTGGTAAAAGTGTTACTTACCTGGGGCTTCTTCCATCTCTCTGTAGTATCTGAGGTCCCTCACTTTCCTCCCAGTCCCCTCCATTCTGCCGCTGTCACCCCATGCACTCTCCCGGGTATGTGTGCACCTTCTCAATCACGCTTTGTTGTCTGGAGCATTCTGCACATGCACAGCTATGAAAACTGTGCATGCGCAGAACAATCCCGGCCATATAAGCGTGATCGAGATCGAGAAAGCACGCAGTAGTAGTAGCAATGCGCAGTAATCTGCAAATGAGCCAGTTGCAGACTTTAGTTGGACCGACAGCAGCACAATAGAGGGGGCCGGAAAAGATACAGAAGGACCTCACTTACTACAGAGGGCTGGAAAAGCTCAAGTACAGAGTAACCTTTTTCCACCCACTTAGCAGTTAGTTTAAAGAAATTCTGAAGCAAAATCCTGAAGCAAATAAATTTACAGTACATATAGATACCTCAGTAGTAGGAGACCTCTGGATAGTTCAGAGGGTTTCCATGCTTTCTTACACCCCACCATTACAGCGATGAGTCAATTTCTGTCCAAATACGTTTCTTCAGAGTGTGAGCGCTGCCGTGGACCATACTGGGCATGTGTGAGCAAGGTCCACGTATGCCCAGTACAATGAAGGGCTTGCTCAGACTTTACTCATGCATGCCTAGTATGGACACGCTCATCAATTGCAGCGCTCATACTCTTAAGAAACCAAAGCACCCTGCGCTGGAATGGTGTCCTGCAAGAAGACCTGGAAAGCCTCTGGATTATCCAGAGGCCTTCCACCAGTGAGGTAAGTATCTTATTTTTCTTTGCTACAGGTTAGCTTATTCCAATTCACAAGGTGCCTGAAGAAGTGATAAATGATGGTCATGGCAATCGACACTGAAGCACTGTCCATTTATGTGAATAGACAGCGCTTTGTAAATGTCGGTACTGACTGTCATTCATGCAAACGCCGCACTTACTCACTCATTTCATTTTGCAGAACGACGTGAACCAATGCCAATTACCTCTCTGATCATTTGGTGGTGGGGGGGCGGTGTATGACACCTAGAGATGGGCCGAACCTCCGATTTTAGGTTCGCGAACCGGGTTCGCGAACTTTCGCGGAAGGTTCGGTTCGCGTAAAAGTTCGCGAACCGCAATAGACTTCAATGGGGATGCGAACTTTGAAAAAAAAAAAAATTATGCTGGCCACAAAACTGATGGAAAAGTTGTTTCAAGGGGTCTAACACCTGGAGGGGGGCATGGCGGAGTGGGATACATGCCAAAAGTCCCATGAAAAAATCTGGATTTGACGCAAAGCAGCGTTTTAAGGGCAGAAATCACATTGAATGCTAAATGACAGGCCTAAAGTGCTTTAAAACATCTTGCATGTGTATACATCAATCAGGTAGTGTAATTAAGGTACTGCTTCACACTGACACACCAAACTCACCGTGTAACGCACCGCAAACAGCTGTTTGTGTAGTGACGGCCGTGCTGGACTGGTGCGCACCATGGCGAGAGTGCAGGTTTTGGCGGCTTTACAGCCCATATGGTCGCCTGGCTGATGTAGCTGAATGACAGAACAGTGACTGTCCAGCTGATCAAATTTGGTCTGACCACAATGAAGCAACGACCTTATTATCTTTTGTGTGCCCCCCGAGACACTCATCTAGGCGCCGGTCATTGCTTCATTGTGATACGCAAGCCCCTTCACCACGGCAAGGTAATGATCACGAAGGGGAATGGGCGCATGTACATGCCTTTTCTTTTGTTGTTGCAGCTGCCCGCAGTGCAGCCAGAAAAATTAGGCAGTCATGTACACGCACCAGAAAAATTATTACAGCGGCTGCTGCTAGCAGCGGCCTAAAAAATTCAGCAATCCGCCTGGAGTCCCGGACCCTGTTGGTGGTGGCGGAGAAGGTAGTCAAGCGGCCTGCAGGCAGACATGCTGTGTGGAGGGACTGGGAGCGACTTAGTCTTCTTGGGGCAGCCCAGGCAGCCAGTCACACGGCGTGCAGGCAGAGATGCTGTGTGTGCGGGGACTGACTTAGTCTTGGGGCGGGCAGCAGCCCTCCAGGATCCATGCCTCATTCATTTTGATAAAGGTGAGGTACTTAACACTTTTGTGACTTAGGCGACTTCTCTTCTCTGTGACAATGCCTCCAGCTGCGCTGAAGGTCCTTTCTGACAGGACGCTTGCGGCAGGGCAGGAGAGAAGTTGGATGGCAAATTGGGACAGCTCTGGCCACAGGTCAAGCCTGCGCACCCAGTAGTTCAAGGGTTCCTCATCGCTGTTCACAGCAGTGTCTACATCCACACTTAAGGCCAGGTAGTCGGCTACCTGCCATTCCAGGCGTTGGTGGAGGGTGGATCCGGAAGGGCTACGGCGAGGCGTTGGACTAAAGAACGTCCGCATGTCCGACATCACCATGAGATCGCTGGAGCGTCCTGTCTTTGACTGCGTGGACACGGGAGGAGGATTAGTGGCAGTGGTACCTTGCTGGCGTTGTGCTGTCACATCACCCTTAAAGGCATTGTAAAGCATAGTTGACAGCTGGTTCTGCATGTGCTGCATCCTTTCCACCTTCCGGTGAGTTGGTAACAGGTCCGCCACTTTGTGCCTGTACCGAGGGTCTAGTAGTGTGGCCACCCAGTACAGCTCATTCCCCTTGAGGTTTTTTATACGGGGGTCCCTCAACAGGCAGGACAGCATAAAAGACGACATCTGCACAAAGTCGGATCCAGTACCCTCCATCTCCTCTTGCTCTTCCTCAGTGACGTCACGTAAGTCAACCTCCTCCCCCCAGCCGCGAACAATACCACGGGAAGGTTGAGCAGCACAAGCCCCCTGCGACGCCTGCTGCGGTTGTTCTCCTGCCGCTGTCCCCTCCTCCTCCTCCTCCTCCTCCCCCAAAGAAACACCTTGCTCATCATCCTCTGAGTCTGACTCGTCTTCTGCACACGACTTCTCTTCTTCCTCCTCCTCCCCCCTCTGTGCTGCCGCAGGTGTTGAGGAAACAGCTGGGTCTGATGAAAATTGGTCCCATGCCTGTTCCTGCCGTAACGGTTCCTGGTCACGCTCATTCGCAGCTTCATCCGCCACTCTACGCACAGCACGCTCCAAGAAGTAAGCGTAGGGAATTAAGTCGCTGATGGTGCCCTCACTGCGGCTCACCAGGTTGGTCACCTCCTCAAACGGCCGCATGAGCCTGCATGCATTTTTCATCAGTGTCCAGTTGTCGGGCCAGAACATCCCCATCTTCCCAGACTGTTTCATTCTACTGTAGTTGTAGAGGTACTGGGTGACGGCTTTCTTCTGTTCTAGCAGGCGGGAGAACATGAGCAGGGTCGAATTCCAGCGAGTCGGGCTATCGCAAATCAGGCGTCTCACCGGCATGTTGTTTTTCCGCTGAATTTCTGCAAATCGTGCCATGGCTGTGTAAGACCGCCTCAAATGCCCACAGAACTTCCTGGCCTGCTTCAGGACATCCGCTAAGCCAGGGTACTTTGCCACAAATCTTTGAACAACTAGATTCATGACATGTGCCATGCAGGGTATGTGTGTCAGCTTCCCCATATGCAAAGCGGCAAGCAGATTGCTGCCGTTGTCGCACACCACGTTGCCTATCTCCAGGTGGTGCGGGGTCAGCCACTCATCCACCTGTTTCTTAAGAGCAGCCAGGAGAGCTGCTCCAGTGTGACTCTCCGCTTTGAGACAAGACATGTCTAAGATGGCGTGACACCGTCGTACCTGGCATGCAGCATAGGCCCTGCGGAGTTGGGCTGTGTAGCTGGAGAGGAGAACTGCCACTCAGCCAAGGAGGAGGAGGACAGCGAAGAGCATGTAGCAGGAGGAGAGGAGGTGGCCGGAGGCCTGCCTGCAAGCCGTGGAGGTGTCACAATTTGGTCCGCTGCGCCCTGCTTGCCATCGTTCACCACCAGGTTCACCCAATGGGCTGTGTACGTAATGTAGCGGCCCTGCCCGTGCTTGGCAGACCAGGCATCCGTGGTCAGGTGTACCCTTGACCCAACGCTCTTCGCAAGAGATGACACCACTTGCCTCTCAACTTCACGGTGCAGTTGGGGTATGGCCTTTCTCGAAAAATAAGTGCGGCCTGGCATCTTCCACTGCGGTGTTCCGATGGCCACAAATTTACGGAAGGCCTCAGAGTCCACCAGCTGGTATGGTAACAGCTGCCGAGCTAACAGTTCCGCCACGCCAGCTGTCAGACGCCGGGCAAGGGGGTGACTGGCCAAAATTGGCTTCTTCCGCTCAAACATTTCCTTCACGGACACCTGACTGCTGCTGTGGGCAGAGGAGCAGGAACCGCTCAAGGGCAGAGGCGGAGTGGAGGAGGGTGCCTGTGAAGGTGCAAGGGAGAAAGTGGCAGAAGCAGATGATGCACCTGAAGGAGGAAGAGGAGAAGGAGGGTGACTTTTCTGTTGTGTGCTGCTGCTGCTTTTGCTCAGGTGGCCATCCCACTGCTGTTTGTGCCTTTTCTCCAGGTGCCTTCGTAAGGCACTGGTCCCTACGTGAGTGTTGGCCTTTCCACGGCTCAATTTTTGTTGGCAGAGCGAACAGATGGCTTTGGTCCGATCTGAGGCACACACATTAAAAAATGTCCACACCGCTGAGCCACCCTGGGATGTGGGCACTATGGGGACCTCAGCAGCTGATGCTGAAGGGCAAGTTGGCTGGCTGTACATAGGTGGCGATACATGGTGCCGGACTCTGCCACCAGCTGTTTCTGACGAAGAGCTGCCCCAGCTTCTTTCAGCAACTTCTCTCCTCCTACTACTCTCTGACTCCCCCTCTGAACTGTCCCCCTCTTCATCTCCTCTATTGGGAACATACAGAGGATCCCTATCATCGTCATCATCGTAATCATCCTGCCCAGCTTCGCTTGACTCAGAAAAATCCAAACATGCACCATCAGTAGGTCCTTCATCCTCCTTACACGTTACATCCATAGTGTTGCCGCGTAACGCAGACATATGAGCTGGTGAAAATTCATCTGGCTGTAACAACAATGGCTGTGCATCAGTGATTTCACCACTAAATAATTCTTGCGAAGTGTCAAATGCAGCGGAAGTGGTGCTAGTAGTAGCGCTGGTGGCTGAGCAAGATGAGGTGTTCTGTGTCGCTAAATACTCAACCACGTCCTGACAATCTTGGGACGTGATGGGACGTGCCTTCTTCCGAGCACTGTACTGTGGGCCAGGTCCACACGAAATTACATTTACACGACCTCGCGCAGACCTGCCGGGTGGCCTTCCTCTGGCTCTGGCACTACCTCTTCCTCTACCTGTTTTGTCCATATCGGGTATGCACGGAGTGGTATATCACACTGCGTGCACTCACGTAGGTAGGTGGGTTCACTTAACTGCACAGGTATGCGCACTGATGCGGTGGGTTCACTGAACACAACAGGTATGCAGTGGCGGGTTCACTGAACACAACAGGTATGCAGTGGCGGGTTCACTGAACAGAACAGGTATACAGTGGCGGGTTCACTGAACAGTACAGGTATACAGTGGCAGGTTCACTGAACAGAACAGGTATGCAGTGGCGGGTTCACTGAACAGTACAGGTATACAGTGGCGGGTTCACTGAACACAACAGGTATGCAGTGGCGGGTTCACTGAACAGGTATGCAGTGGCGGGTTCACTGAACAGTACAGGTATACAGTGGCGGGTTCACTGAACACAACAGGTATGCAGTGGCGGGTTCACTGAACACAACAGGTATGCAGTGGCGGGTTCACTGAACAGGTATGCAGTGGCGGGTTCACTGAACATTACAGGTATACAGTGGCGGGTTCACTGAACACAACAGGTATGCAGTGGCGGGTTCACTGAACACAACAGGTATGCAGTGGCGGGTTCACTGAACAGAACAGGTATACAGTGGCGGGTTCACTGAACAGTACAGGTATACAGTGGCAGGTTCACTGAACAGAACAGGTATGCAGTGGCGGGTTCACTGAACAGTACAGGTATACAGTGGCGGGTTCACTGAACACAACAGGTATGCAGTGGCGGGTTCACAGAACAGGTATACAGTTGCGGGTCCACTGAACAGAACAGGTATGCAGTGGTGGGTTCACTGAACACAACAGGTATGCAGTGGTGGGTTCACTGAACAGGTATGCAGTGGTGGGTTCACAGAACAGGTATGCAGTGGTGGGTTCACAGAACAGGTATGCAGTGGCGGGTTCACTGAACAGGTATGCAGTGGTGGGTTCACTGAACAGAACAGGTATACAGTAGCGGGTTCACAGAACAGGTATGCAGTGGCAGGTTCACTGAACACAACAGGTATGCAGTGGTGGGTTCACTAAACAGGTATACAGTGGCGGGTCCACTGAACAGAACAGGTATACAGTGGCGGGTTCACTGAACAGTACAGGTATATAGTGGCAGGTTCTCTGAACAGAACAGGTATGCAGTGGCGGGTTCACTGAACAGTACAGGTATACAGTGGCGGGTTCACTGAACACAACAGGTATGCAGTGGCGGGTTCACAGAACAGGTATACAGTTGCGGGTCCACTGAACAGAACAGGTATGCAGTGGTGGGTTCACTGAACACAACAGGTATGCAGTGGTGGGTTCACTGAACAGGTATGCAGTGGTGGGTTCACAGAACAGGTATGCAGTGGTGGGTTCACAGAACAGGTATGCAGTGGCGGGTTCACTGAACAGGTATACAGTGGCGGGTTCACTGAACAGAACAGGTATACAGTAGCGGGTTCACAGAACAGGTATGCAGTGGCAGGTTCACTGAACACAACAGGTATGCAGTGGTGGGTTCACTAAACAGGTATACAGTGGCGGGTCCACTGAACAGAACAGGTATGCAGTGGCGGGTTCACTGAACACAACAGGTATGCAGTGGTGGGTTCACTGAACAGGTATGCAGTGGTGGGTTCACAGAACAGGTATGCAGTGGTGGGTTCACAGAACAGGTATGCAGTGGCGGGTTCACTGAACAGGTATGCAGTGGTGGGTTCACTGAACAGGTATGCAGTGGTGAGTTCACTGAACAGGTATGCAGTGGTGGGTTCACAGAACAGGTATGCAGTGGTGGGTTCACAGAACAGGTATGCAGTGGTGGGTTCACAGTACAGGTATGCAGTGGTGGGTTCACAGAACAGGTATGCAGTGGTGGGTTCACTGAACAGGTATGCAGTGGTGGGTTCACAGTACAGGTATGCAGTGGTGGGTTCACAGAACAGGTATGCAGCCAGGAACAAGTTAAGCCTAACTAATCTTTCCCTATGAGAGACAGTCTGCAGCAGCTCGCCCTACTCTCACTAATGCAGGCACACGAGTGACCGTAATGGCCGCCGCTGCCTGCCTTATATAAGGGGGGGTGGGGCTCCAGGGGCTAGTGTAGCCTAATTGGCTACACTGGGCCTGCTGACTGTGATGTAGAGGGTCAAAGTTGACCCTCAAGGTGCATTATGGGGCGAACCGAACTTCCGCAAACGTTCGCCTGCGGGACGCGAACGCGAACTACCAAAGTTCGCGTGGAACCGTTCGCCGGCGAACCGTTCGGCCCATCTCTAATGACACCAGGCCTTGGGCGGTGACAAGTAGAAGCCAGGCCCTGCCCTGGCCACAAAACACCCCCCCCCCCCCCCCCCCCTTAGCAGACATGATCCAGGTGTCTATTTTCATTCTGCTTCAATCAGCATAAAGAGAGGAGCTGCAGCAGTGCTGTGTCACCTCTCCTGACCCTCACCCACCCTTCTACTGTCCCTGTTACTGTCCCTGTTACTTTTCCTGACCCTCACCCATCCTTCTACTGTCCCTGTTACTGTCCATGTCACCACTCCTGACCCTCACTCATCCTTCTACTGTCCCTGTCACTTCTCCTGACCCTCACCCACCCTTCTACTGTCCCTGTCACCTCTCCTGACCCTCACCCATCCTTCTACTGTCCCTGTTACTGTCCCTGTCACCTCTCCTGACCCTCACCCACCCTTCTACTGTCCCTGTTACTGTCCCTGTTACTTTTCCTGACCCTCACCCATCCTTCTACTGTCCCTGTTACTGTCCATGTCACCACTCCTGACCCTCACTCATCCTTCTACTGTCCCTGTCACTTCTCCTGACCCTCACCCACCCTTCTACTGTCCCTGTCACCTCTCCTGACCCTCACCCATCCTTCTACTGTCCCTGTTACTGTCCCTGTCACTTCTCCTGACCCTCACCCATCCTTCTACTGTCCCTGTTACCTCTCCTGACCCTCACCCACCCTTCTACTGTCCCTGTTACTGTCCCTGTCACCTCTCCAGACCCTCACCCATCCTTCTACTGTCCCTGTTACCTCTCCTGACCCTCACCCACCCTTCTACTGTCCCTGTTACTGTCCCTGTCACCTCTCCAGACCCTCACCCATCCTTCTACTGTCCCTGTTACTGTCTCTGTCACTTCTCTTGACCCTCACCCATCCTTCTACTGTCCCTGTTACTGTCCCTGTCACCTCTCCTGACCCTCACCCATCCTTCTACTGTCCCTGTTACTGTCACTGTCACTTCTCTTGACCCTCACCCACCCTTCTACTGTCCCTGTTACTGTCCCTGTCACTTCTCCTGACCCTCACCCACCCTTCTACTGTCCCTGTCACTTCTCCTGACCCTCACCCACCCTTCTACTGTCCCTGTTACGGTCCATGTCACTTCTCCTGACCCTCACCCATCCTTCTACTGTCTCTGTCACCTCTCCTGACCCTCACCCACCCTTCTACTGTCCCTGTCACTTCTCCTGACCCTCACCCACCCTTCTACTGTCCCTGTTACTGTCCCTGTCACTTCTCTTGACCCTCACCCACCCTTCTACTGTCCCTGTTACTGTCCATGTCACCACTCCTGATCCTCACTCATCCTTCTACTGTCCCTGTCACCACTCCTGACCCTCACCCATCCTTCTACTGTCCCTTTCACCTCTCCTGACCCTCACCCATCCTTCTACTGCCCCTGTCACCTTTCCTGACCCTCACCCATCCTTCTACTGTCCCTGTCACTTCTCCTGACCCTCACCCATTCTTCTACTGTCCCTGTTACTGTCCCTGTCACCTCTCCTGACCCTCACCCACCCTTCTACTGTCCCTGTTACTGTCCCTGTCACCTCTCCTGACCCTCACCCATCCTTGTACTGTCCCTGTCACCTCTCCTGACCCTCACCCATCCTTCTACTGTCCCTGTTACTGTCCCTGTCACTTCTCCTGGCCCTTACCCACCCTTCTACTGTCTCTGTTACTGTCCATGTCACCTCTCCTGACCCTCACCCATCCTTCTACTGTCCCTGTTACTGTCCCTGTCACTTCTCCTGACCCTCACCCACCCTTCTACTGTCTCTGTTACTTGTAAAAACAAAACATAGGACACCAAGAGCCCAATAGTGCAATATTGTCTGGTAAGCTCAATATATAATGTAATGTCAAAGGTTCTTATACTCACAAAGGTGGGGTACCATCAGGCAACCACTTGACAGGCAGGTGGGGAGTATCAGTACCTGACCCCACTCAGGTATAAAAGTCGCTCTCTGTAGATAGGAAAATGGGGAAAGAACCCCTCCACCAGGGGGGGACTTAATCGTGCTGTAATATGTACGAACAGAGGCGCCAAGCAGAGTAAAACAATGTTCTAAAAATGATAAAAAGAGGGAAGTCGAGGTGGACTTACCTCCCTCTGGTAGTGGACATATACTCAAATGCAGAGTAAAAAATATACAATTTATTCACAGCTCCATAAAATAGCAACGCGTTTCACGGTCAACAATCCCGCTTCATCAGGCAGTACAGGAGCATATAAAACTGGTTCAGGTCCAGAAAGCGTGTGAGCGCCTCAGAGTCCACCTCGACTTCCCTCTTTTTTATCATTTTTAGAACATTGTTTTACTCTGTTCGTACATATTACAGCATGTCTCTGTTACTGTCCATGACACCTCTCCTGACCCTCACCCACCCTTCTACTGTCCCTGTCACCTCTCCTGACCCTCACCCACCCTTCTACTGTCCCTGTTACTTCTCCTGACCCTCACCCACCCTTCTTCTGTCCATGTCACCTCTCCTGACCCTCACTCATCCTTCTACTGTCCATGTCACCTCTCCTGACCCTCACCCACCCTTCTACTGTCCCTGTCACCTCTCCTGACCCTCACCCACCCTTCTACTGTCCCTGTTACTTCTCCTGACCCTCACCCACCCTTCTTCTGTCCATGTCACCTCTCCTGACCCTCACTCATCCTTCTACTGTCCCTGTTACGGTGCCTGTCACCTCTCCTGACCCTCACCCACCCTTCTACTGTCCCTGTCACTTCTCCTGACCCTCACCCACCCTTCTACTGTCCATGTATTCTCAACACAGTGCGCCTTCTTCTCTTCAAGCTGCGCCCCTTTCTCTCTTAGCTGCGCCCCTTTCTCTCCCAGCTGCTCCTCCCTCTCTCTTCCAGCTCCGCCCCATTCTCCACACGGTGTGCCTTCATCTCTCTTAGCTGCGCCCCCTTCTCTCTCAGCTGCGCCCCTTTATCTCCCAGCTCCACCCCCTTCTCTCCCAGCTCCGCCCCTTCTCTCCCAGCTCTGCCCCCTCATCTCCCAGCTGCGCTTCCTTCTGTGACAGCTGCGCTCCCTTCTCTTCCAGCTCCGCCCCATTCTCCACACAGTGCACCTTCTCTCCAAGCTGTGCCCCTTTCTCTCTTAGATGCGCTCCTTTCTCTGTCTCTGGTGTTTGTTTCCCTATTATTCTTCTGTCCCCTCCACCAGTATATATTAATCATTGGATATAAAACAGTTTAATCAAACTCTATGTGGAGCAAAACATCCCAATTGATAAATCCATTTCCCTTCCTTCTGTGAAATATCACTATGCCTACTAGACCCCCGCCATCTTGGAACCCACTTTTCAATCCCCATAAACCTGAGCAGAGTGGGGTCACAATTGTGTTTCATTTTGAAATGTTTTGACACACTATGGGCTTCGAAACCCTTCGATATATTATACATATGTTCCCCAATTCGTTTGTGCAATTCCCTGGTTATAGGTCCCATAAGGTAAGTATAGGAAAATAGGGGCAGAAACATTATCACATAGGCGACAGGTGAAGTAATCCGGGGTGGGATATACAGCACGACACCCTTGGGATCGGTTGGGCACGTATGGGGGGAGGTTGATTGGTTGGTAAGTGTGTGTGAGGATACAGAGTGGTACTCAATGCTAGGGATTATGCAGTGTTGTGCATTAAATGCAAGTAACACTGAGGTTTGGTAGTGATATGCATTAACCTCTAGATGGCAGCAGGAACGCTATCAAATATAATGACACATGGATGTAGACCGCAATGTAATTATAATATGGTTTAGGATACATTTTTATAACATATATAGCTGGTGGAATGTGATCGGCATTAGTGATGAGCGTAATGACCCAAGTTATCGAATTTACGCAAAATTTAGTGTTTATGGAGAATATTGTAATTACGAATTTTTTCATAATTACGATCGTTTACGTAACACAAACAAATCAGAATTTTGTGTTTAACACGCAAATTCGACCTTTCTCAAAATTGTGTTCCAGTCCAGAGGCTCCTGATACATTTAAAGCGACAGCACTTGCAAGTACCTTTGCATTATCAGATATTGCAAGTAAAGATGGGCCGAACCTCTGATTTTAGGTTCGCGAACCGGGTTCGCAAACTTCCGCGGAAGGTTTGGTTCGCGGAAAAGTTCGCGAACCGCAATAGACTTCAATGGGGAGGCGAACTTTGAAAAATAGAAAAAATTATGCTGGCCACAAAAGTGATGGAAAAGATGTTTCAAGGGGTCTAACACCTGGAGGGGGGCATGGTGGAGTGGGATACACGCCAAAAGTCCCGGGGAAAAATCTGGATGTGACGCGAAGCAGCGTTTTAAGGGCAGAAATCACATTGAATGCTAAATTGCAGGCCTAACGTGCTTTAAAACATCTTGCATGTGTATACATCAATCAGGGAGTGTAATTAGAGTACTGCTTCACACTGACACACCAAACTCACTGTGTAACGCACCGCAAATAGCTGTTTGTTGTGTGTTGTGACGGCCGTGCTGGACTACTGCGCAACATGGCGAGATTGCTCTTCCTCACTCAGTGATGTCAGGTAATGTATGAATTCCTTCTCAACTTTCCATGGCACTGTTAAAAAGCTTACGTTTTGTTTTTAAATTACATTTTCTACTTGCTGTGTACTTGTTCAGTACCGCTACAATGAGAATCCTATGGAGGCGGGCAAGTCTGACATTGTGACCCCGGGAAATGGCCAGGGAATGAGGGATGGAATCCGGTGTGGAGTCTCAGCAATGCTACACATCCAAGGAGGGCAGCGGGCAGGCATGCACGCCCGCCCGCCCCGAGGTAGTGACCAAGAATAACAATACAGGAGGAGGACTTTCGAGGCCCTGCTGTGTATTTGAAATGAATGTACTTTAAATCCTTTAACGAGAACCAGTTATGGCGGGCAAAGATGACACCACATTCCTTTCACGAGAATCATATGGAGGCGGGCAAGTCTACCCAACGGTAGTTATATATGCAGTGAGGTGAGTTCACTGAACACAAAGGTAGTTATATATGCAGTGAGGTGAGTTCACTGAACACAAAAGGTAGCTATGTGCAGTGAGGTGAGTTCACTCAACCCAAAGGTAGTTATATATGCAGTGAGGTGAGTTCACTGAACACAAAAGGTAGCTATATGCAGTCAGCTGAGTTCACTCAACCCAAAGGTAGTTATATATGCAGTGAGGTGAGTTCACTGAACACAAAAGGTAGCTATATGCAGTCAGCTGAGTTCACTCAACCCAAAGGTAGTTATATATGCAGTGAGGTGAGTTCACTGAACACAAAAGGTAGCTATGTGCAGTGAGGCGAGTTCACTCAACCCAAAGGTAGTTATATATGCAGTGAGGTGAGTTCACTGAACACAAAAGGTAGCTATATGCAGTCAGCTGAGTTCACTCAACCCAAAGGTAGTTATGTGCAGTGAGGTGAGTTCACTCTTCAGAAAAGGTAGATATGCAGTGAGGTGAGTTCACTCAACTTAAAAGGTAGTTATATGCAGTGACGCAAGTTCACTCAACACAAAAGGTAGTTATGTGCAGCGAGGTGGGTTCACTCAACACAAACGTAGGTGTATGCAGTGATGAGGTGGGTTAACTAAACACAACAGGTACTAGTAGTAGGTAAATGCAGTACTGGGTAGGTAGTACAATGTGCAGCTCCCTGTCACACACACAGGTAGTCACTGAATGTGCTGCTGAATGCTGGTGGGCTGCTGGCAGTGGGACACACACACATTATGAATTAGCAATGCTGTCTAAGCAACACAAGTGTATCACACACACAGGTAGTAGTCACTGAATGTGCTGCTGCTGCTGGCAGTGCCAGTGGGACACACAGTATAAATTAGCAATGCTGTCTAAACAACACAAGTGTATCACACACACAGGTAGTAGTCACTGAATGTGCTGCTGCTGCTGGCAGTGGGACACACAGTATGAATTAGCAATGCTGTCTAAACAACAACACAAGTGTCAGTTTCAAACACAGGAAAAAATTTTTAATCACAGCAGGATGAGCTCTGAAAAGAGCTTTTCTGGGGAGCTATTATAGCAATAAGATTCAGCTAAGCAAGCTAAGAAGGCAAGAGCCTGACTAATCTGTCCCTAGGAGAACAAGTCTGCAGCAGCTGTCCCTAGTCTGTCTCTAGCAGGCACACGAGTGAGGCTAATGGCCGCCGGAGCATTATGGCGCGAATCGAACTTCTGGGAAAGTTCGCCTTCGCCTGCGAAGGCGAACCACCCGAAGTTCGCCTGGAACCGTTCGCCGGCGAACCGTTCAGCCCACCTCTAATTGCAAGGTCCAAAACCAAGTGTCTCAGCATGCATGACCACTAAGTGCATCTTGACAAAGAGCACCTGTCTAAAGGCTCATACACACATCAGACTATAGTCTTTGGAAAATGAAAGATCACAGACCAATCTTACCACCCTTCATGTAGTATGAGAGCCATACTCTACACAGTCTATTCCATGGAGCTGAACTCCCCATCAGACAGAAATCTTTGCAAGATGCTGCACACACAGATGCCTGTACACATGCAACAGATCAGTATCTGCAAAAGATCAGTTCCTGGCAAAGATCCCTTCCTGCAAATTGCATTCATAGTCTATGATATCTGCAGATCATCATACACACATGATTTAACTGACATTCATCTGCAGATCAGACAATCATCTGCAGATCTGAAAATCCATCCTGGTGGATCTGATCTGCAGATGAATGTCAGTTAAATCATGTGTGTATGATGATCTGCAGATCTCATAGACTATCCTTGCAATTTGCAGGAATGGATTTTTGGCAGGAACAGATCTTTTGCAGCTACTGATCTTTTGAGTGTGTGCAGCATGTTTGTGTGCAGCATCTTGCAAAGATTTTTTTTTGTGATGGGGAGTTCAGCTCCATAGAATAGACTGTGTAGGTATGGCTCTCATACTACATGAAGGGTGGTAAGATTGGTTTGTGTTCTTTCATTTTCCAAAGACTATGGTCTGATGTGCGTATGCACCTTTAGAAGGGGCTGCAGGTAAAGCCTACTGATATATTTAAAGTGACAGCACATGCAGGGTCCTTTGCATTATCAGATATTGCAAGGCCAAAACCAAGTGTCTCAACATGACAGCTAAGTGCACCAGGGCAAAGAGCACTTGTCTTAGAAGTGGCTGCAGATACAGCTTCCTGCTACATTTAAAGTGACAGCATGTGCTTTTGCATTATCAGTAATTGCAATTAGAGATGGGCCGAACGGTTCGCCGGCGAACGGTTCCAGGCGAACTTTGGGGGTTCGCGTTCGCCTGCATCAGGCGAACTTTTGCGGAAGTTCGATTCGCCCCATAATGCTGTATTGAGCAAAATTTTTGCCCTCCATTTCACTGTCAGCAGACATGTTATTGGCAAACACACTGCTAGAGAACCCACCCACTCTCCCTTTAAGCTAGGTCCTTTATACCATTTGACTCAGTTGTCTGCCTACACTAATTAGTTATGGGACAGCTGCTACACACTCTGCTAGGGAGATTTTAATTCACCTCCCTCCTACCCTTCTACCCATTCCCTCCTACAGGAGGGAGGAGGGTCTCTTCTGCCAGGGAATTATACTATTTTAAAAACCAGTATACATCATACCATAGCTGGGAATCGAACCCAGATCTCATTGTGTGGTGGACACGTCACCCTAAGCACTGTACCACTACAGTAGTAAGTGAAGCTAGCCTAAAATGTACTATTTATGCTCAATGCAATAGAACCATTAGGTTGCTTAAAGGAGAACTGTAGTGAGAGGTATATGGAGGCTGCCATATTGATTTCCTTTTAAGCTATACCAGTTGCCTGGCAGCCCTGCTGATCTATTTGGCTGCAGTAATAATAATAATAATAATAATCCAAACATTTGTATAGCGCTTTTCTCCTGTCAGACTCAAAGCGCTCAAGAGCTGCAGCCACAGGGACGTGCTCAAGAGGCCACCCTGCAGTGTTAGGGAGTCTTGCCTTGAACTCCTTACTGAATAAGTACTTGACCTAGCCAGGATTCAAACCCTGGTCTCCCATGTCAAAGGCAGAGCCCTTAACCAGTACACTATCCAGCCACTGTAGTGTGAATCACACCAGAAACAAGCATGCAGCTAATCTTGTCAGATCTTACAAAAAATGTCAAACACCAGATCTGCTGCATGCTTGTTCAGGGTCTAGGGCTAAAAGTATTGGAGGCAGAGGATCTGCAGGATAGCCAGGTAACTGGTATTGCTTAAAAGGAAATCAATATGGTAGCCTCCATATACCTTTCACTACAGTTCTCCTTTAAAGGGAACCTTAACTGAGAGTGATATGGATGTTTCCTGTAAACAATACCAGTTGCCTGGCAGTCCAGCTGATCTTTGTGACTGCAATAGTGGCTGAATCACACCCTGAAACAAGCATGCAGCTAATCCAGTCTGACTTCAGTCAGAGCACCTGATCTGCATGCTTGTTCAGGGGCTGTGGCTAAAAGTATTAGAGACACAGGATCAGCAGGCGATTCAGGCAACTGGTATTATTTTAAAAGGAAAAATCCATATCCTTCTCCGTTTAGGTTCCCTTTAAGGATTTGTAGCATAAAAGCCAAATCACATTGGCTGGAATTTGAACCTGGGTCTCACTGTATGGTGGACAAGCACACTAACCACTATACCAACTGAAGCTGGCCTGAAATTGCTGGCCTGAAATTGCTGGCCTAAAATTTACTATTTATGCTCAATACAAGAGAAAAAGTAGACAAGACAAATAACACAAAAGAGAAGGCCATGTCTGGCTAAATATCTGTAAGCAGTGGCTGCATGGTGTAATGGATAAGGGCGCTGCCTCTGACAAAGGAGACCAGAGTTCAAATCTCAGCTCCATCTGTTCAGTAAGCCAGCACCTATTCAGTAGGAGACCTTAGGCAAGTCTTCCTAACACTGCTATTGCCTATAGAGCATGCCCTAGTGGCTGCAGCTCTGGTCCTTTGAGTCCGCCAGGAGAAAAGTGTGATATAAATGTTATTTGTCTTGTCTACTTTTTCTCTTGTATTGAGCATAAATAGTAAATTTTAGGCCAGCAATTTCAGGCCAGCTTCAGTTGGTATAGTGAAGAAACAAAAAGGAAAAGAAGACGGGAGCCCCCAATAGTGTATTACTGATAATATAGATGGCGTAATGATAAAAATCAGAGATATACTCACAAACACGGGTTGCCAAGTTGTAGGCAACCACTGAACGCACAGATGGGGATATTGACCCTGTCCCCACACAGGTTAAGAAGTCGCTCTCCGTAGAAAAAGAAAGGGGTGTTCACACCCATCCACCAGGTGGATAATATTGTGCAAAAGATACAGAGGCGCCAACAGAATAAAAAAAGAACTTATTTAAAAGGATAAAACAAGGGGGTAAGGGTGGACTTACCTCCCCAAAAATTCACACACCACAAATGTGTTATAGTATGCAACAAAAACGTTTAATCTGTACTCCAAAAATGCAACGCGTTTCGCGGGTCTCAAGCCCGCTTCATCAGGCAAAATATAGAAAGGAGCAGCTTACAAGGTGTGCAGCATAGCGCAGCGCCTCTGCTGCGCTATGCTGCACACCTTGTAAGCTGCTCCTTTCTATATTTTGCCTGATGAAGCGGGCTTGAGACCCGCGAAACGCGTTGCATTTTTGGAGTACAGATTAAACGTTTTTGTTGCATACTATAACACATTTGTGGTGTGTGAATTTTTGGGGAGGTAAGTCCACCCTTATCCCCTCAGTTGGTATAGTGGTTAGTGTGCTTGTCCACCATACAGTGAGACCCAGGTTCAAATCCCAGCCAATGTGAGTTGGTTTTTATGCTACAAATCCTTAAAGGGAACCTAAACGGAGAAGGATATGGATTTTTCCTTTTAAAATAATACCAGTTGCCTGAATCGCCTGCTGATCCTGTGTCTCTAATACTTTTAGCCACAGCCCCTGAACAAGCATGCAGATCAGGTGCTCTGACTGAAGTCAGACTGGATTAGCTGCATGCTTGTTTCAGGGTGTGATTCAGCCACTATTGCAGTCACAAAGATCAGCTGGACTGCCAGGCAACTGGTATTGTTTACAGGAAACATCCATATCACTCTCAGTTAAGGTCCCCTTTAAAGGAGAACTGTAGTGAAAGGTATATGGAGGCTACCATATTGATTTCCTTTTAAGCAATACCAGTTACCTGGCTATCCTGCAGATCCTCTGCCTCCAATACTTTTAGCCCTAGACCCTGAACAAGCATGCAGCAGATCTGGTGTTTGACATTTTTGTAAGATCTGACAAGATTAGCTGCATGCTTGTTTCTGGTGTGATTCACACTACAGTGGCTGGATAGTGTACTGGTTAAGGGCTCTGCCTTTGACATGGGAAACCAGGGTTTGAATCCTGGCTAGGTCAAGTACTTATTCAGTAAGGAGTTCAAGGCAAGACTCCCTAACACTGCAGGGTGGCCTCTTGAGCGCATCCCTGTGGCTGCAGCTCTTGAGCGCTTTGAGTCCAACAGGAGAAAAGCGCTATACAAATGTTTGGATTATTATTATTACTGCAGCCAAATAGATCAGCAGGGCTGCCAGGCAACTGGTATAGCTTAAAAGGAAATCAATATGGCAGCCTCCATATACCTCTCACTACAGTTCTCCTTTAAGCAACCTAATGGTTCTATTGCATTGAGCATAAATAGTACATTTTAGGCTAGCTTCACTTACTACTGTAGTGGTACAGTGCTTAGGGTGACATGCCCACCACACAGTGAGATCTGGGTTCGATTCCCAGCTATGGTATGATGTATACTGGTTTTTAAAATAGTATAATTCCCTGGCAGAAGAGACCTAATATCTCCCTAGCAGAGTGTGTAGCAGCTGTCCCATAACTAATTAGTGTAGGTAGGCAAATGGTATAAAGGACCTTGCTAGGAGGAGGAGGAGGGAGGGACCTCCAGCAGTGATGTGTATTTCACTCAATTAGGTGTGGCTCCAGGTATTAGAGCTTTTGAAACATGTTTTCTATCATTTTTCCAGTTGATAGAATTTTTTAAAACTTTGAAGGTTCGCCTCCCCATTGAAGTCTATTGCGGTTCGCGAACTTTTTCGCGAACCGAACCTTTCGGAGGTTCGGCCCATCTCTAATTGCAATCAGTAATCAGTAATCAGTAATTGAAATCAATGAGTTACTTTCCTGAGTTTAGTCATTACCTAAATGTGTATAATTACTATTAGAAACGAAATTATGTTCATTTTTGTAACTAAAATAACTTTGTTTGTATAGAAAACATGAAATTACTACATTTTGTGTTAAACACGAATTTGCGACGAAATGAGAAATTACGAAACCAAAATTTTGCTTACAGAATTCCGAATTACGCTTTGTATGGCAATTGGCAATTACGAAATTAGGAATTTGTGTCGTAGCGGCAAAATTTGCGTCCGTATTTAAGGAAACATGACATTTTGAAAATTTCGGCTCAACACTAATTGGCATAATGTTGATGTGTTTTTATGTGGCTTTTAGTGATAATGTATAGGATATTGATATTGTACAGGATATCATATTGGTGGGTCAACGGGCAGCGGTGTACAGCCACGTGGGAGGGACGTCATGAAGGTGGGTGGGGACAATTAGAGGCTTGCGTACCAGCAACGCTAGCCCCTGATGAGTCTGGATTGATAACGAAACGCGTAGGGTGGAGCCAGTAAACGTGACGTCAGCACGTGTGGGAAGTAGCGTTGACGAGCAAGAGGGAGTCCAAATAGCGTGGGGACTTTCATGGAGCGGGACGCCGCCCGGAAGCCATCCATATGCCAAAGAGGGCCCTAAGACACATCGCTATGATACGCCTTTTTCTTCTGTGGAGCTTGTGAGTAGTTGGTTGGCGCGAGAAGCGCAGTTGTATGCCAATTTTAACAACTTACTGCGCAATGAACTTTTGTATTGTTCTTTTATTGAAGTTTTATCCAAGCAATAAAAAAGTTTTGTACCAGCAAAGTGGTATGGTTCACTGATGCACCATAGTGAAGCGTAACAAAAACGAGAGATCCACCTGATAAAGCGAGGTGGTTAGGATCTAGTGAGCCTCTCTGATTACGGGTGGTGGTGTCACGAGTGAGGGCACTTTCATTCACACTGCACGGGTCCATATTGAAGTGTTCTGTAGTGTGTGGACTGTTGAATACAGAATTACGCGATGTATAGTTTGTTTCTTATTTCTAGGTTATACTGATTGGAGTGAGAGCGCAGTGGACTTTCTCTACTAATGTTATACAGAAATATACATCTTTCCAGCTGTTGTCTATCATCTGATATACCGTACATTGTCAAAGTTCCTTTAGCGAAACAAGTCCATATCAACAGAGTAGATCATCTTCTGTAGGTTTTATCTTCCATCGATAATTGCTGTCTCGAGATTGCACATTGTATGGTGCACACAAATATAGCTTTAATCATATTAATAGTATATAGAGTTCTATTCTTGTATAAAGAACCTTAACCACTTGCCAACCGCCCACAGCTGATGGGCGGCGGCAAAGTGGACGCCTTAAGGACCGCAATACGCCAATGTGCGGCGGGTCCTTAAGGCGTGTCCGGCCAGCGATCGCGTCACTTATGATGCGTGCTGCCGCAGGCATCAAGCCCCGCCCACCTGGCCCGATACCCCGCCGGCCAATTAGCAGCGCCGGCAGGGTTTGAATCGGCGATCTGGGCCAATAGAAATGTATAATACACTTTGTTTACATGACAAAGTGTATTATACAGGCTGCCTCCTCCTCCTCCGCACTCTTCGTCGCACGGATCGTCGTAGGAGGAGGCAGCCCCGCTAGAGAGAGAACACATCAAGTTTTTGCACCCACAGACCCTCCGATCGCCCACCCCAGCCCTCAGGACCCCCCCTGACCACCCCAGCACACCAGAATTTGCACCAAAGCACCCCCCAATAAAGCCATCAATCACCCCCTGCCACTATCTGCCGATGCTATTCTGTAGGTTAGGTCCCTAACTGCCCCCTAGGGTCCCTTGATCACCTCCCCTACCCTCCGATCCCCCCAGACCCCCCCCCCCCAGACCACCCCCCTGTATACTGTATACAACTGTATACATCTGCCTACCCACTGATCACCTGTCTATCACCTGTCTGTCACCTGTCTATCACCTGTCTACCACCCCTTGTCACCACCACCCATCAGAGCAGACCCTAAACTGTCCCTTGGGGGCACCTGATCTGATCACCCACCCAGACCCTCAGATTGCCCTCAGACCCCCCTCCTGATAACCTCCCCAGTGCATTGTTTACATCTATTCTGCCCTGTAATCACTCACTGATCTCCCATCGATCACCCCCTGTGTCTGCCACCCATCAGATCAGGACCCAATCTGCCCCGTGTGGGCACCTAATCAACCCCCTCACCCTCAGATTGCCCTCAGACCCCCCCCCCCTTATCACCTTCCCAGTGCATTGTATTTGATTGTACTGTAATTGTATTTGATTGTGCTGTAACTGTATTTGATTGTGCCGACATTGTATTTGATTGTGCTGACATTGTATTTGATTGTCCCGTGATCGGCTTTGATTGTCCCGTAATCGGCTTTGATTGTCCCGTGATTGCCCAGTGATTGGCTTTGATTGTCCCGTGATTGGCTTTGATTGCCCTGTGATTGCCCTGTGATTGGCTGTGATTGCCCTGTGATTGGCTTTGATTGTCCCATGATTGGCTTTGATTGTCCCGTGATTGGCTTTGATTGTCCCGTGATTGGCTTTGATTGCCCCGTGATTGGCCTGTGATTGGCCTGTGATTGGCTTTGATTGTCCCGTGATTGGCTTTGATTGTCCCGTGATTGGCTTTGATTGTCCCACGATTGCCATGTGATTGGCTTTGTTTTCTCGTGGTTGGCTTTGATTGTCCTGTGATTGTTTCTGATTGCCTCTGATTCCCCACTCGCCACCACCCCCCTGTCACTATCCTAGTGATCTAAAAACAGTGATCAGTGAAAACTGTCACTTTTTTAGTATCACTAGTGTTAGCAGTTAGGCCAGTTAGCTAGGCCCCTTTGTTAGTGTCAGTTAGTGCTCAGCCCACTGCACCACAGTCACTAATTATCATCATCACTGTCGCTAATCAACATTGTTACTATATAGTATCTGTCAGGCCCCGTTTCCACTATTGCGGTGCGGATTCCACCGCTGACGAAATCGCATGCGGCTGCGTTTCCACATGCAGATTTCCGCGCGATTTCGCATGCGATTTCGCATGGCAAGGAGCCATGCGAATTTAACCATGTCACTGCCGTTGCTAAGTTACATTGGCTGCCATGCGAAATCGCATGCGAAATCGCGCGGAAATCCGCATGACAAAGCCGCATGCGATTTCCCTATTAAAAGCATTGCAGGCGATTCGCCTGCATTCCGGCCGCTCGCGAAATCTGACGGCTCTGCCGTGCAGATTTCCCCCGCACGCCAAAACGCACCCGCACGACGCACAAGTGGAAACAATCCCATCCACTTGTATTGACTATGCGAATCCGCATGCGGTGCCTGCATGCGGATTCGCTATAGTGGAAACGGGCCCTAAGTGATCATTACTGATCGCAGTCAGATCTATTAGGGTCACTAGGATCCACTAAAAAAAAAACAGTGTTTGCCCGATCAGGCCTGATCGTTCGCCTGCACTTGCGTTCAACCCACCCCACCGCAGTGACAGAATTTTTTTTTTCTGATCACTGCAAAAACCACTGTACACTAGCTGTGCACTGTAAACATCAGTTTTAAAAAAAAAATTTTTAAGCAAAACTCAGTGACCACAGCTTTCTACCTCTCAAATACTCCCTTTCGCTAGGTAGGTGCTCTTTTTCCTGGGTAGTCTCAGAGGAATATCCCCTAAATTTAGCAGTCCACCATGGCAAGAAAGGGGTATACCGATGATGAGGTGTTTAGGTACATGACCCTGTCGGATGAGGACGATTGGGACGAACCATTCGACGAAACTTCTGGGTCAGAGTTTGAACCTGAATTGAGCAGTGGCTCACTGACCGATAGCGATGACGAGGTTGAGGTCCCGGCTAGAGCCAGGCGTACCACACCCCATGTCGTTGGACCGCAGGTGGCGCAGGATCGGCCTCAAGGGCAGCAGAGTGATGCTCGTGCTGGTCTGAGATTTCATGGTGGGGCAGGCACCAGCAGCACAGCATCTCTCCTGGACCTAGCACCAGTGCTTCCTTATACCCTGGTGAAGAGGCGAGCACCAGCATGGAAGTTGAAACTGGTGCGGTGGCACGTGCAGTAACACCCCGGTCGCAGCCACCAAGTAGACGGGCCCGTACTACCCCTAATTTACCAGAGGTGCTGGCAAATCCAAATTGGCAATCCCCTGATACCGCCGCACCCGTACTGCCCCCTTTCACCGCCCAGTCTGGAGTCCAGGTGGAGACAGATAATCTAGGATCGGCCCTAGACTTTTTTTATCTGTTCATCACCCAGGATCTCTTAGACCTAGTCGTGGCAGGGACCAACCGTAAAGCCACACAATTTCTAACTGCCAATCTGAATGTCTTACTTGCCCAGCCATTTTGGTGGAAACCAGTCCAAGTTTCCGAAATTAAATTTTTTTTGGGCCTTCTCTTACACATGGGACTAATGAAACAGAATTTGTTGCGGTCTTATTGGTCTACGGACCCAGCACAACAAGTTCCCTTGTACTCTGCTGCCATGTCCAGGACACGATTTGAGAACATCCTGCGCTTCCTGCACTTCAATGATGACGAAACCTGTCATCAAAGTGACCACCCTGCTTTTGACCGGCTCCACAAAATTCGGCCCCTCATAGACCACCTGTCATCAAAATTTGCAGATGCTTATACCCCTGAACAGCAAATCTGCGTAGACGAGTCCCTCATACGTTTTATCGGGCGCCTTGGCATCAAACAGTACATCCCAAGCAAGCGCGCCCGGTATGGGGTGAAACTGTATAAGCTCTGTGAAAGGGCCACAGGCTATACATCTTATTTTAGGGTCTATGAGGGAAAAGACTCCAAATTGGAGCCGGTCGGATGCCCTGACTACCTGGGGAGCAGTGGAAAGGTTGTATGGGACTTGGCGTCACCCTTGTTCCAGAAGGGGTACCATCTTTATGTGGACAATTACTACTCAAGTGTGGCCCTCTATCAGCACTTAAAGTTAGAAGGAATCCGATGCTGTGGCACCGTGCGGCCTAGTCGCCGGGGCTTCCCCAAACGGCTCATTACCACCAAACTTCAACGGGGGCAGAGGGCCGCATTGAGTGCTGACGACCTGCTCGCGGTGAAATGGAAGGACAAGAAGGACGTTTACTTTCTGTCCACCATTCACGCAGACACGACAGTCCAAATTCAACAGCGAACTGAGGTCATTGAAAAACCCCTTGTCGCCCACGAGTATAATACCAACATGGGAGGGGTGGACTTCAATGACCAGAGGTTAGCGCTCCAATTTACTTTCCCGCAAAACAAGGCGCTGGTGTAAAAAAGTGTCTTTTTATCTAATTCATTTGGCAGTTTACAACAGCTTTGTTCTCTACAGTAAGGCTGGGAGAACTGGATCGTTTCTTCAATTTCAGAGACAGATCACTATGGAACTCCTGTATCCAGGAGGTGTCCGGGCCCAACCCCAAGATGCAACTAGCCGGCTGCATAGAAGGCATTACGCCTATCCGATTCCGTGTGCCCAAGGTCAACGCACCCGAAGAAAACGTTGTCGTGTCTGCAGCAGGGCTGGAATAAGGCGTGACACCACTGTTTATTGTCCCCGCTGCCCTGACGAGCATGGCCTATGCCTAGGGGAGTGTTTTGAGAGGTACCATGAGCAGGTACACTATTAGAGTAGGGAACTACAGACACAGCGGTAGGCACACAAGGGTCTCTCAGTGCTATTTCACACTGCTGCGATGCGTTAGGGAAAAATGCCTAGCGAAAGTCACACTTTGCGGTCCCCCCCTATGCCGGAAGTGCTTGACTTAATGCTAGTGCATGCCTACGTTACTGCGTGGCTTCTGCGGCAATTTTGGTCGGCCCGGAAGTCATGTTAGTCTATGGTGACGCAGTTCATTACTAGGCCGGATGCTGCTCTTGTGGTATTCCCTGAAGGTCTGTTTTGGACGATACGGTGCGGCGGGCTCGACCCACCGGATATGTCAATATGCAGTGTGAAACCAAACATCGGGTTTCCAGAGACCCTAATACACAGGGCTGCCAGAAACCTCTCCTTTCACTTGGGACAAATTGCGTAATGTACTTCGCCACAACTCTGTGCGATTTGCACTTCGCACATCGTCCCATGGGAGAGGAGAGGTTTGTCCTTGAGAGGTAAGTTAAAAAAAAACAAAAAAAAAACCCAAAAAACAGGTAAGCAAAAAAGTTAATGTTTGGTTCGCAATGTTAAGGTTTTGATTTAAAAAGTTCAAAGTTTATTAATGTTAATGAAGTAATTGCTTTGCTGCTTGCTTGTTGTGAGAAAACGCGGAAAAGCCACCACAAGTACTCAGAGGAAGGCGGCTGATTCCGCGTTCAACAGGGCAGCTTGCGCGCATGGACCTGCAGTCACTGGCTTGACGGAGCGCGGAGAAACTGCCGCATACCCAGAGAACAGGGCGGCGGATTCCGCGTCTGATGCGGCGGTTTGCACGCATAGGCCTACTTCTCTCAGTTCTGCTGAATGCGGAGAATACGCCGCATGCCTGGACAGCGGTGCGGCGGATTCCGCATCCATAACAGCAGAGGCAGTACAACACATGTCTGGTGTGGCTGGGACTGATAGTCCACACAGGTTCAGAAGGACGCGCGCGCGCGCAGAGAGGCAGAGCATTTTTGACAGCCAGAGAGGTGTCAGCTGACCAGGCCGGTCAGCTGACAATTCTTTCAGTTTCCATTGGTCCAGCACTTAGGGGAGGCGCTTGAGAGCGCTGGTGTATATATACTGGGTGCTGGTCATTTCTCTGGTGTCTGGCATTGCGATCACTACGTGGTAGCACTCAGACCTTGTCAGTATCTGTGTTTATTAGACAGTTTACAAGGTGTTGATGACCAAGGAACTCACACCTTAGTCGAGGAATTCTTTTATTATCTGTGTTATTATCTAGACAGTTTCCTAGGTGTTGATGATCAAGGAACTCACACCTTAGTCTAGGAATTGTTGATTATTTGTTATGACCTTCTGATTTCCTGACCATTCTTCTGATCTCTGATTTTGTACCTTTGTCATTCTGATACTCTGTTGCCAAACTCTGCTAGTCTGTGGATTCTGCATCTGCCTCCTGTCTCTGTACTTTATCTGTCCGTGTGTTAACGACCTGGCTTGTCCGACCTTGAGAACTATCTCTCCTGTTAGGAGATAGTTCGCAGATCTGTCAGTGACACACCCTCATTGGTGTCACTCACGTTCTGTCCTTCCCACTCTCTGTCTGACTCCTCCCCGTGGAGAGTCCAGACTACGGAAGGAACTTGTTGCTGAGCAGTATTCCTATCTGCTCTTGCACCTGTCTTCCAGGTGCACTCCTCAAAGTATTACTGTTTGCACCTAAACACTCTCATCACTCAGGTGTCCAGAGGTTAGAGATATATCTGATTATCGGTGATACTGCAGATCATCAATAATCGGGTATATATCTGCATTCTCGGTGATACTGCAGATCACCGGTAATCAGACCCTCTCTGTGTTACACCGATCGTTACAGAACGCCAGACCAAAAATGCAAATGGACGCACACACTGACCGTCTGGGCGCACTTACCACTTCGGTGGAGACCATCAACCAAGTGCTGGGTAATCACAAGACGCTGATTGACGCCTTGTCCGGTTCTTTACAAACCCTCCAGACGGCTGTGGACGAGGTGCGATCCCCTCCTAGCACAGACATACGTATGCCTGTACCTGAAAAATTTTCTGGTCACAGATCTGACTTTCGAAATTTTAGGAGTAGAGTGTTGTCATACTTTGAGTTGAGACCTAGATCATCAGGCACTATGGCCCAAAGGGTCACGTTTATTAAGACTCTGTTGTCAGGCGATTCCCAGACCTGGGCATACAGTCTGCCCGCCGGAGATTTAGCTTTAACCTCAGTAGAGGAATTTTTTAAGGTCATGGCAGTAATTTACGATGATCCAGACATTGCCTCGACCACAAGGTATTCTATTAGGAGTACGGTGAGTTCATAGAAGATTTTATTTTTTGTCAAAAGTTAGCGGAAATTGATTTTTATAGTTTTTTTTTCACAAAGTGTCATTTTCCGCTAACTTGTGACAAAAAATAAAATCTTCTATGAACTCACCCTACTCCTAACAGAATACTTTGGGTGTCTTCTTTCTAAAATGGGATCATTTGTGGGGTTCCTATACTTCCCTGGGATTTTAGGGGCCCTAAACTGTGAGGAGTAGTCTTGAAAACAAATGTCTCAAAATGACCCTTGAAATCCTAAAAATACTCATTGGACTTTGGACCCCTTAGCGCAGTTAGGGTGCAAAAAAGTGCCACACATGTGGTATTTCCGTACTCAGGAGAAGTAGTATAATGTGTTTTGGGGTGTATTTTTACACATACCCATGCTGGGTGGGAGAAATATCTCTCTGTAAATGGACAATTGTGTGTAAAAAAAAAATCAAAAGATTGTCATTTACAGAGATATTTCTCCCACCCAACATGGGTATGTGTAAAAATACACCCCAAAACACATTATACTACTTCTCCTGAGTACGGCGATACCACGTGTGGCACTTTTTTGCAGCCTAACTGCGCAAAGGGGCCCAAAGTGCACTGAGCACCTTTAGGCTTTATAGGGGTGCTTACAATTAGGCACCCCCAAAATGCCAGGACAGTAAACACACCCCACAAATGACCCCATTTTGGAAAGTAGACACCTAAAGGTATTCAGAGAGGGGCATGGTGAGTCCGTGGCAGATTTCATTTTTTTTTTGTCACAAGTTAGCAGAAATGGAAACTTTTTGTTTTGTTTTATTTTTGTTTCAAAGTGTCATTTTCCGTTAACTTGTGACAAAAAATAAAATCTTCTATGAACTCACCATGCCTCTTAGTGAATACTTTGGGATGTCTTCTTTCCAAAATGGGGTCATTTGGGGGGTATTTATACTATCCTGGAATTTTAGCACCTCATGAAACCTGACAGGTGGTCAAAAAAGTCAGAGATGCTTCAAAATGGGAAAATTCACTTTTTGCACCATAGTTTGTAAACGCTATAACTTTTACCCAATCCAATAAATATACACTGAATGTTTTTTTTTTTTTTTTTTTTTATTAAAGACATGTAGCAGAATAACTTTCGCGCTCAAATGTATAGGACATTTTTCTTTATTTGAAAAATGTCAGCACAGAAAGTTAAAAAAGTCATTTTTTTGACAAAATTCATGTCTTTTTTGATGAATATAATAAAAACTAAAAATTGCAGCAGCAATCAAATAGCACCAAAAGAAAGCTTTATTAGTGAGAAGAAAAGGACGTAAAATTAATTTAGGTGGTAGGTTGTATGACCGAGCAATAAACCGTGAAAGCTGCAGTGGTCTGAATGGAGAAAAAGTGCCTGGTCCTTAAGGGGTAGAAAGACTGTGGTCCTCAAGTGGTTAAAGAGAGACTGGAGCCTATTAAAATACTTATTTTTACCTGCTATTCATGTTAAGCAATGTTAGCAGTGCTGAAATGAAATGCCGCATTCCCGCGGCAGAACAAAGGCTTTATACCCCCCAAATACCCAGGGCAAAAATCAGGGAACGCTTCCTGGTAGAGGCAGAACTTTCCGCTGTAGCTCTGCCTCCTCTGAAGTTAATTTCCGCCGATCGCCGCCCCTCTCATTCTTCTTTCACTGAGAGGGGCGGGGAGAGGTGGAGATCGGCGGAGATTGACTCCAGTAGAGGCAGAGCTGCAGCCCAAAGCTCTGCCTCCCCGGGCAGCAAAACCCACGACATGGAAAGTCACATAATTTTGCCCTGGTATTTGGGGGGTATAAAACCCTCGTTCTGCCATGGGAATTCAGCATTTCAGCACTGCTAACATTGCTTAACATAAATAGCAGGTAAAAATAAGTACAGTGGGTTGCAAAAGTATTCGGCCCCCTTGAAGTTTTCCACATTTTGTCACATTACCGCCACAAACATGAATCAATTTTATTGGAATTCCACGTGAAAGACCAATACAAAGTGGTGTACATGTGAGAAGTGGATCGAAAATCATACATCATTCTAAACATTTTTTACAAATAAATAACTGCAAAGTGGGGTGTGCGTAATTATTCGGCCCCCCGAGTCAATACTTTGTAGAACCACCATTTGTTGCAATTACAGCTGCCAGTCTTTTAGGGTATGCCTCTACCAGCTTTGCACATCTAGAGACTGAAATCCTTGCCCATTCTTCTTTGCAAAACAGCTCCAGCTCAGTCAGATTAGATGGACAGCGTTTGTGAACAGCAGTTTTCAGATCTTGCCACAGATTCTCGATTGGATTTAGATCTGGACTTTGACTGGGCCATTCTAACACATAGATATGTTTTGTTTTATACCATTCCATTGTTGCCCTGGCTTTATGTTTAGGGTCATTGTCCTGCTGGAAGGTGAACCTCCGCCCCAGTCTCAAGTCTTTTGCAGTCTCCAAGAGGTTTTCTTCCAAGTTTGCCCTGTATTTGGCTCCATCCATCTTCCCATCAACTCTGACCAGCTTCCCTGTCCCTGCTGAAGAGATGCACCCCCCGAGCATGATGCTGCCACCACCATATTTGACCGTGGGGATGGTGTGTTCAGAGTGATGTGCAGTGTTAGTTTTCTGCCACACATAGTGTTTTGCATTTTGGCCAAAAAGTTCCATTTTGGTCTCATCTGACCAGAGCACCTTCTTTCACATGGTTGCTGTGTCCCCACATGGCTTGTGGCAAACTGCAAACGGGACTTCTTATGCCTTCTGTTAACAATGCCTTTCGTCTTGCCACTCTTCCATAAAGGCCAACTTTGTACAGTGCATGACTAATAGTTGTCCTATGGACAGAGTCTCCCACCTGAGCTGTAGATCTCTGCAGCTCGTCCAGAGTCACCATGGGGCTCTTGACTGCATTTCTGATCAGCGCTCTCCTTGTTCGGCCTGTGAGTTTAGGTGGATGGCCTTGTCTTGGTAGGTTTACAGTTGTGCCATACTCCTTCCATTTCTGAATGATCGCTTGAACAGTGCTCCTTGGGATGTTCAAGGCTTTGGAAATCTTTTTGTAGCCTAAGCCTGCTTTAAATTTCTCAATAACTTGATCCCTGACCTGTCTTGGACCTGTCTTATGTGTTCTTTGGACTTCACGGTGTTGTTGCTCCCAATATTCTCTTAGGGCCCTTTTCCACTAGCAGTCGCTAGCGTTCACTGAATCGCAAAAGTGCAGGAAACCTCCGGCGATTGGGTTCACGATTTTGCTATGCACTGTACTGCATAGCAAAATCGCGGCAAAGATCGCTCCGCGGCGCGATCGCGTTTGACAAAAAACGAATCGCGGTAGTAGAAATTGCCTACCGCAATTCCCATGTTAATGTGCAAACCGTAGCGATTTAAAAAAATCACTAGCGGTTTGTGATTTTGCGATTCAGCATCGCAAACGCCGCAAGTGGTAAAGGGCCCTTAGACAACCTCTGAGGCCCTCACAGAGCAGCTGTATTTTTACTGACATTAGATTACACACAGGTGCACTCTATTTAGCCATTAGCACTCATCAGGCAATGTCTATACGCAACTGACTGCACTCAGATCAAAGGGGGCCGAATAATTATGCACACACCACTTTGCAGTTATTTATTTGTAAAAAATGTTTGGAATCATGTATGATTTTCGTTCCACTTCTCATGTGTACACCACTTTGTGTTGGTCTTTCATGTGGAATTCCAATAAAATTGATTATGTTTGTGGCATTAATGTGACAAAATGTGGAAAACTTCAAGGGGGCCAAATACTTTTGCAACCCACTGTATTTTAATAGACTTTAGACTCTCTTTAAGTAGATATATCTTAATCATACAAAGCTGGGTAGTTGTCCCTAGGCCTTCAATTGCATTTATATAGCAATGCTTTCTGATTGGTATATGATATAAAGGACAAAAAAAAAAAAAATTTAAAAACTTAAAACGCTGAAACTTAAAATGACAAGTATTTAACATTTATATTGGCTACTAGTTGACCTAAGCCCGTTTAAAAATGGGCTCTAGGTCTCTTCACACTGCCAACCGCCCCCAGTCAGTGCGCATGAGCACACACCCGTCCACTGCGTGCGCGCACCCGTCTGACTGCCACTGGCTCCCTGGCCCCGTCCTCCTGTCCCAATGGCTGTCCGTGCTGCACATGTGCAGTAGCGCAAACGCATGTACACAGGGACAGGATGACACAGGGGCACTTAGAGATTATTATATAGGATTGTCAATATATTATCATTATTAAGTAGCGCTGTTCATTTCCTTGCTATGTACTAATTTAATTCGTTTTTGGTCAGCTGCTCCCACTTAACAGCCATGCTTTTGGTGTATAAACAGAGCTTCTGTTTGGGTTCAAGGTGCGTTTGTAGTTCCTGGGGGGGCTCAGCGCATCTCTGATTGGAGGCCATTCGGAGGTAGCCTGGTGTTGCGCTGATCCACCTTTTGCGCAATTTTCAATTTTACTTGATTAACCGCACCCAGGCAATGCATATACAGGACATCGGACGCCATGCTGCTGGCCACAGCCTGGCGGTGCCCACGCTACAGGAGGGAGAAGGTGTCTGCAGGCTATCTATGAGCTTTATTGCATCTTGTATTTTGTAAGTACATTTTAAACTTGCGCATATTAAACTATTTTATGGTTTTACACTATGGAGCGCTCTATGTATCTTTCTTAGATCGCTGTCTCTTGTTGTTTACCCTACTGGAGAGCGGCTCCATGATCACCATCTGATATCTTAGGCGGTGTGGACAGTCTATTGGAGCGCTAGACACATCTTTTTTATTGTTTATGCATATACATAGGTTAGGATTTAGTTAGTGTTAGGCCCCTCCCATGGAGGATTGACTTCTTCGCAGTGGGAGGGACGAGTACTTAATAGGTTGCATGCAAGCTGTTACAGGAAACCAACATCCTCCTCTAGTGGTAGACAGGTCATGTGTATGCTCGGTGTGTATTATATCCCATAAGTGGGGCTTGCACTCTTTTGCAGGTAGGCACTTATCTGTTTTTAAGTAGCGCTGCTCATTTCCTTGCTATGTACTAATTTAATTCGTTTTTGGTCAGCTGCTCCCACTTAAAGGGACTCTGTAACAAAAATGTCGTGTTTTCTACCATCCCACAGGTTCCTAAACCTATTATAATGTGCTCTGGCTTACTGCAGCACTTTATACTATCACCATCTCTGTAATAAATCAGCTTATCTTTCCCCTGTCGGACTTGTCATCCTGTGTCTGGAAGGCTGCCAACTCTTCAGTGTGATCTGCTATGCATGCCCCCTCTATGCACACTCCCCTGTGTGTTATTTACATTAGCCAGCTTTTCTCTGCTGTCTTATCTTTTACAAGCTGGATAAATCCTCTGTTCACATACTGATGAGTCACATACTGCAGAATTACAGACAACCAGGCAGAGCTGTCTGCAAGAGTAAACAAACAATCAGCTTGTAACTCTTCAGTGAGCTGCAGGGGGAAAGAAACACACAAATGATCTCTTGAGATTCAAAAGGAAGGGTGTATACAGCCTGCTTGTGTATGGATGTATTTTCTATGTGTGGACATACTGTACATCAACCTGCTTCCTGTTTTGGTGGCCATTTTGTTTGTTTACAAACAAACTTTTTAAAACTGTTTTTGACTACTTTTAATGCGGCGGGGAGCGGCGAAATTGTGACAGAGGGTAATAGGAGATGTCCCCTAACACACTGGTATGTTTACTTTTTTGTGCGATTTTAACAATACAGATTCTCTTTAACAGCCTTGCTTTTGGTGTATATGCAGAGCTTCTGTTTGGGTTCAAGGTGCGTTTGTAGTTCCTGGGGGGGCTCAGCGCACCTCTGATTGTAGGCCATTCGGAGGCGGCCTGGTGTTGCGCTGATCCACCTTTTGCGCATATTATCATTATTGTTGATTTATATAGCACCAGCATCTTCTGTGGCGCTGTACAATAGCATACAAGATATAACAATACAATGTATACAATACAACACTTGATACAAGACAAGAGAGTATAACAGCTAATACAGTGAACAAATTAACTACGTTTTAACAAAAGGTGTGTGTGTGTGTGTGGGGGGGGGGGGTATGTACACCCATAACACAGCATTGTGAGACAAAAGGGGAAGAGAGCCCTGGCCAAAAGGCCTTACAGTGTAAACATTTAGGGTATAGGACAGTAGGTAAAGGGAAGCTGTGTGTGGAGTGGTAGAAGTGGTGATTAGTGGGAAGGGTCCTCGGTAGGGGAGTATGCTTGCCTGAAGAGTAGAGATGTAGCGAACGGTTCCAGGCGAACTTTGGGGGTTCGCGTTCGCCTGCACCAGGCGAACTTTTGCGGAAGTTCGATTCGCCCCATAATGCACTATGAGGGTCAACTTTGACCCTCTGCATCACAGTCTGCAGGTACATTGTAGCCATTCAGGCTACACTAAGCCCTGGAGCCCCACCCCCCCTTATATAAGGCAGCCTCCGGCGGCCATTACAGTCACTCGTGTGCCTGCTAGAGACAGACTAGGGACAGCTGCTGCAGACTTGTTCTTCTAGGGACAGATTAGTTAGGTTCTTGGCTGCTTAGCTTGCTCCTGGCTGATTGTTATTGCTTTTGTAGCACCCCTCAATAGCTCTTGTCAGAGCTCATCCTGTACTTTTTTTTTCTTCTGTGTGTCAAACTGACACTTTTGTTGCATGCACAGCCTTGCTAATTGATAGTGTGTGTGTGCCACTGCCAGCAGCCCAGCACATTCAGTGACTGACTACCTGTGTGTGTGACAGGGAGCTGCACATTGTACTACCCAGTACTGCATATACCCAGTACCTGTTGTGTTTACTTAACCCACCTCATCACTGCATATACCTAGCTTTGTGTTGAGTGAACTCACCTCACTGCATCTAAGTACCTTTACTGTTCAGTGAACCCAGCTCACTGCATCCTACTACTACCTGTTGTGCTGAGTGAGAACCCACCTGGCCACCTCACTGCATCTAACTACCTGTTGTGTTGAGTGAGAACCCACCTCACTGCATCTTAAGTACCTTTACTGTTCAGTGAACCCAGCTCACTGCATCCAATTACCTGTTGTGTTGAGTGAGAACCCACCTGGCCACCTCACTGCATCTAACTACCTGTTGTGTTGAGTGAGAACCCACCTCACTGCATCTTAAGTACCTTTACTGTTCAGTAAAGCCGGCTATTTGAGTGTCTCGGGTGGGGGTGGTACACAAAAGATAATAAGGTTGTTGCTTCATTGTGGTCAGACCAAATTTGATCAGCTGGACAGTCACTGTTGTTCTATCATTGAGCTACCACAGCCCGGCGACCATATGGGCTTGAAAAACGCCACAGCCTACACTCTGGCCACGGTGCGCACCAGTCCAGCACGGCCGTCACTACGCAAATAGCTGTTTGCGGTGCGTTACACAGTGAGTTTGATGTGTCAGTGTGAAGCAGAACTCTAATTACACTCCCTAATTGATGTATACCCATGCAAGATGTTTGAAAGCACTTTAGGCCTGCAATTTAGCATTCAATGTGATTTCTGCCCTTAAAACACTGCTTTGCGTCAAATCCAGATTTTTCCCCGGGACTTTGGGCATGTATCCCACTCCGCTATGCACCCCTCCAGGTGTAAGACCCCTTGAAACATCTTTTCCATCACTTTTGTGGCCAGCATAATTTTTTCTATTTTTCAAAGTTCGCCTCCCCATTGAAGTCTATTGCGGTTCGTGAACTTTTCCGCGAACCGAACCTTCCGCGGAAGTTCGCGAACCCGGTTCGCGAACCGAAAATCGGAGGTTCGCGACATCTCTACTGAAGAGGTGAGTTTTCAGATTGCGCCTAAAAATAGTAAGTGTAGATGAGTGGCGGAGGTGTTGAGGGAGAGTGTTCCAGGGGAGGGGAGAGGCTCGAGAGAAGTCTTGCAAGCAGGAATGGGAAAAGGTGATCAGGGAAGAAGACAGAAGGCAGAAGACAGAATACCACCAAGAATAATGCATATTACCTCTCTTGGATTCTAGAATCACAGTGGAAGGCAGTCTTTCTTTCAGCTAGGCCTCAGTCGAGTTTTCTGGCTCAATGAAAAAAAAATGGGCAGTCCGCTAGACCTTTTTATGATAAATGTTTTTAAGATGGAGTATTTTAGGGGATTTTATGGTGACGCACAATAATCATTACTTATTTTTAGTTTGTACATTCTCCAAATTGTGACATTGTAAACTATCAGGTTAGCGGAGCAGATGTGTATATATGTTACGGCCAAAACCAGAAATCGGCCAATTCTAGAATTGGCCGGCCGTTTCTAGAACTGGCCGATTTGACGTCGGCCAAAGTCCAAAATGCTGGGAATTTCTGACATTGGCCGGCCAGTTCTAGACACGGCCAAAGTCAGTCGGCCAAAGTCCAAAACGCACAAATTCCAGAACATCCCGGGTCCTGTCCAGCACCATGAATGGCACTTCCGCTCCGCTCAAAGATACAGCATACTAATCTTTTTTTTTTTTTTTTAAGAAAAACATTTCTTAATTACAGTTGATACAAATCCTGCAATAAATCTGCAGTGTGTCTACATCCTGCTTTCTTGGGAGAAGACATTGTTAACATCCTGTGCTTTTAAATTACCTGCTTTGCTGTGGAAGTCAGGTGACACAGGGGAGAGATCAAATTACAGTAGTGATTAGTCACAGATGAGGGGGAATGCATGGCTGTGGGTGCTTTGCTGGGGGGCTGTGCATGGCTGGGGGTGCTTTGCTGGGGGGCTGTGCATGGCTGGGGGTGCTCTGCTGGGGGCTGTGCAGGGCTGTGGGTGCTCTGCCGGGGGCTGTGCAGGGCTGTGGGTGCTTTGTGGGGAGCTGTGCATGGCTGGGGGGGTCTTTGCTGGGGGGCTGTGCGTGCTCTGCTGGGGGGCTGTGTATGGCTGTGGGTGCTCTGCTAGGGGGCTGTGCATGGCTGTGGGTGTTCTGCGCTGCGCATGGCTGGTGGGGGGAAGTCTTTGCTGGGGGGCTGTGCATGGCTGTGGTGGGTGCTTTGCTGGGGGGCTGTGTATGGCTGTGGGTGCTCTGCTAGGGGGCTGTGCATGGCTGTGGGGGTTCTGCGCATGGCTGGGGGGGGTCTTTGCTAGGGGGCTGTGCATGGCTGTGGGTGTTCTGCGCATGGCTGGGGGGGGGGGGCTGTGGTGGGTGCTTTGCTGGGGGGCTGTGCATGGCTGGGGGGGGGTTCTTTGCTGGGCTGGTCGTGGCTGGAAATGCTTTGCATGGTCGGGGGGGGGGGGGGCGGCTTTGCATAGCTGGGGGTGCTTTGCTGGGCTGGGGGGAGCTTTACTGGGCTGGGGGAGCTTTGCTGGAGGCGCCGCCAGGAAGCCCCGCTCACCTCATCCCCTGCTGCCGCTAAGTACTCAGACCTCCGATCAGGGCGACCACCAGGCGGAGAAAGGCAGAGCAGCGCGCACGCTACCCGCCCGGACCCATACACTTCCAAAGCAGAAGTGTTTAATGACGTCACTTCTGCATTGAAGTGTTCGGGTCCAGCGGGTCTCGCGTGAGCTGGCAGCTGCTATGCCTCTCTCTGCCTCCCTGCTACGGTCGCCCTGATCGGAGGTCTGAATACGTTAGCGGCAGCCGCAGCAGGGGATGAGGTGAGCGGGGCTTCTTGGCGGCGGTGAGCGGGACTTCGGGACTTGGCCGGCCACGTGAAGTCACAACGCGTTCTGGCCGGCCAAAGTCCGAAACTGAAGCCCGTTTCGCACATTGGCCGCATGAGCCGGCCACTTCGCATACTGACCGGCCAGAACCCGAAGTGGCCAGACTTCGGGTTCTGGCCGTAACATATATATGACTTCACTTGGCTTATTTTACATAAGCAATCTCCATCAAAATGACGGCAATAAACCTTTTAATTAGATCTTATGACACAGGTGGTATTCATATGACATCTATCTAGATCTGACACTCTTATTTGGAGTGAGGTAAGTCAAGATATATCACGTAAGTTCACAGCTTATCTAAGAAGTTGGTGTTCTTTGGTACATCTTTAACCACTTCGGGACCGGCCGCCTAACCCCCCCCCCCCTTAAGGACCAGGGCATTTTGTGGTGGAGGGGGGTGCGCGCGTTTGGGGGGGAAGGGTCGGGCGGCCGTATCCCGTCTGTGGTGTGCTGGGCTGTGTGTCCCCCATGGAGGCAGGTGTTCCCCCTGTAGCTGGAAGCAATCACTCACCTTCCAGGCTCCAGCGATGAGCCGCAGAAGCCACCTCTTCTCCAGCCGGCATCTCCGCTCCAAATGACGCTCAGGTCGGAGGAGCGGAGATGCCAGCCAGAGCGGAGGGGGGTGCCGATCGTCGCTGGAACGGCAGGGAGGTGAGTGGACCCTCTTCTTTTCCCCCCTGCCGCCGCCGCTATCAAAGTGATCACTACGATTCGACGGCGATCGTAGTGATCACGTGATCAGCAACCATACGCTATGGCTGCTGATCACTCGGGGGAGATATCAGCTGTCATATGACAGCTTAATCTCCCCCTCCGGGTGCGCACAATCGCGTCGGCAGCGGTTCTTTAGCGCGGACGTTGAATGAACGTCCGGTCAGAAGGGTACCACCACCTGACGGACGTTGATTCAACCTACGGCGGTCCCCAATAGGTTAAAGGATACCTGAAGTGACAGGTGACATGATGAGATAGACGTGTATATACAGTGCCTAGCACACAAATAACTAGGCTGTGTTCCTTTTTTTCTTTCTCTGCCTGAAAGAGTCAAATATCATGTATTTAAGTGGCTGACTCAGTCCTGACTCAGGCAGGAAGTGACTACAGTGTGACCCTCACAGATAAGAAATTCCAACTATAAAACATTTTCCTAGCAGAAAATGGCTTCTGAGAGCAAGAAAGAGATAAAAAGGGGAATTTCTTATCAGTGAGGGTCACACTGTAATCACTTCCTGTCTGAGTCAGGACTGAGTCAGCCACTTACATACCTGATATTTAACACTTTCAGGCAGAGAAAGAGAAAAAGGAACACAGCATAGTTATTTGTGTGCTAGGCACTGTACATACACATGTCTATCTCATCATGTCACATGTCACTTCGGGTATCCTTTAATTAACAGGGATTTTCTGTACTTTATCAATATGGTCCCATGGTGTTTTGTTGATACAGTCACATGGTTAAATCACATGATATTATTTTGGTTCTGAATACATAACAAACAGCCATTTGTTTTAATTCATACTGAAATATATAAAAGCAAACTTATTTACTTTAATATATAGGTCTTTTATTAATCATGTCATTAATTAATAGCTTTATGATCAATATACATAAGTATTCCATATACGATAAGTATACATAAGTATTCCATATTCCATATACTATACTACTTCCATATATCAGCTTATAGCAGGCAGTAGCTTTTGCTGTATGTCTGTGGCCCTTGCTAAGCATGCGTTGCAGGCAGAACTGAGTGATATCTGAATACTTCCCCAGTGCTAATCTTAATATAAACATAGCCTTGTACAGGGAACATACAGGCTACTGTGGAGAAAAACATGAAGGGTTACTCTAAGCAACAATCTAGCTCGGATTAAAGAATAACTCTGCTTCATTTTACAATACAAAATCAATTTGCACAACATTTTACACATATATAATCAACGTAACGCAAGATGGGGATCATAATTTCTCTGCATAATAGGAGACCTGACACCCCCACTATGCAACCTCTGTCCCCCTTCGGAATCAGTGTAGTGCAGCAAAATGTCCCTTTACTGATTTAAAACTTTTTTTCTTAACATTTTTGAAATTTATTTTCTCAAAAACTACAAGGTCTTCTTGATTTTTTTTTCACTTGTTCCCACAGAATCAAATCTCCCATTTTTAGGCCATTTGTATTGGCGTGTCGCTCATAAGTCAGGTGTTTATATGTCGGGGACTACCTGTATTCCTCTATAAAATCAATCGAATGATTCCAGTCTTTATATATAACTATAATGTATTCCCCTTATTATATACAGAGTATACACTAATAATAAGCAGTCACTGATATGACTGTAATGCCTCTACCAATCACATCTAGTAACATGTCACAGTAACATATAACATAGAATTGGTGATCAGAATGTAAGCCAGCAATCAGCCAATCTTACCAAGCCTGTGTCTCCCAGCCATGCAGCTACACACAAAGCTCATCACAGAGGCATCCGCTAACTTACCAAGCCTGTGTCTCCCAGCCATGCAGCTACACACAAAGCTCATCACAGATGCATCTGCTGCCTTACCAAGCCTGTGACTCCCAGCCATGCAGCTACACACAAAGCTCATCACAGATGCATCCGCTACCTTACCAAGCCTGTGACTCCCAGCCATGCAGCTACACACAAAGCTCATCACAGATGCATCCGCTACCTTATCAAGCTGAGTATTCACAGTATCTTCATACCTTGTGGTAGACTGAGCCTTCTGATTCTCCCATAATGCATTGCAACAAGCTGAGCCTTCTGATTCCCCCATAATGCATTGCAACAGACCTTCTGATTCAGACCATAATGCATTGCAACAGGCCGAGCCTTCTGATTCACCCATAATGCATTGCAACAGGCTGAGCCTTCTGAGTCCCCCATAATGCATTGCAATAGCCTGAGCCTTCTGATTCACCCATAATGCATTGCAACAGGCTGAGCCTTCTGATTCACCCATAATGCATTGCAACAGGCTGAGCCTTCCGATTCCCCCATAATGCATTGCAACAGGCTGAGCCTTCTAATTCACCCATAATGCACTGCAATAGGCCAAGCCTTCTGATTCACCCATAATGCTCTGCAATAGCCCGAGCCTTCTGACTAGTGTAAAGGAAAGCTCAGATGCCCCTTCAGATGGGTGAATCTCGAGGTAACCCACATAAATCCATTCCCCAGCTCTTCCCTTTACTGAACACCCCGTTGCCAGATCAGCATCCCCACCCCAGCACATACTATACATGAAATGTAATATATATGGAAGGCCAAACGAAGAAAGCTCTCTTTAAAAGAGCTACGCTCCACTCAAACTTCACTGTTCTGCAATGAAGATTTCCCTCTGGGCTGTGCACGGAGTTCCTGGGTTAAAGGAAATCTAAAGTGTAATTTTAAAAATGAGTTGAACTTACCTGGGCCTTCTTGCAGCCTCCTGGAGTCCTCCTGTGCTCATGACGCTGGACCAAGTCCTTCCGGCCAGGACCATGGAAGAAGTTTTAAATCTCCCTCGTGGCATGAACAAGCCTGACTCATCCTTACCGCTTTTAGCATCTTTTAGCAGAACGAGTCAGGCTCTTCCTTAAGACTAGGGAGGTTAACCTCCCTGGCGTTTTATTAAAATTGCCAGGGAGGCTGCGGGAGGGTTTTTTTTTTATAAAAAAAAAAATATTTCATGCAGCCAACTGAAAGTTGGCTGCATGAAAGGCCACTAGATGGCGCTCCGGAGGCGTTCTTTCGATCGCCTCCGGCGCCCAGGATAAACAAGGAAGGCTGCAATGAGCAGCCTTCCTTGTTTTGCTTATATCGTCGCCATAGCGACGAGCGGAGTGACGTCATGGACGTCAGCCGACGTCCTGACGTCAGCCGCCTCGGATCCAGCCCTTAGTGCTGGCCGGAACTATTTGTTCCGGCTGCGCAGGGCTCGGGCGGCTGGGGGGACCCTCTTTCGCCACTGCTCGCGGCGGATCGCCGCAGAGCGGCGGCGATCAGGCAGCACTACAGACGTCCATACCGCTAAGGAGGTTAAGGACTAGAGCAATTTTCCCCTTTCAGTGCTCCTCCCATTCATGTGTCAATAACTTTAACACTACTTATCACACCTAAATGGTCTATATCTTGTTTTTTTCACCACCAATTAGGCTTTGTTTGAGTGGTACTTTTTGCTTAGAATTATTTTATTATATATGTATTTTGAAGGGGATAAGTATAACAAAATTGAAGAAAACATTATTTCTCCGTTTTCAGCCTCTAAAGTTTTAAAATAATACATACTGCTGTAATTAAAACCCACACATTTTATTTGCACATTTTCCCAGTTGTTACAATGTTTAAATTATGTCCCTAGTACAATGTATGGCAACAATACTTTATTTGGAAATAAAGGTGTATTTTTTTTTCAAATTTGTGTTATTAGTTTTCTCATTCTACTCTATAAATAATTACAGGCCAAAATTTGCAAAAATAACAATAATATACCCTTACAGGATATATATGTAAAAAGTGAAGCCCCTTATGTAACAATGTATGTATTCTCTTTTAAATTCTGTTACTTTGGCTCTTTACAATTTTTTTAGTAACTATGGGTGTAATGGTGTAATTTAATGGGTTAATGGGCTTTTAATTTTTAGGTGTATGATTTTTTTATTTTTAGGGCGCAATACTAATTTTTACCACTAGATGGCGATTAAGAAGCTGAATCACATCTCTCTTTGTGACCATGTCTTTGCTACTCTTTGACATCCTCACTCTAAGGACTGGGACTGGGCGCCATCTTGCAAGGTCGGGTCCTTGGACTTACGGGCAGAGATTTCCGGGATTCCCGGTTTAGTGATGGCCGCATGCCGCTGCAGTCACATCGCTGCTTGAGCAGAGGTGCAGGAATTTGCTGCAGATTTAATGACCCTAGTGAGAGGGAGAGAGGGGTGCTCATAGCGCTCTTTAGAATGGAGCTACTCCACCGTGCGTTTGATTGACTCTGAGGTCAGGCGCCGCCCCTCTCATATATTATTCCGATGTACAGATTTTGGAGGAACAAGATCTAATTTTAAAGCTAATTTTAAGTGAAAATAAGCTAACAGATAATAAATTATATGTGTAGTAAAAATGGTATGCAGAACTCTCCTGGAGTCTCACATGCCTGTGATGGAAAATCTGGGTAATTCAGGTCCTAACAAAAAAGAAATTATTCTATCAGCACTCTCTTGTTATCAGGAGTGTTTGTTCAGCCAGATAAATGTGCTTTGAAAGCCTGTGACTTTTATTTACTCTTCAGGAGTGCTGTGGCTGCATGCAACTGCAGAAGATCATTTCTCATTTGTGTAGATAAAGCTCCTGGATTATCCCTTGCAATGGAAAAAATAAAAAATGAGCACAGGCAGTTTGTAACTAGGCTTAGTACTATATGACCCATGTTTATATCAACGTGCCACCTCAGTTCAAGGACTGTAACCCTTTACAAAGCAATGCACTGACCAGCATGAAAGAGCACCCAGGATTTAGTGTAAATATTCTGCCATGTACATCTAGCAAGAAACAATGGAAAAAAAACACTTATGGCCAAAACATTTCCCACTCTCAGTGCTCTACTAGAGCTTCTCACGAGTGATGAGAGAGGGATAAGCGGAACTGCACAAGCCTGTTATTGGCTGCTGCACTCCACTCTCCATCCTCCCTACTTCAGGCTATGCTGGGGAGATGGAGAGCAGTGTGCTGTGGCCAGTTCAGGTTTACTGAAGGCAGAGCTATGCTTCACTACCCTTACTCATCACCACTGTGAGTCCGTTCATGTATGACAAGGTTTCTTTTATCAGTAAAACATTTCCCACACTCAGCACATGAATATGGCTTCTCGCCAGTGTGAGATCTTTCATGACTGACAAACTGAGATTTCTGTGCAAAAGATTTCCCACACTCAGCACATGAATAGGGCTTCTCACCAGTGTGAGATCTCTCATGTATGACAAGATGTGATTTATGTGCAAAACACTTCCCACACTCATTACATGAATAGGGCTTCTCGCCTGTGTGATATCTCTCATGTATGACAAGATTTCTTTTATCAGCAAAACATTTACCACACTCAGTACATGAATATGGCTTCTCACCAGTGTGGGATCTCTCATGTATGACAAGATTTAATTTCTGTGCAAAACATTTTCCACACTCAGCACATGAGTAGGGCTTCTCACCAATGTGAGATCTCTCATGATTGATAAGCTGCAATTTCCGTATAAAACATTTCCCACACTCATCACATGAATAGGGCTTCTCACCAGTGTGAGATCTCTCATGACTGACAAGCTGTGAATTACGTATAAAACTTTTCCCACACTCGGCACATGAATATGGCTTCTCACCGGTGTGAGATTTTGCATGTCTGATAAGATGTGATGTCTGTGCAAAACATTTTCCACACTCAGTACATGAATATGGCTTCTCACCAGTGTGAGATCTCTCATGACTGACAAGATGGGATTTATGTGCAAAACGTTTCCCACACTCAGCACAAAAATATGGCTTCTCACCAGTGTGAGTTCTCTCATGTATGACAAGATTTGCTTTCCGAACAAAACATTTCCCGCACTCAGCACACGAATATGGTTTATCCCCAGTGTGAGTTTTCTCATGACTGGCAAGCTGTGATTTCAATACAAAACATTTCCCACACTCAGCACATGAATATGGCTTCTCCCCAGTGTGAGTTATTTTATGACTGGCAAGCTGTGATTTCAATGCAAAACATTTCCCACACACAGCACATGAATATGGTTTCCCACCAGTGTGAGATCTCTCATGATTGACAAGTTGAAATTTCCATTTAAAACATTTCCCACACTCAGCACATGAATAGAGCTTCTTACCAGTGTGAGATCTCTTATGACTGACAAGATGTGATTTCTGTACAAAACATTTCCCACATGTAGAACAGGAATGAGACCCTCCAGCAGGGGGAGAGCTGTGCCGGGTGTGAGGCCTCTCAGGGTTAGACAGGTGAGGGGAGTCTGGGGAAATATTTGGGGTAACCATGATATCTGCAGGAGACTCTTGTCCAGTGACATCATCATCCGTTGTACAGTCTGTGGATACAGAGAGACGAGTCTCCGAGAGGTTCCTGATGCCGGGACTCCGTGCTGCAAATAGAGAAACATCATCACTTCCTGTTAGAGAATTCTGAGGGGAGGAACAATTATCATTAGTGATGGCCAGTGAGCTGCTGATAATTCCAAGTTGATGCAAAGTTTATGCAGATTAGAAATTGACCAAATGCAGCAGCTGCATAACTTTGCATAAATACATTGCATACAATTAGCATACAATTTGCACCATCTCAGAGTTATTTGCATAACACTGACCCTTCCGACAGAAGAGCAGAACATTTTAGAGCTTGATGAGACAATAGAAGCCATTTTCTTTTACTAAAGGCATATTATGAAAATTGGATCAATAACATTTTTTACAAACAGTGCAAAAAATGATCCACAAATACATAACAAGATGTAAAAGCAACAATATAAGCATATTCAAATGAACTGCAGTATAATATCAACATTTCTAATACAAGCTGAAAACGATCCAAAACTGCCTCTCGAAGTTTACTGAACCTATAAGGCATGCAACTATTGTAAGCAAACATAAAAGCAGAACAGACGCACTCCCTCCCTTACAAAAAACTCCTGGATTCATAAGGCGTTTTCCACCCTGGAAGCCTACATTAAGAGTCAAGAACCGGAAACATCCAATCAGCTGACCAGTCATCCCGCATGGCATGAAATAGGGGCAAAGTATTAGTTATAGTGTTCAATATATAATCCATTAGTCTAAAGGCTCATACACACATCAGACTATAGTCATTGGAAAATGAAAGATCACAGACCAATCTTATCACCCTTCATGTAGTATGAGAGCCATACTCTACACAGTCTCTTCTATGGAGCTGAACTTCACATCAGATAGAAATCTTTGCAGGCTGCTGCACACACAGATGCTGTACAGACACAAAAGATCTGTAGCTGCAAAAGATCTGTTCCTGACAAAAATCCATTCCTGCAAATTGCAATGATAGTCTATGAGATCTGCAGATCATCATACCCACATGATTTAACTGACATTCATCTGCAGATCAGATCCACCAGGATGGATTTTCAGATCTGCGGATGATTGCTTGATCTGCAGATGAATGTCAGTTAAATCATGTGTGTATGATGATCTGCAGATCTCATAGACTATCATTGCAATTTGCAGGAATGGATTTTTGGCAGGAACAGATCTTTTGCAGATACTGATCTTTTGTGTCTGTACAGCATCTGTGTGTGCAGCAGCCTGCAAAGATTTCTATCTGATGTGGAGTTCAGCTCCATAGAAAAGACTGTGTAGAGTATGGCTCTCATACTACATGAAGGGTGGTAAGATTGGTCTGTGATCTTTCATTTTCCAAAGACTATAGTCTGATGTGTGGGTACTTATCCGTTAGCCGGGCGCATCCGGCAGGTGGCGCTAATTACTATTCCCCTCCAGGCCGACATGGATAGTAGGGAAAGATGTAACTCTGGTGGAGTTTTGTCGCCACCTAGAGGATGCGCCCGGCTAACGGATAAGTACCGATGTGTGTATGCACCTTAACTTTATTTAAGATCTGATCAAATTGAATATCAGCTGTCTTCCAATTTGGAGCAACAGCCCACAGAGTTGCGGCAATAAAAGCACTATATACTCTATTCCATCTCTTGGGAATTGAAGGGTTTATAGCCCACAAGAGGGTATGTTGAGGACGCAAGGTCATTTGTTTTTTAATGAAAGTAGACATTCCACAACTAAATGTATCCCAAATAGTTTGCATAATTGGACAGTTCCAAAAGCTATGTGAAATAGTTGAGGCAATAGAAGCAATTTTGTACTCTTGTGGCAACAGACCTATATGTACTTCTAGCAAGACATCTGTGTTATGTTTGTAGGGCAAACATGACACATTCTTTTTTTTTCCACTTCTTTTTTATTCAAATAATGTTCTAGCCAACATTTTACAAAGGTGTAATAGAGTATAATCCATGTACAGATTCTCCCTTCATGAAAACCACATCACTAAATTACAGCGCTCGGATTCAAAAGAGGAAGGTAGATATTCAGAACTTAAATGTATTAAAAGCAAACCTGAAAAATAAACTTCTGAGATAATGAAGTGCATGTGTGGTACAGCTAAGAGATAGATCATTAGTAGCAAAGGAATGAGTCTCATGTCGTTTTCCAGTACAGCAAGAGTTAAAAAGCTTCATTTGTTAACAATGCTAATTCAACCCAACTTGGGTCAAATACAGTCCTGTTTTGTGAGGCACTTGTACATCTAAGAAACAGTGAGAGGCAGGTTGAGATAAGGTTTTAGTGCAGGGAAGAGCTCTGCTCTGTTTTATTGCTTAAAATATAGTGTGGGTTTGTAACTTGCAAATATGGCCCAGTGCACACCGAGCGGTTTTTGGAGCGATCTGCCGGCCGCATCCGCCTGGAAAAATGCTTGGCTAATGTATTGCAATGGGATGGTGCACCCTGGCGGTTTGAGGTTTTTGCCAAGCCGCAAACGCGCCTCCTGCTGCGCGTTTGCGGTTTGCTAAAAAACCTCAAACCGCCGGTGTGCACCACACATTAAAATACAATAGCCAAGCGTTTTCACTGGCTGATGCGGCTGGTGGATCGCATACAAAATCCGCTTAGTGTGCACCCGGCCAAATATCTGCTCTCTGCTCCCAAAACCGCTAGCGTTTTGACGATCTGCTAGCTATTTTGGTGTGCACTGGGCCTATGACAGAATGATGCAAAACTATAACTGCAAATAAAAATAGCAGACTTTTCTGTGTTTCTAATGTTTTGTTAATTATATGTACTACCCATACAATTCCTTATATCATACGTTTTTTTTTCGCTTCTGGGTCACTTTAAGTATTGCTGCCAAAGCCAGTTTAACAGCAACAGGCTGGGGTTGTTGTAGCTAAGATCTGATAATCTGATATATCCAGTATTTGCATCCCGCTTGATCAGGGGTTGTTACTTTTGCCCTTCTGTGCCTAAAGATCATTGGGTGTATTAATCAGAATTGCGTATTGATAGTGTATTGACAGATAAGAAGCATAGCTAGAACATGCCCAAGGGGATCATAAAGAATAAAAGATACTAAGCCTGCCCATCAGTTAGGCTGCTTTCACAGTGGGGCGTTACAGGCGCACGTTAGAGCAGCCTGTAACGCAGCCCACCGCACAGCAAGGAAAAATCAATGGGCTGTTCACAGTGCCCACATTGCGTTACATTGTAACGCTGCACGTTCTGGGAAAGTGCAGCATGCTGTGCGTTATACTGGGCTTTAGCTGCGTTAGACTGCTTGCACATGCTCAGCGACTAGCCACATGGCTAATTAATATTCACTGCACTGTGCTGACGTAACCTGGACTCATAGGGCTCGATTCACAAAGCGGTGCTAACCCAGTTAGAGACTTTAGGCGTGATAACCATTGCACCACGCTGGTGAAAAGCCAGTTTAGGCGTGATAAGTTTAGGTGTGATAAGTTTAGGCATGATAAGTTTAGATAAGTTTAGATTGCGCACAAAGTCCCGCACGCAAAGCAGCGCCATTAAACTCTATGCGAAGTGCACCAGACTTTGCTAGCGCAAAACTTTTGATCAGCTCTGCACTGCGGTGCTAACCCAGTTGGTGCTTAAACTTATCACGCCTAAACTTATCACACCTAAACTTATCATGCCTAAACTTATCACACCTAAACTTATCATGCCTAAACTTATCACACCTAAACTTATCATGCCTAAACTTATCACACCTAAACTTATCACACCTAAACTTATCACACCTAAACTTATCACGCCTAAACTTATCACACCTAAACTTATCACACCTAAACTTATCACACCTAAACTTATCATGCCTAAACTTATCACACCTAAACTTATCATGCCTAAACTGAGTTTAGGCATGATAAAGGGCTTTTCACCAGCGTGCTAACTGTTGGCACCGCTTTGTGAATCAGGCCCCTAGTGTTGTCCGGATCATGAATGAATCGTTTATTTGATCCGGATCTTTTTTTTGAGTCGAATCATCCGGATCATCACAATGAACGATTTGGTTCACAGTGGATGTCTGTCTGGAAGAAACAGGAACATACAGAATGTACAGTGCAGGGAAAGTCCTGTCCTGCGAGTCATTTCACCCCCAGTCTGCTTCCCTAGTAAAATGATTCAAATGATTCGGTTCAAAGATCCGGATCTTTTCAATGATCCGATTCGAATCATCCGAATCCTTGAAAAGATCCGGACTTCCCATCACTATCCTGGAACGGCTGTTCTATCAGTATAGATAGAACGAAAACAGCCCACCAAGAGCGGCATAACGCGGCTCAATCTGACGTCCAACTTCAACACCACCATGCATTGCGTTAGGGGCACGTTATGCGATCTTAAAGAGAACCCGAGGTGGGTTTGAAGAATATTATCTGCATACAGAGGCTGGATCTGCCTATACAGCCCAGCCTCTGTTGCTATCCCAAACCCCCCTAAGGTCCCCCTGCTCTCTGCAATCCCTCATAAATCACAGCCACGCTGCTGACAAACAGCTTGTCAGAGCTGGCTGTGTTTATCTCTATAGTGTCAGTCTGCTGCTCTCCCCGCCTCCTGCAGAACTCCAGTCCCCGCCTGCATCCCTTCCCTCCCTGCTGATTGGAGGGAAGGGACGTGGGCAGGGACTGGAGCTATGCAGGAGGCGGGGGAGCAGCTGAGACTGACACTACAGATGTAAACACAGCCTCACAGCACGTCTGAGATTTATGAGGGATTGCAGAGTGCAGGGGGACCTTAGTGGGGTTTGAAATAGCAACAGAGGCTGGGCTGTATAGGCAGATCCAGCCTTTGTATGCAGATAACATTCTTTAAACACACCTCGGGTTCTCTTTAACATCCCCTAAAACGCAACGTCTTGATGTGAAAGAGGCCTAAGTCAGTGATATAGTCTATATAGTTTATTCTTGAATGTATCCTCTCCCATAGTACCTCTGTGCTCAGCCAAGATCTAGCTATTTCCATTGTAGCCGCTGTCATACGTTTGCATAAAAGACCATTCTCTTTCCCTGCTGGCACTGGAAGGTCTACATTTAGGCCTTGTTCAAATCTAAAATTCGAAAATGCAAATGCAAGCGTTTTGCGAGGGATTATTTTTAGTGCCTCCCGGCGCTCCACTGCGCGCTGCATTTTTTTTTAAAGCGTTTTTCTATGTGCTTTTTCAGAGCGATTTTTTTTACATTCACTCCCTGACATAAGTCAGGAAGTAAACTCTTTGACCCAGAAAAGAATAAATACAAAGTATTAATTCTTAAAAAAAAGGCCGCCATCGTTGCACAAAGCGATTTTGAAAGCATTTTGCATTTTTCCTATACCTTCCATTTAGGCAAAATCGCCTCAAAAATGGTCCAGGCAGCGCTTTGCAGAGCACAAAGTGGACGGAAACGCACTGCTATGAACCTTCTCATAGAGATTCATTGCACAAGTGTTTTGTGGGCGATTTTGAAAAGCGCCTGCGTTTGAGAAAAGACCGAAAACGTCCTAGATGTGAATAAGCCCTAAATAGAGCTTTTTGGGGGGGCATGGCATCACTTTGTTCTTAAAGTGAATGGGAACCACATTTTTTAAAAAAAATAAAGCAAATACTTACGTAAGGAGAGGGAAGGCTCTGGGTCGTATAGAGCCTTCCGTGTCCTCTCTCTCGGTGCTCTCTATCTGGTGCTGGCTCCCCCCCCCCCCCGTTTCAATCCCCCACCGAAAGGGTATTTGGAAGTCTTCGGGAGCCGTGTCCTCCTGAAGACGTGCAGCTCCATACTACACAGGCGTGAGCGTGCAAGAGAGCGTGCTTGCGCAGGTGCAGTACAGGGCCGCCCTTCTTCAGGAGCGGGCTCCCTGAAGACTTCTGAAGCCTCCTTCGGCCGGGTAAAGCAGTATTTGACTAATTTAGTCAAATACTGCTACCGGGCAAGCCAGCACTGCAACGAGGGGACCAGGAGAGGAGCGGGAAGGCTCTATAGGATCCAGAGCCTTCCCTCTCCTTGGGTAAGTATCTGTCTCATTTTTTTAAATGCGGTTCCCATTCACTTTAAGAATTTTTTCTTCTTTTCCCCATAACTTCGTTACCACCAGGCACTCCCTCCTATAGTGATGGTCATGTCTAGAAGTCATGGCGAATGCTGGATGGGAGGAGGTGTCCCAGTATGGGATACATTATGTAGTAAGTGAAGGGAAGCAATAGGAACAGCTTTACCTTGTGATAGGAGGTAAATATTTTTATTTTTTGAAACCAATAGACAACATGTTTCGCAGGACCTGTCCACTTCTTCAAGTCAATACAAGACAGTGTATGAACACTATGGGCTTGATTCACAAAAGAGTGCTAACTGATAGCACGGCCGTTTTCGTGCGCATTTTCGCACGATTGCGAATTTTCGTGCGCAAATGCACATTTTTCACCCGAAAACAATATAATTTGTGCGCTAAAATTTGCATTTACGCACAAAAATTCACAATCATGCGAAAGCGCGCGCGAAAACAGCCGTGCTATCAGTTAGCACTCTTTTTTGTGAATCAAGCCCCATGTATCTCTATGTTCAGAGCGCTAACCTCGGCTATTCTGTCCGGTGTTATTAATGCTTGTATCATACATACATTCCTGGAGCATTTTTGGGTCATACAAAAATGTACCCACTTAGAGTCCTAATACATTTAAACTGTAATTGAAAAAAAAGTGATAAAATGTTCTACAGCCTAGTGCACACCGGAGCGTTTCCGCTACGGTTTGCGATCCGCTTGCGGGTGCGGATCCGCTAGGGTAATGTATTTCAATGGGCTGGTGCACACCAGAGCGGGAGGCGTTTTGCAGAAACGCATACTCCCGGGCTGCTGCAGATTTTGGATTGCGGATGCGTTTCTGCCTGAATGTTATGTATAGGAAAACCGCAAACCGCTCTGAAAAACGGCACTTCAGAGCGGTTTGCCAGACGTTTTTTGTTACAGTAGCTGTTCAGTAACAGCTTTACTGTAACAATACATGAAATCTACTACACCAAAACTGCTAGACAAAACCGCAAAACGCTAGCTGAAACGCTGCAGAAAAAGAAAAAGAAGAAAAAGCGTTTCAAAATCTGCTAGCATTTTGCGGATCTGCTAGCGTTTTTTGGTGAGCACCAGGCCTACGTCTCAGATAACAGTCACCATAAATAACTTGTGTGTATAGTAAAGTAAAAGCAGAGCTTAGTCCACAAAAATGCAATAATCAATCAATCAAGAAACAGTTAGGGCCTGTTTCCACTACATGCAGATTGGATGCAGAAAAACTGACTCCAATGAATGTCTATGGGTCTGTTTCCACTAAACGCAGTTTTTCTGATGCAGATTTTCCCATAGGCATTCATTGGAGTCAGTTTTTCTGCATCCAATCTGCGTGTAGTGGAAACAGGCCCTTAGGCCTCCTTTCCACGAACTGTTGAGCTGTGTGCTCAGCAAGCAGTTACCAGGCAGAAGTAAGCAGTTATCATGTAGCAAGAAGCAGTTACCAGGCACCAGTGAGCAGTTGAGAGAGTTTGAGAGGCATTTCACTGCCTATCAACAGTTATTGGAAAGGAGGCCTTAATTGTGCTGCTGCAGTTAAGCAGTTATCATATTTTTAAAGTCGGATATACACATCTGGTTGTGACTGTATATCTGATGTGTACACAGGAATCTTTTATATATAAATAAACATCTGTAAGTATAAAGCCTGATGTGTGATTGTGTCCCTAGTAGGGATGGTCAGTAAGATACAAATAATTCTGTGTTGATGCTTGTATATGCAAAATGTATGCAGCTTGAAAATGGACTGCTCAAATTCCACCTTTCTAGGAGTTGCTTGGTTCAATTTTCAAATTGCATACATTTTCATATCAATTTGCATAATCCCGCATCAACTCAGAATTATTTGCATCTCATCAACCTTCCCTAATCACTATTGCGACATCCAGCTGAGCTATTTTGCAAACTGACATTCATATATCGTTTGAATATATATTTTTGTACATTATAAAAAAGTAATCATTTTTATGAGCTGTAGTTTGCTTAAACAAGCGCAACTGAGTGTTAACTTAAAGAGGAACTCCAGTGAAAATAATGTAATAAAAAAAGTGCTTCATTTTTACAATTATTATGTATAAATGATTTAGTCAGTGTTTGCTCATTGTAAAATCTTTCCTCTCCCAGATTCACATTCTGACATGTATTACATGGTGACATTGTTACTGTGGGCAGGTTATGTAGCTGTTTCTAGCTGTTCTGGCTGTTACAGACAACTGTAAACAGCCATTTCCTGTCTGTGATCATTGTTACATTGTGGCAGTTTGCCAAGAGTACCGCGGTACTCAGAGCTTCTTGTGGGAGGGGTTTCAGCACAAAATCAGTCACACAGCACCCCCTGATGGTCTGTTTGTGAAAAGCATTCTATTTCTCATGTAAAAGGGGGTATCAGCTACTGATTGGGATAAAGTTCAATTCTTGGTTGGAGTTTCTCTTTAACCACTTAACGACCGCCCCCAGCCGATGGGCGGCGGCAAAGACCGGTCCCAAACGACCGCAATACGCCCATCGGCGGGGGCGGCTGCGGGAGTGGCTATGCGGCGATCGCGTCATTCGTGACGCGATCAGCCGCCGGGGACTGGCTCCGCCCCCCGTTCGCCGTAACCCGCCGGCCGTTCGGAAGCGCCGGCGGGTTACTGGCATCCGGATCGCCGCTGCAACAGTGTATAATAGGCTTTGTAATGTATACAAAGCCTATTATACTGGCTGCCTCCTGCCCTGGTGGTCCCAGTGTCCGAGGGACCACCAGGGCAGGCTGCAGCCACCCTAGTCTGCACCCAAGCACACTGATTTCCCCCCCCCTGCCCCCTGATCGCCCACAGCACCCCTCAGACCCCCCCCTGCCCACCCCCCAGACCACTGTTTGCACCCAGTCACCCCCCTAATCACCCATCAATCACTCCCTGTCACTATCTGTCAACGCTATTTTTTTTTTAAGTCCCTAATCTGCCCCCTACTCCCTCCTGATCACCCCCCCACCCCTCAGATTCTCCCCAGACCCCCCCCCAGACCCCCCCCCCCCCCGTGTACTGTATGCATCTATCCCCCCTGATCACCTGTCAATCACCTGTCAATCACCTGTCAATCACCTGTCAATCACCCGTCAATCACCCCCTGTCACTGCCACCCATCAATCAGCCCCTGATCTGCCCCTTGCGGGCAATCTGATCACCCCCCCACACCAATAGATCGCCCGCAGATCCGACATCAGATCACCTCCCAAATCCATTGTTTACATCTATTCTCTCCTCTAAACACCCACTAATTACCCATCAATAACCCCCATCACCACCTGTCACTGTTACCCATCAGATTAGACCCTAATCTGCCCCTTGCGGGCACCCAATCACCTGCCCACACGCTCAGATTGCCCTCAGAACCCCCCCCCTTATCAATTCGCCCGTGCAATATTTACATCTGTTCTCCCCTGTAATAACCCACTGATTACCTGTCAATCACCCATCAATCACCCCCTGTCACTGCCACCCATCAATCACCCCCTGTCACTGCCACCCATCAATCAGCCCCTAACCTGCCCCTTGCGGGCAATCTGATCACCCACCCACACCAATAGATCGCCCGCAGATCCGACATCAGATCACCTCCCAAATCCATTGTTTACATCTATTCTCTCCTCTAAACACCCACTAATTACCCATCAATCACCCCCTATCACCACCTGTCACTGTTACCCATCAGATTAGACCCTAATCTGCCCCTTGCGGGCACCCAATCACCTGCCCACACGCTCAGATTGCCCTCAGACCCCCCCCCCTTATCAATTCGCCCGTGCAATATTTACATCTGTTCTCCCCTGTAATAACCCACTGATTACCTGTCAATCACCCATCAATCACCCCCTGTCACTGCCACCCATCAATCACCCCCTGTCACTGCCACCCATCAATCAGCCCCTAACCTGCCCCTTGCGGGCAATCTGATCACCCACCCACACCAATAGATCGCCCGCAGATCCGACATCAGATCACCTCCCAAATCCATTGTTTACATCTATTCTCTCCTCTAAACACCCACTAATTACCCATCAATCACCCCCATCACCACCTGTCACTGTTACCCATCAGATTAGACCCTAATCTGCCCCTTGCGGGCACCCAATCACCCGCCCACACCTCAGAACGCCCTCAGACCCCAGCCCTGATCACCTCGCCAGTGCATTGCTTGCATCTATTTCCCCCCTCTAATCACACCTTGAGACACCCATCAATCACCTCCTGTCACCCCCTAGCACACCTACCCATCAGATCAGGCCCTAATTTGCCCCGTGTGGGCTCCTGATCACTCGGCCAAACCCTCAGATCCCCCTCAGACCCCCTTCCGATCACCTCCCCAGTGCATTGATTGCATCTATTTTCCCCTCTAACCGCCCCCTGAGACACCCATCAATCACCTCCTGTCACCCCCCTAGCACTCCTATCCATCAGATCAGGCCCAATACATCCTGTCATCTAAGAGGCCACCCTGCTTATGACCGATTCCACAAAATTTGCCCCCTCATAGACCACCTGTCATCAAAATTTGCAGATGCTTATACCCCTGAACAGTCATTTTGAGAAATTTGGTTTCCAGACTACTCACAGTTTTGGGCCCGTAAAATGCCAGGGCAGTATAGGAACCCCACAAGTGACCCCATTTTAGAAAGAAGACACCCCAAGGTATTCTGTTAGGTGTATGATGAGTTCATAGAATATTTTATTTTTTGTCAAAAGTTAGCGGAAATTGGATTGTTATTGTTTTTTTCACAAAGTGTCATTTTTCACTAACTTGTGAGAAAAAATAAAATCTTCTATGAACTCACCATACCCCTAACGGAATACCTTGGGGTGTCTTCTTTCTAAAATGGGGTCACTTGTGGGGTTCCTATACTGCCCTGGCATTTTAGGGGCCCTAAACCGTGAGGAGTAGTCTAGAAAACAAATGCCTCAAAATGACCTGTGAATAGGACGTTGGGCCCCTTAGCGCACCTAGGCTGCAAAAAAGTGTCACACATGTGGTATCGCCATACTCAGGAGAAGTAGTATAATGTGTTTTGTGGTGTATTTTTACACATACCCATGCTGGGTGGGAGAAATCTCTCTGTAAATGGACAATTGTGTGTAAAACAAATAAAAAAATGTGTCATTTACAGAGATATTTCTCCCACCCAGCATGGTTATATGTAAAAATACACCACAAAACACATTATACTACTTCTTCTGAGTACGGCGATACCACATGTGTGACACTTTTTTGCAGCCTAACTGTGCTAAGGGGCCCAAAGTCCAATGAGTACCTTTAGGATTTCACAGGTCATTTTGAGACATTTGGGTTCAAGACTACTCCTCACGGTTTAGGGCCCCTAAAATGCCAGGGCAGTATAGGAACCCCACAAGTGACCCCATTTTAGAAAGAAGACACCCCAAGGTATTCTTTTAGGTGTATGATGAGTTCATAGAAGATTTTATTTTTTGTCACAAGTTAGCGGAAATTGATATGTATTGTTTTTTTTTTCACAAAGTGTCATTTTCCGCTAACTTGTGACAAAAAAAAAATCTTCTATGAACTCACCATACTCCTAACAGAATACCTTGGGGTGTCTTCTTTCTAAAATGGGGTCACTTGTGGGGTTCCTATACTGCCCTGGCATTTTAGGGGCCCTAAACCGTGAGGAGTAGTCTAGAATCCAAATGCCTCAAAATGACCTGTGAATAGGACGTTAGGCCCCTTAGCGCACCTAGGTTGCAAAAAAGTGTCACACATGTGGTATCGCCGTACTCAGAAGAAGTAGTATAATGTGTTTTGGGGTGTATTTTTATACATACCCATGCTGGGTGGGAGAAATCTCTCTGTAAATGGACAATTGTGTGTAAAAAAAATCAAATAATTGTCATTTACAGAGATATTTCTCCCACCCAGCATGGGTATGTGTAAAAATACACCCCAAAACACATTATACTACTTCTCCTGAGTACGGCGGTACCACATGTGTGGCACTTTTTTGCACCCTAAGTGCGCTAAGGGGCCCAAAGTCCAATGAGTACCTTTAGGATTTCACAGGTCATTTTGCCACATTTGGTTTCAAGACTACTCCTCACGGTTTAGGGCCCCTAAAATGCCAGGGCAGTATAGGAACCCCACAAATGACTCCATTTTAGAAAGAAGACACCCCAAGGTATTCCGTTAGGAGAATGGCGAGTTCATAGAAGATTTTATTTTTTGTCACAAGTTAGCGGAAAATGACACTTTGTGAAAAAAAACAATTAAAATCAATTTCCGCTAACTTGTGACAAAAAAAAAAAATCTTCTATGAACTCACCATACATCTAACGGAATACCTTGGGGTGTCTTCTTTCTAAAATGGGGTAATTTGTGGGGTTCCTATACTGTCCTGGCATTTTAGGGGCCCTAAACCGTGAGGAGTAGTCTTGAAACGAAATTTCTCAAAATGACCTGTGAAATCCTAAAGGTACTCATTGGACTTTGGGCCCCTTAGCGCAGTTAGGGTGCAAAAAAGTGCCACACATGTGGTATCGCCGTACTCAGGAGAAGTAGTATAATGTGTTTTGGGGTGTATTTTTCCACATACCCATGCTGAGTGGGAGAAATATCTCTATAAATAGACAATTGTGTGTAAAAAAAATAAAAAAATTGTCATTTACGGAGATATTTCTCCCACCCAGCATGTGTATGTGTAAAAATACACCCCAAAACACATTATACTACTTTTCCTGAGTACGGCAATACCACATGTGTGGCACTTTTTTGCGGCCTAACTGCGCTAAGGGGCCCAAAGTCCAATGAGCATCTTTAGGCTTTACAGGGGTGCTTACAATTAGGCACCCCCCAAATGCCAGGACAGTAAACACACCCCACAAATGACCCCATTCTGGAAAGTAGACACTTCAAGGTATTCAGAGAGGAGCATAGTGAGTCCGTGGCAGATTTCATTTTTTTTTGTCGCAAGTTAGAAGAAATGGAAACTTTTTTTTTTTTTTTGTCACAAACTGTCATTTTCCGCTAACTTGTGACAAAAAATAAAATCTTCTATGAACTCACCATGCCTCTCACTGAATACTTTGGGATGTCTTCTTTCCAAAATGGGGTCATTTGGGGGGTATTTGTACTATCCTGGAATTTTAGCCCCTCATGAAACATGACAGGTGCGCAGAAAAGTCAGAGATGCTTGAAAATGGGAAAATTCACTTTTGGCACCATAGTTTGTAAACGCTATAACTTTTACCCAATCCAATAAATATACACTGAATGTTTTTTTTTTTATCAAAGACATGTAGCAGAATAACTTTCGCGCTCAAATGTATAGGAAATTTTACTTTATTTGAAAAATGTCAGCACAGAAAGTTAAAAAAGTCATTTTTTTGACAAAATTCATGTCTTTTTTGATGAATATAATAAAAAGTAAAACTCGCAGCAGCAATCAAATAGCATCAAAAGAAAGCTGTATTAGTGACAAGAAAAGGAGGTAAAATTCATTTAGGTGGTAGGTTGTATGACCGAGCAATAAACCGTGAAAGCTGCAGTGGTCTGAATGGAGAAAAAGGCTCTGGTCCTTAAGGGGCGAAAAGACTGTGGTCCCGAAGTGGTTAAGGCTGGTTTCACAGTGGGACGTTACAGGCGCACGTTAGAGCAGCCTGTAACGCAGCCCACCGCACAGCAATGAAAAAATCAATGGGCTGTTCACAGTGCCCACGTTGCGTTACTTATTAACGCTGCGCCATAAGACAACGTACTGCATGCAGTACTTTATAAGCAGCAGAGCCGCGTTAGACTGCTTGCACATGCTCAGTAATGTTGGGGAGGAGCAGAGAGCGGCCAGGCACATGGCTAATTAATATTCACTGCACTCAGTGACGTGCAGTGTTTACTTCCTGGAGCGGTCGCTCTGTGCGGCGATTGGCCGGGCGGGACCACGTGATGCCGCATGCGTCCAAGAGTACGCATCACGGCATCACGAACGCCAGAGTGAGCTGCAGAACGCGGCTCACTCTGACGTCCACATCAGAGAGCATCAGGCGTTGCGTTAGGGGCACGTTATGCGACCATAACGTCCCCTAAAACGCAACGTCCTGGTGTGAAACCAGCCTAAAGCAAAATCTGACGTGAAAATAAACTTATGAGATAACGAATTGTATGTGTACAGTGAATGATAAATAGAATATTAGTAGCAAAACAAAGAGTCTCATACAGTATTTTTATTTTCAGTTGTTTTTTTCAGCTTTATTTATAACATTGCAACAGACTGTCACCGTTGCAGTTTAGAATCCACACTCTGGGTCATATGGAATTAACTTTTTCTCCAGAGTTTTCTCCTAGGAGATCATTTTTAAAACTTCTTTTCAGAATAGCTTTTCAGCACTTTGCAACTGAAAAAAATACTAAACGAATAGGTGAAAAAGTACTATTAAAATTATTTTGAGTATCTTCTTGCTCGCTGGTGGTTTAAATGTCATTTTACTGACAAGTTTGAAAATATTACCTTGGAGAAAACTAAGGAGAAAAAATTAATTGCATTTGGGCCTCTGTATTTTAGGCAAAGCAGAAAATAGATCCTTGGAACTTTCAACCTTATATCAAGCTGTCTCTCACTGTTTCTTGGCTGTTTAAGCTCTTCAAAAAACAGGACCAAGTTGGTTACTAGTTCAGAGAAGCTATTTTGCATAGATGACAACTCAAGTTGTTGTTTTTTTCTTACTCCTCCTGTACTAGAAAACAACATACGACTTTTATTTGCTACTAATGTGCTATTTATTATCTGTGCTACACATACAATTCATCATATCATACTGTAAGTTTATTTTTGCTTCAGATTTGCTTTAACACATGTAACTATTGTCAGCTCCTGTAGCAATTCTACATGATTTTCAAAATCCCTTTGGTCATAAAATCAGTTAATTTGATACGTTATTAAATTTGAGGATGGGGACTACAAATTGAATTACACAGTAGTGCTATACCAGGCATGGGCAAACTTGGCCCTCCAGCTGTTAAGGAACTACAAGTCCCACAATGCATTGCAGGAGTCTGACAGCCACAGTCATGACTCATAAAGGCGAATGCATTGTGGGACTTGTAGTTACGTAACAGCTGGAGGGCCGAGTTTGCCCATGCCTGGTCTATACTCTACATAAGCACTCCGCGCAGAGCTGTTGTGAATCAGAAGGTTGTGCACATTGAATGCAGAGGTGGTTTGTTTATCACCTGTAAACCTGGTTCAGATCATCTGTGAAGAATGTGTAATTGTCGCGGTCGGTTACCTATCCAAGTGAGGCAGCTGCTACAGATGGATGCCAGCAGGGGTCCTAGTGCCGTTTGTTGGGCTCCCAGGAATGGGGGTGTGGTGTTCTATGCACAAGCGCACTGCATGGGGTGATGTAAGCATTGCCTGCGTGTGAGGAACCTGTTTTGCACATATCTTCAAGTATGTGCGTGTTGCATGTATGCGGGTGCACGTGATGCGTTATGTATCTTAAACCAAAAGGCCTATACAAGTCTGGAGAGTGCCACCATCACGTGCTGCTGTGTTGCAGCGTGTGTGTGCGCGCATGTGTGCGTGCGCGTGTGTGTACTCCTGTGTGACCCGACCAAGTGTCTGCCTGTTTGTATTCTGGATGCTGACCTCTGCCTGCCTAACAGCCTGATCCGTTGCCAACCTCTGCTATGCACGACTGCTACCGACTTCTGCTTGTCTGAGAATCCACCTTGTTGCTGAACCTTTCCCTGTCAGAGCCTGATCTGTTGCTGAACCTTTCCCTGTCAGAGCCTGACCTGTTGCTGAACTTTTGCCTGTCAGAGCCTGATCTGTTGCTGAGCCTTTCCCTGTCAGAGCCTGATCTGTTGCTGAGGCTTTCCCTGTCAGAGCCTGATCTGTTGCTGAACCTTTGCCTGTCAGAGCCTGATCTGTTGCTGAACCTTTCCCTGTCAGAGCCTGACCTGTTGCTGAACTTTTGCCTGTCTGACAGCCTGATCTGTTGCTGAACCTGTGCCTGCCTTTAAGAGCCTGATCTGTTGCTGAAGCTTTGCCTGTCAGAGCCTGATCTGTTGCTGAACCTTTGCTTGTCCGAGAGCCTGGTCTGTTGCTGAACCTTTCCCTGTCAGAGCCTGATCTGCTGCTGAACCTTGGCCTGTCTGAGAGCCTGATCTGTAGCTGAACCTTTGCCTGTAAGAGCCTGACCTGTTGCTGAACCTTTCCCTGTCAGAGCCTGATCTGTTGCTGAACCTTTCCCTGTCAGAGCCTGACCTGTTGCTGAACTTTTGCCTGTCAGAGCCTGATCTGTTGCTGAACCTTTCCCTGTCAGAGCCTGATCTGTTGCTGAACCTTTCCCTGTCAGAGCCTGATCTGTTGCTGAACCTTTCCCTGGCAGAGCCTGACCTGTTGCTGAACGTTTGCCTGTCAGAGCCTGATCTGTTGCTGAACCTTTCCCTGTCAGAGCCTGACCTGTTGCTGAACTTTTGCCTTTCAGAGCCTGACCTGTTGCTGAACTTTTGCCTGTCAGAGCCTGATCTGTTGCTGAAGCTTTGCCTGTCTGACAGCCTGGTCTGTTGCTGAACCTTTGTCTGCCTTTAAGAGCCTGATCTGTTGCTGAAGCTTTGCCTGTCACCCACTCTACCAGTTTGCTGAGTCATTGCAGTTCCACCTGCTTCTAGTGGTTGGTTGCCCTGCTTGCAAGCTCCCTTTATGAGTACTAACTTTCTTCAACTTATACTACTCTCTATTATGTGACATAATGCGTTATTGGGGCTCCCATTGTCTCTGTGCTTTTTCTTTTTAGGGTGTCCAATGTCCAGTCACCCTTCTCACCTACAATTTAGTGAGTGACTCTCAGAGTTGGAAAGTCTTCACGTAATCAGCATTGTATTTGTACAGTGAGATGTAGTGGGTTTTTTCTCATTTATCCACCAACTCCTCTCTCCATAAAACAGAACTGAGTATTCAAAATCACCAAATATAGTGAAGATTGATGGTTTTAGATCAGAGAAATCGAACATGAGTACATAGCATAACCCCTAATATGTCCAGTCTGTGAGCAGTGACACAGTCATAATAACTAAAAAAGATATTTCATTGTTGATTACTCACCTGTTCTGCTCTCGGTAAGCGAGTCCTCCTCTATAGTTGTCCCCATCATGTCTCCCTCCTCCATAGACTGCTGATCACTCCTCACATATGTCTTCTCTTCTTCTTCTTTATTTGTCCTCATCATGTCACCCTCCTCTATAGACTGCTGATCACTCCTCACATACATCTCTTCTTCTTCTTGTTCTTTAATTGGCACCATCACGTCACCCTCCTGTGTAGACCGCTGATCACTCTCCAGGTATTTCTTTTTTTTCTCTTTAACTGCCTCCATAATGTCCCTCTGCTCCATAGACTGCTGATCACTCCTCACATACGTCTCTTCTTCCTCTTTAGTTGTCCTCACATATATCACTTCTTTAATTGTCTCCATCATATCACCCTCCTCCATAGACTGCTGATCACTCCTCACATATGTCTCTTTTTCTTCCTCTTTAATTGTTTCAAACATGTCACCCTCCTCCGCAGACTGCTGATCACTCCTCACATATGTCTCTTCTTCTTTCTCTTTAATTGTTCCAATCATGTCACCCTCCTCTGCAGACTGCTGATCACTCCTCTCTTCTTCATCCTCTTTATTTGTCCCCATCATGTCACCCTCTTCCATAGACTGCTGATCACTTCTCACATATGTCTCTTCTTCTTCGATAACTCTTAATATTAAACCCTCCATAGGCTGCTGATCATTTTTCACATATGTCTCTTCTTCTTCCTCTTTAATTGTTCCAATCATGTCACCCTCCTCCATAGACTGCTGATCACCCCTCACATATGTCTCTTCTTCTTCTTTAATCACTCTTATTAATAAACCCTCCATAGACTGCTTATCAATCCTCTCAAACGTCTCTTCTTCTTCTTCCTTAATTGTAGTTACTGTGTTACCCTCCTCCATAGACAGCTGATCACTCCTCACATACGTCTCTTGTTCTTTGAGCTCAGATCTCAGCTCTGAAAAGGATAACAAATTATAGCTGTAAGATATTAGCAGTAATAAATAGAGATGGCCCGAACGCTTCGCCAGTGATCACTATTCGGCAAAGATCAGGTATTCGTACTCACTGCAAGCACATAGCGATATTCGACCCGCCTCCATACATCATCATTGGGCTAAACTTTGACCCCTTATATTACAGTCAGCAGGCACATGGTAGCCATTCATCCTGCATTCCCTCATGGACGCCCCCCCCCCCCCCCGCCCCCTATATAAATGCACTCACGTTGGCCTTGTTTCAGTCTGACTTCAGCTGGAATAGTGAGAGGAAAGGAGAGACACATTGCTGAGATAGGGAAAGCATTAGCTAGGCCTGTTTATTTTGATACTCGCTGACTGACTTGCTGTTAAAGCACCCCAAACAGTCCTAAGGGCTACTTCATCCTTCTGCTGTATTTTTTTTTTTGGGGGGGGGGGGGGGTCACTCCACAGCCCACAGGCACCGACCCAGAGCTGTGCCCAGTGCCCACTACTATAATTGTCTGTGACATTAGACACAAGCAGAATAGTACTCCAGGGCCGCTGTACTTTAACTGTATTGTGTTTGAACTGTTGCATATCTCAGTGTCTGATACTCCACAGACAGAACCCACTGGCACTGAGCCACACCTGTGCCCACTTCTAATGATATATAATTGTGTGCCGTATAACACAAGCAGAGTACTATCACTACTGCTCCAGTACCCCTGTTATCACTGTATTGTGTTTGAACTGTTGCGTATCTCAGTGTCTGATAGTCCACAGACAGAGCCCACTGGCACTGACCCACACCTGTGCCCACTTCTAATGATATATAATTGTGTGCCACATAACACAAGCAGAGTACTATCACTACTGCTCCAGTACCTCTGTTATCACTGTATTGTGTTTGAACTATTGCGTATCTCAGTGTATGGCACTACACAGCCCACTGACACCCAGAGCTGTGCCCACTACTGATATAATTGTGTGTCACCTTAGGCACAATCAGAGAACTACTACTTCAGAGCCTTATTTACCACTATCTTGTGTTTGACCTATTGCATCTCGGTGTGTGACACTACACGGCCCACTTACTACCAGAGCTGTGTACACTACTGCTATTGTTGTTGCCACATTCAGTTGCAGGCATAGTAGCACCTCCACTGCATTACTTTTCACTTGTTGCAGGCACAGTACCCTAATAAGAAAAAATGACAGGCAGAGGTAGGCCATCCCAAAAGTGTCCTCGAGGACATGCTGCTGTTATTTCATGCAGTCCTGGAAGAATGTGTTATAAACTGTTATAAATCATCTTTTTTCCGGCACCAGCAAACTCATCAGCAAGAGTTGCACACACGACTCATCACAGCAAGCAGGAGATAGACTTTTTCAGGCTTCTTCAGTATTCACGTTATTTATTCAGGAAACATATATACAGATATAGTTCATCACATCCTAGCAAAGCAGACCCTCATGTTTAAGGTCTTGGCGTTACAGCTCGTGGCTAACCCTTCTCCTGAGTTACCTTCTTTCTAGACTACGTTACTCTAGACTACCTATGTACAGCATACATTATATCAGATTACAGCAAGGAATGAAATACTTAGAGGTTCTAGTCAGCATTAAAGTAGGAAGCATAGCAGGAATCAGAGAGAGAATGCCCTCTGTCCGCCCGTCCCGCATCTTTAATAGCGGATAGGAAAGAGTTAAATGTGACATCATCTTCGCCATCCCCTAGACCAGACTATTGGTGGAGCCCCCTCGTGGTGTTATAATACGCACCTACTCGATTAATATTTAATGAGGCTCTTGACATACTTACAAGAATTTGGTATTTAGAAAACATGGCCTATGTTTACTGTTCCTGTGGTGTACGTGTTGAGGTCAGAGTAGGCCGGTGGCCTTCTTTTAGGAACATGTTCTCAGTATCTGCGTGTATCACAAGAACTCTATTTATTTTAAAGACATACTCTGCGGACAAGCCTTTTACATAAAACTCAGGCCAAGTAACTGAGGCCTACTTAAATTATAACAGAATGCACAGTGTTCAGTGGGCACGTAATGCACCCAATGACTGATATCTTGCATCCTGCTTGATCGATTAAGCTGGTCGATTCGACATATCAGCCACTTTTCATTGATTGGGCATTCTGGAACACATTGGATTCTCTCTCGATTCTCTAAAATGATTGAATCAAATGGTCAATTGCACAGCCAAATCACTAGATGTATGATTACCTTTAATAGGCTGCCACTGATAAGAGACTGTAAAACATTCAACCTACTTTGTAAATGTTTACATATAAAATAAAATCCTGGGGTACTTAGCCGCCCTGGCAGTAACCCCAAGTCAGGCTTGGGGTGGAAAAAAGAAGCCATGAGCCGAATCCCGAGCCTGACTCAGGGTAGCCGCTGGGAAATCTATGCAGAGTCTTAAAGTGAACCTCCGGACTAAAAACCGACTCAGCAGCACTGAAAAGGCTTGGGGCTTGATTCACAAAGCGGTGCTAACCTACTTAGCACGTCTAAAGTCTTTAGACGTGCTAACCAGGGTGCTAAGTAGGTTAGCACCGGATTTCTCAATTGAGAAAACCGGTGCTAACCTACTTAGCACCCTGGTTAGCGTGCCTAAAGACTTTAGACGTGCTAAGTAGGTTAGCACCGCTTTGTGAATCAAGCCCTTGGTGTTTCTTTAACAGTTTCACAGCATCAGAACTTTGTTTCTCTTATCCAAGCCTCATTTTTAGCTGCACAGAAGAAAACTGCCCGGGCTTTTGTCCCCTGATGCTGTGCAAAGCATGATGGGATTTCTGATGTTGTTGCTCTCGTTCTGCTGTTTTGGTGCAATTTTTTTTTTTTTTTTTACATTTTGAATTTGACATTTAAAGCCTAGCGTGTGCAGCTGGGAGGGGTGATCAGGACACAGGACAGTTGGAACTGTGTCTCCTGCTCTTTGTCACCTCCTTTCAACCAAAAAGATGGTTGCCCCCATGACAAAGATGGCAGCCCCCATGAATCACAAACATTTGCCTGTTCTTTTAAAACAGGGTGGGTAAAAAAGTATATTACCTATCTATTCTAATTAACATAACTAATGTAACTTAATGACAGTATGTTTGTTTAGGCTGAAGTTCCTCTTTAAGCACAGGAGGCATTTAAACTCACCTCCCCCTGGGATCCAGAAGCCGGCAGCCATTCTACTTCTGGTCCTTAGAGGCTCTGGATCCCTCTCGTGTGATCACCTTCTGTCATAATGGCGACAGACGGCAGCCTCACTACAGGGTTACAGAGCCACCCGGATGACAGAGGAAGAATTGCAGGGAGGTGAATAAGTGCTGGGCTCGTGCAGATCTCACAAGCGGCAGCATGATTTTTTCCCAGTTTTAGTCTAAAAGCATGCAAAAAAATGCACCGATTTTAGACCCTAAAATCTGTAAATACTAATACCGCCAGGGAGGTTAAATAAAAATAATTTTTAGAAATAGAAGGATAAATATAATTGTTTATCTCATCTATTCACTTACCCTTCGGGTTCACTTTAAACATACGAACAATCACATCTCAAACAGCCTAACTGAGCTGTGCAGGAGGGAAGAGAGATGACAACTTTGAGAACTCAGGGAGGCGCTGCAGTACCAAAGGGTGGTATTGTGGAGGGCATATGGCTACACTGCGGGGGTAATATGACCATGTTAGGGGCAGAAGAGGCTATACAGGGGAAATACCAGCACTGGAGGGACATGGCTATATTCCATATACATCTTCTCTTGTCTCTGTGATGTCACTGAATTATTACTAGGAAGGTGAGATGCTGGCACTGGAGGGACATGGCTATATTCCATATACATCTTCTCCTGTCTCTGTGATGTGACTGAATTATTACTAGGAAGGTGAGATGCCGGCACTGGAGGGACATGGCTATATTCCATATACATCTTCTCTTGTCTCTGTGATGTGACTGAATTATTACTAGGAAGGTGAGATGCCGGCATTGGAGGGACATGGCTATATTCCATATACATCTTCTCTTGTCTCTGTGATGTGAATTATTACTAGGAAGGTGAGATGCCAGCACTGGAGGGACATGGCTATATTCCATATACTTCTTCTCTTGTCTCTGTGATGTGACTGAGTTATTACTAGGAAGGTGAGATGCCAGCACTGGAGGGACATGGCTATATTCCATATACATCTTCTCTTGTCTCTGTGATGTGACTGAATTATTACTAGGAAGGTGAAATGCCAGCACTGGAGGGACATTGCTATATTCCATATACATCTTCTTTTGTCTCTGTGATGTGACTGAATTATTACTAGGAAGGTGAGATGCCAGCACTGGGGGGACATGGTTATATTCCATATACATCTTCTCTTGTCTCTGTGATGTGAATTATTACTAGGAAGGTGAGATGCCAGCACTGGAGGGACATGGCTATATTCCATATACATCTTCTCTTGTCTCTGTGATGTGACTGAATTATTACTAGGAAGGTGAGATGCCGGCACTGGAGGGACATGGCTATATTCCATACACATCTTCTCTTGTCTCTGTGATGCGACTGAATTATTACTAGGAAGGTGAGATGCCAGCACTGGAGGGACATGGCTATATTCTATATACATCTTCTCTTGTCTCTGTGATGTGACTGAATTATTACTAGGAAGGGGAGATGCCAGCACTGGAGGGACATGGCTATATTCCATCTACATCTTCTCCTGTCTCTGTGATGTGACTGAATTATTACTAGGAAGGTGAGATGCCAGCACTGGAGGGACATGGCTATATTCCATATACATCTTCTCTTGTCTCTGTGATGTGAGTTATTACTAGGAAGGTGAGATGCCGGCACTGGAGGGACATGGCTATATTCCATATACATCTTCTCTTGTCTCTGTGGTGTGACTGAATTATTACTAGGAAGGTGAGATGCCGGCACTGGAGGGACATGGCTATATTCCATATACATCTTCCCTTGTGTCTGTGATGTGACTGAAATATTACTAGAAAGGTGAGATGCCGGCACTGGAGGGACATGGCTATATTCCATATACATCTTCTGTTGTCTCTGTGATGTGACTGAATTATTACTAGGAAGGTGAGATGCCAGCACTGGAGGGACATGGCTATATTCCATATACATCTTCTCTTGTCTCTGTGATGTGACTGATTTATTACTAGGAAGGTGAGATGCCAGCACTGGAGGGACATGGCAATATTCCATATACATCTACTGTTGTCTCTGTGATGTGACTGAATTATTACTAGGAAGGTGAGATGCCAGCACTGGAGGGACATGGCTATATTCCATATACATCTTCTCTTGTCTCTGTGATGTGACTGAATTATTACTAGGAAGGTGAGATGCCAGCACTGGAGGGACATAGCTATATTCCATATACATCTTCTCTTGTCTCTGTGATGTGACTGAATTATTACTAGGAAGGTGAGATGCCAGCACTGAAGGGACATAGCTATGTGATATGACTGAATGATGAGAAAGAGAAAGAGAGAGAGAGAGAGAGAGAGAGTTAAATACCAACACATATGAATTATACATGCCTTGTGGCTAAATAGATGCAGTTTAGGCACTGAATATGTGAGTAGCCCCAGAACCTGTATAACTTAAATGTGTTGGTATGTGGTGGCAACCCTGGTAATCAAGATAGTGACAGCTGTACTGTGACCTCCTCTGTAACAAAGTATATCCACCCTGACCTCTGCTTGCCTCAATATATACTACAGCAATCACACAATTACCTCTTTCAGCCATGGATTCTCTCCACCTCCTCCAAAATAATTCTAGAAGGCCTGTGTCGCATGAATTTCTGCCTGTTTTACATAATTTCCTGTTTTTGACTTCCTTACTTCCTTTCTGTGCGTTCCACTTGGGCGGTGTGATGTCATCTTGTGGTAAATAAGCTAACTGCAGCGTCTGTTTGTGCAATTACCTATACCCAGTTATATGGTTGAGTGAAAGTGATTCCACAAACAGAGGCTGCAGTTAGCCTAATTACCACAAGATGGCAATGTCGCCTCTCTCAGGTGGAACGCACAGACAAGATCAAATAGAGCCAAAAGGGGAAGTGATGTAACACAGGAGGAGCAGTTGCAGGAGGTGGAGTAACCATATGGCTGGAAGAGGTAATTGTGTGATTGCTGTTATTTATATATATATATATATATATATATATATATATATATATATATATATATATATTTGTTATATATTGGGCAGAGCAGAGGTCGGGGTGGGCATACTTGTTATATATTTGGCAGAGCAGAGGTCGGGGTGGACATACTTGTTATATATTGGGCAGAGCAGAGGTCGAGGTCGACATACTTGTTATATATTGGGCAGAGCAGAGGTCGTGGTGGATATACTTGTTATATATTGGGCAGAGCAGAGGTCGTGGTGGACATACTTGTTATATATTGGGCAGAGCAGAGGTCGGGTGGACATACTTGTTATATATTGGGCAGAGCAGAGGTCGGGGTGGGCATACTTGTTATGTATTGGGCAGAGCAGAGGTCGGGGTGGACATACTTGTTATGTATTGGGCAGAGCAGAGGTCGGGATGGACATACTTGTTATATATTGGGCAGAGCAGAGGTCGGGTGGACATACTTGTTATATATTGGGCAGAGCAGAGGTCGGGGTGGACATACTTGTTATATATTGGGCAGAGCAGAGGTCGGGGTGGACATACTTGTTATATATTGGGCAGAGCCGAGGTCGGGGTGGACATACCTGTTAGATATTGGGTAGAGCAGAGGTCGGGGGGGGGGGGGGGGGGGAATAACTTGTTATATATTTAACAGAGCAGAGGTCGGGGTAGACATACTTGTTATATATTGGGCAAAGCAGAGTTTGGGGTGGACATACTTGTTATTTATTGGGCAGAGCAGAGGTCGGGGTGGACATACTTGTTATATATTTGGCAGAGCAGAGGTCGAGGTGGACATACTTGTTATATATCGGGCAGAGCAGAGGTCGGGGTGGACGTACTTGTTATACACTCATTTAAAGGATTATTAGGAACACTATACTAATACGGTGTTTGACCCCCTTTCGCCTTCAGAACTGCCTTAATTCTATGTGGCATTGATTCAATGGGATATTACGAGTAGGTACTCACACCAGATCTCCTGGAGAAAACTCATACTCTGGAGATCTGTGGGCCTCAGCATACAGTTTCTAACTGGACACTGCCTCCTTCAAATTTTGCTGCACTTGTGGCTACATTTGTTGGAAGTGAGTGCTCCACTCCTCTAAAGCTGGAAAAGAGGAATTGGTTGACAGAAAACATGTAAATTTGGGGTTTTGACCAGTGACCATCCAAAATGGAGACAGTTTGGTGGAGGTATTAGGCAAGTTATTAAATGCGAATTCAGCAAATGACAAAAATTCTGACCATGACTCTTGACAATCTGATAAAAAGCAACAAAGGTATTGTTCTAATGACTGAGTAGTCCTCTCAGTCTGCCCATCGGTCTCGGGATGAAACCCAGAAGAAAAGGACAACTTGATTCCCACAAGTTCACAAAAGGCACGCCAAAATCGTGAAACAAACTGAACCCCCCTGTCTGAAACAATATTTTCTGGGATTCCATGCAAGTGAAATATGTGTACAATGAACAATTTAGCCAGTTCCTGGGCTGAAGGCAACCCAGGGAGTGGAACAAAGTGTGCCATCTTACTAAATCTGTCAACCACCACCCAAATCACGTTTTTACCGTCTGAGGTAAATCAACTATAAAGTCCATCGACCGATGGGACCACGGTCTGGGTGGAATGGGTAATGGCATGAGCTGACCCCAAGGGGCAGCCCAGGACACTTTACTTTGGGCACAGGTAGGACAGGCTGCCACAAAAGCCTTATAGTCCTTGCTCATGGAAGGCCACCTAACATCACGTGACAACAGATTCAGTGTTTTCACTTCCCCTGGGTGTCCTGGCAGTTTAGAATCATGGAACATCTGCAGCACCTGTAGGCGTAAGTGCAAAGGTACAAATAGGAGACCCATAGGTGTTTGTTGGGGTCAGTCTTGCTGAAAAGATTGTAAGGTTTCAGCTAACTCTGGAAGTTCTTGGGTATGAATGGCGGCCAGAACACAATGTGAGGGTATAATTTCTTTAGGAGATCGATCCTGTGCAGTTTCGGGTTCAAAAGCTCTAGATAAGGCATCTGCCTTGACATTTTTGGATCCTGGTTTATAGGTTATTATAAAGTTAAATCAGGTAAAAAACAGTGCCCAACGAGCTTGCCTGGGATTTAGTCTTTTAGCGCCCTCGATATACTGCAAATTTTTGTGGTCAGTAAAAACAGTAATTGGATGGTCAGCTCCCTCCAACCAGTGCCTCCACTCCTCTAATGCCATTTTTACAGCCAGTAACTCTCTATTACCAATATCATAATTTCTTTCTGCTGAAGTAAATTTTTTTGTAGAAGAAGGCACAGGGGTGCAAACATTCTGGTTAACCAGAGTATTGTGAGAGGACTGCTCCCACTCTTACAATAAAAGGTAGATTCACATCCGGACGCGTCAAAATAGGAGCTGAACAAAAAGCAGTTTTTAAATCTGAAAAGGCCTTATATGCCTGAGGAGACCAATTAACTGGATCTGAATCTTTTTTAGTCAGATCAGTTAAGGGTGCCACCAAGGATGAAAAATTCTTAATGAATCTGCGATAGTAATTGGCGAAACCAATAAAACGCTGGATAGCTTTAAGACCCTTAGGAAGTGGCCAATCTAGAACTGCGGACAGTTTTTTTTCGTCCATTGATAGACCAGTGTCAGAAATAACATATCCCAAAAAAGGGACCTGCGTGACCTCAAATACACATTTTTCGAGTTCAGCATACATTGTTTTCTCTTAGTTTCTGCAATACAATTTTCACATGCTTTCAATGTTCAGACACTGAATAGGAGTATATCAGGATGTCGTCCAAATATACGACCACAAATCTTCCTATTACATCCCTGAACACATCGTTCACGAAATCCTGGAAGACGGCCGGGGCGTTACACAGCCCAAAAGGCATCACTAGATGTTCGTAATGACCATTTTGAGTATTGAAGGCCGTCTTCCATTCATCCCCCTCACGAATTCTAATCAGGTTGTATGCCTCTCGTAAGTCAAGTTTAGAGAAAACCCTTGCCCCTGACACCTGTGCAAACAGGTCGTCAATCAGAGGCAAGGGATATCTGTTTTTTACAGTGATTTTATTCAGACCCCGATAATCAATGTAAGGGCGTAAACCCCCATCTTTTTTATCGACAAAGAAAAAGCTGGCGCCAGCTGGTGATGTAGATGGTCTGATAAAACCTTTCTTTAAATTCTCTTCAATGTGCTCCTTCATGGAGATTTTCTCAGGACCGGTGAGATTATATAAATGACCTCTCGGGGGCATAGTACCAGGAAGTAAGTCAATAGGACAATCATACGGTCTGTGTGGTGGTAATTTATCTGCGGACTGAGGGGAAAACACATCCGCGAAATCGTAAGGTGACTGGTAACAAAATTTTCTTAATTTTGAGGGGAACAATAGGTCTGCCCAGGTGCGGTTCCCCAACTTCACCTAGGCGCTAGAGTTTCCCGGAGCCTATCTCTTTGCATAACATGTTTGAGCAAAATGACCTTTCTCCCCGCAGTACATACAGAGGCCTGCATTTCTCCTTCTAAGTTTCTCAGCTGGGGACAAACGTGAGAATCCTAGTTGCATTGGCTCTTCAGTGGAGGGGGTACTACTTGGCCCAAGGTTCCCTGAGACGGAATAGATCTTGTGTTGACGTCCATGTCTAATCCGTCTGTCAACCTTAATAGCCAAGGAGATAGCCTCTTCCAGAGTTCTGGGTTCAGGGTGACTCACCAACATATCATTTACTGCATCGGTTAGCCCAAACAAAAATTGATCAAGGAGTGCTGCTTCTCCCCATTTAACAGATACCGACCACTTTCTAAACTTGGCTGCATACTCTTCAACGGTATGTTTTCCCTGATGCAAGTCTCGCGACTTGCGAGTTGCTGTTGCTGAAATATCTAGATCTGCAGAAATTACAGCCATAGCATCGAAAAACTTTTCTACAGAGGTAAGAGCTATGTGTAATGATCTGCTCTGCTGTCTGCACAGCTTTTTGACCATTTCTTAGGTCTGAGTGCTGCAGGTCCCTGGAAAAGAGACCTGTCTCCACTCTGCAAGCTGCAGAGTTGCTGTTCTGGGGAGAAATTTGCATCCACTTGTCATGCAAATTGCTTAGCTGCTTCCTCTGATGGCTTGCAGTATAAAAACCATTTCCACCCAGAATTCCTTGCTGGTCATGATGGTTTGTTCCTGCTAGCTTACCTGAAGTCTTAGCCCTTTGCTTACTGTTTGCTAATATTGCTATCTTAGAGTAGTTCCTTGGGAGTGCCCTAGCATTCCTGTTAGCATAGTCAGGTTGTTTGTTACCTGTATTGATTTGTACTGTCTATCTGTTGCGATTGTCTTGTCGCCAGCGGCGGTCGACAAGAGATCGTTCTGTTTGTTGGGATCGCATTCGCCCTAGCAGTTGAGGCGGTGGTTCCTTCTGTACTCTGTCTGGGAGTGTAGCCAGAGCAGCGGTTGCTACTGGCTGCTCCATCTGTCTGTCTGGAACGAACGCTTGCTGTTGTCTCTGTGAGGTAACCGTTTAGCAAGCGTTCGCGTTCTTTTGTTTTCGTGCTTTTGTGGTTAGTCAGGGTTGGTACGCTTTGTCGCTATTGCACTTCTCGTGTGGTGACAGTGCCGCGCACGCGCTTTGTCGCTATTGCGCTTAACGTTTTTGACCATGTGTAGTTAGTCCTGTCTGCTCCTGTGTGTTGGATTACTGTTTGTTATCAGTTCTGTCTTTATTCTGTTCCTTTGCTCTGTATTACTCAGTCTGGTGTCGTTATTAGCAATCGCCATTCTTGCAATTGCGTTCCCACTTGGTTTTCATTGTTGTGTGTTCACCGTCGCCGGGTGGCGACTGGATTGGTGGACACACATACATTCTGTCTCTGTGCTCTCTCTCTCTCTCCAAGGGCTATCTTGCCCTATATTGCTTCACCTCGTACAATTCCCATCTGGCATCTGTGGCAGGGCAGAGGGGTAATTCCTCTGCACTCCACAGCTCCATCTGCCGGTGGGAATTTCCCTCTACAGGTGCATAGCACCATAGCTGGGTTCTGTTATTTTATACACTTGTGGAGGATTTCCGCAGTGTCAGCGCGCATCTTGTGCGCTGACCACGGAAATAATTCCCCAATCGTTACACTATGTCATCAGGAGGTAACCCAAATGCCCAGATTTGTGAGTCACCCTGCAATAAGGTTTTGATCAATGCAATTTTTTGTGCCTCGGTACCAGATGATCTGGACCTGACCTCAAAATATGACATACACCGATTGCGGAAATTACTGAAATCTGCACGGACCCCTGAAAACTTTTCAGGTAAAGGCATTTTTGGCTCAATGATAGGTGAAATGAGAGCCGGTGGAGGCACCTGCGGAACATTAGTGGGTATATTGATCTGAGCGACGGCATTAGATAGCTGCGTAATCTGTGTTTGCTGATTATTCAATTGCTCAGTAAGGCGATTAACCGCGGCAATAAGTGTCTGAATCTGTTCCTGCATAGCCTCCATGATATGTTATGGGCCTTGATAATGTCACGCTGATGCGTGATGAGATAACAGACACAGATAGTATACAATACAGGAATATATGGTCTAGATCGGTTCTTACTACAATACTATGTTATCATTTTCAGAACTAAGATCTGAGCTCAAACAACAAGAGACGTATGTGAGGAGTGAACAGCAGTCTGCAGAAGAGAAAGACAGGAGTGATCAGCAGTCTATGGAGGACGGGGACATGATGAGGAAAATTAAAGAGGAAGAAGAGACATATGTGAGGATTGATCAGCAGTCTATGGAGGAGGGTGACATGATGAGGGCAATTAAAGAGGAAGAAGAAGAGACATATGTGAGGCGTGATCAGCAGTCTATGGAGGAGGGTGACATGATGAGGGCAATTAAAGAGGAAGAAGAGACTTATGTGAGGAGTGATCAGCAGTCTATGGAGGAAGGTGACATGATGAGGACAATTAAAGAGGAAGAAGAGACTTATGTGAGGAGTGATCAGCAGTCTATGGAGGAGGGTGACATGATGAGGGCAATTAAAGAGGAAGAAGAAGAGACATATGTGAGGAATGATAAGCAGTCTATGGAGGAGGGTGACATGATGAGGGCAATTAAAGAGGAAGAAGAGACTTATGTGAGGAGTGATCAGCAGTCTATGGAGGAGGGTGACATGATGAGGGCAATTAAAAAGGAAGAAGAAGAGACATATGTGAGGAGTGAGCAGCAGTCTATGGAGGAGGGTGACATGAGGACAAATAAAGAGAAAGAAGAGGAGATGTATGTGAGGAGTGATCAGCGGTCTGCAGAGGAGGGTGACATGATGGGGACAACTATGGAGAAGGATCCTCTTACAGAGAGCAGAACAGGTGAGTGATCAGCATTAATATGTCTTTGGCTGCAGCTGATAGAGAATATAGTCACATGCACTGTTACACTGCACACCTCTCACCTTGCTGCTGTACTGTATGGGGAAGGCCTCTCCTTACACACAGAGATAATGGCTGCAGCTGATAGAGAATATAGTCACATGCACTGTTACACTGCACACCTCTCACCTTGCTGCTGTACTGTATGGGGAAGGCCCCTCCTTACACACATAGATAATGGATGCAGCTGATAGAGAATATAGTCACATGCACTGTTACACTGCACACCTCTCACCTTGCTGCTGTACTGTATGGGGAAGGCCTCTCCTTACACACAAAGATAATGGCTGCAGCTGATAGAGAATATAGTCACATGCACTGTTACACTGCACACCTCTCACCTTGCTGCTGTACTGTATGGGGAAGGCCTCTCCTTACACACAGAGATAATGGCTGCAGCTGATAGAGAATATAGTCACATGCACTGTTACACTGCACACCTCTCTCCTTGCTGCTGTACTGTATGGGGAAGGCCTCTCCTTACACACAGAGATAATGGCTGCAGCTGATAGAGAATATAGTCACATGCACTGTTACACTGCACACCTCTCACCTTGCTGCTGTACTGTATGGGGAAGGCCTCTCCTTACACACAGAGATAATGGCTGCAGCTGATAGAGAATATAGTCACATGCACTGTTACACTGCACACCTCTCTCCTTGCTGCTGTACTGTATGGGGAAGGCCTCTCCTTACACACAAAGATAATGGCTGCAGCTGATAGAGAATATAGTCACATGCACTGTTACACTGCACACCTCTCACCTTGCTGCTGTACTGTATGGGGAAGGCCTCTCCTTACACACAGAGATAATGGCTGCAGCTGATAGAGAATATAGTCACATGCACTGTTACACTGCACACCTCTCACCTTGCTGCTGTACTGTATGTGGAAGGCCTCTCCTTACACACAGAGATAATGGCTGCAGCTGATAGAGAATATATTCACATGCACTGTTACACTGCACACCTCTCACCTTGCTGCTGTACTGTATGTGGAAGGCCTCTCCTTACACACATAGATAATGGCTGCAGCTGATAGAGAATATAGTCACATGCACTGTTACACTGCACACCTCTCACCTTGCTGCTGTACTGTATGTGGAAGGCCTCTCCTTACACACAGAGATAATGGCTGCAGCTGATAGAGAATATAGTCACATGCACTGTTACACTGCACACCTCTCACCTTGCTGCTGTACTGTATGGGGAAGGCCCCTCCTTACACACATAGATAATGGATGCAGCTGATAGAGAATATAGTCACATGCACTGTTACACTGCACACCTCTCACCTTGCTGCTGTACTGTATGTGGAAGGCCCCTCCTTACACACAGATAATGGCTGCAGCTGATAGAGAATATAGTCACATGCACTGTTACACTGCACACCTCTCACCTTGCTGCTGTACTGTATGTGGAAGGCCTCTCCTTACACACAGAGATAATGGCTGCAGCTGATAGAGTATATAGTCACATGCACTGTTACACTGCACACCTCTCACCTTGCTGCTGTACTGTATGTGGAAGGCCTCTCCTTACACACAGATAATGGCTGCAGCTGATAGAGAATATAGTCACATGCACTGTTACACTGCACACCTCTCACCTTGCTGCTGTACTGTATGTGGAAGGCCTCTCCTTACACACAGAGATAATGGCTGCAGCTGATAGAGAATATAGTCACATGCACTGTTACACTGCACACCTCTCACCTTGCTGCTGTACTGTATGTGGAAGGCCTCTCCTTACACACAGAGATAATGGCTGCAGCTGATAGAGAATATAGTCACATGCACTGTTACACTGCACACCTCTCACCTTGCTGCTGTACTGTATGTAGAAGGCCTCTCTTTACACACAGAGATAATGGCTGCAGCTGATAGAGAATATAGTCACATGCACTGTTACACTGCACACCTCTCACCTTGCTGCTGTACTGTATGTGGAAGGCCTCTCCTTACACACAGAGATAATGGCTGCAGCTGATAGAGAATATAGTCACATGCACTGTTACACTGCACACCTCTCACCTTGCTGCTGTACTGTATGGGGAAGCCCTCTCCTTACACACAAAGGTAATGGCTGCAGCTGATAGAGAATATAGTCACATGCACTGTTACACTGCACACCTCTCACCTTGCTGCTGTACTGTATGGGGAAGGCCTCTCCTTACACACAGAGATAATGGCTGCAGCTGATAGAGAATATAGTCACATGCACTGTTACACTGCACACCTCTCACCTTGCTGCTGTACTGTATGGGGAAGGCCTCTCCTTACACACAGAGATAATGGCTGCAGCTGATAGAGAATATAGTCACATGCACTGTTACACTGCACACCTCTCACCTTGCTGCTGTACTGTATGGGGAAGGCCTCTCCTTACACACAGAGATAATGGCTGCAGCTGATAGAGAATATAGTCACATGCACTGTTACACTGCACACCTCTCACCTTGCTGCTGTACTGTATGGGGAAGGCCTCTCCTTACACACAGAGATAATGGCTGCAGCTGATAGAGAATATAGTCACATGCACTGTTACACTGCACACCTCTCACCTTGCTGCTGTACTGTATGTGGAAGGCCTCTCCTTACACACAGAGATAATGGCTGCAGCTGATAGAGAATATAGTCACATGCACTGTTACACTGCACACCTCTCACCTTGCTGCTGTACTGTATGGGGAAGGCCTCTCCTTACACACAGAGATAATGGCTGCAGCTGATAGAGAATATAGTCACATGCACTGTTACACTGCACACCTCTCACCTTGCTGCTGTACTGTATGTGGAAGGCCTCTCCTTACACACAGAGATAATGGATGCAGCTGATAGAGAATATAGTCACATGCACTGTTACACTGCACACCTCTCACCTTGCTGCTGTACTGTATGGGGAAGGCCTCTCCTTACACACAGAGATAATGGCTGCAGCTGATAGAGAATATAGTCACATGCACTGTTACACTGCACACCTCTCACCTTGCTGCTGTACTGTATGTGGAAGGCCTCTCCTTACACACAGAGATAATGGCTGCAGCTGATAGAGAATATAGTCACATGCACTGTTACACTGCACACCTCTCACCTTGCTGCTGTACTGTATGTGGAAGGCCTCTCCTTACACACATAGATAATGGCTGCAGCTGATAGAGAATATAGTCACAGGCACTGTTACACTGCACACCTCTCACCTTGCTGCTGTACTGTATGGGGAAGGCCTCTCCCAACACACAAAGATAATGGCTGCAGCTGATAGAGAATATAGTCACATGCACTGTTACACTGCACACCTCTCACCTTGCTGCTGTACTGTATGTGGAAGGCCTCTCCTTACACACATAGATAATGGCTGCAGCTGATAGAGAATATAGTCACATGCACTGTTACACTGCACACCTCTCACCTTGCTGCTGTACTGTATGGGGAAGGCCTCTCCTTACACACATAGATAATGGCTGCAGCTGATAGAGAATATAGTCACATACACTGTTACACTGCACACCTCTCACCTTGCTGCTGTACTGTATGGGGAAGGCCTCTCCTTACACACAAAGATAATGGCTGCAGCTGATAGAGAATATAGTCACATGCACTGTTACACTGCACACCTCTCACCTGGCTGCTGTACTGTATGGGGAAGGCCTCTCCTTACACACAGAGATAATGGCTGCAGCTGATAGAGAATATAGTCACATGCACTGTTACACTGCACACCTCTCACCTTGCTGCTGTACTGTATGGGGAAGGCCTCTCCTTACACACACAGATAATGGCTGCAGCTGATAGAGAATATAGTCACATGCACTGTTACACTGCACACCTCTCACCTTGCTGCTGTACTGTATGGGGAAGGCCTCTCCTTACACACAGAGATAATGGCTGCAGCTGATAGAGAATATAGGCACATGCACTGTTACACTGCACACCTCTCACCTGGCTGCTGTACTGTATGTGGAAGGCCTCTCCTTACACACAGCGATAATGGCTGCAGCTGATAGAGAATATAGTCACATGCACTGTTACACTGCACACCTCTCACCTTGCTGCTGTACTGTATGTGGAAGGCCTCTCCTTACACACAGAGATAATGGCTGCAGCTGATAGAGAATATAGTCACATGCACTGTTACACTGCACACCTCTCACCTTGCTGCTGTACTGTATGGGGAAGGCCTCTCCTTACACACAGAGATAATGGCTGCAGCTGATAGAGAATATAGTCACATGCACTGTTACACTGCACACCTCTCACCTTGCTGCTGTACTGTATGTGGAAGGCCTCTCCTTACACACAGAGATAATGGCTGCAGCTGATGGAGAATATAGTCACATGCACTGTTACACTGCACACCTCTCACCTTGCTGTTGTACTGTATGGGGAAGGCCTCTTCTTACACACAGAGATAATGGCTGCAGCTGATAGAGAATATAGTCGCATGCACTGTTACACTGCACACCTCTCACCTTGCTGCTGTACTGTATGGGGAAGGCCTCTCCTTACACACAGAGATAATGGCTGCAGCTGATAGAGAATATAGTCACATGCACTGTTACACTGCACACCTCTCTCCTTGCTGCTGTACTGTATGGGGAAGGCCTCTCCTTACACACAGAGATAATGGCTGCAGCTGATAGAGAATATAGTCACATGCACTGTTACACTGCACACCTCTCACCTTGCTGCTGTACTGTATGGGGAAGCCCTCTCCTTACACACAAAGGTAATGGCTGCAGCTGATAGAGAATATAGTCACATGCACTGTTACACTGCACACCTCTCACCTTGCTGCTGTACTGTATGGGGAAGGCCTCTCCTTACACACAGAGATAATGGCTGCAGCTGATAGAGAATATAGTCACATGCACTGTTACACTGCACACCTCTCACCTTGCTGCTGTACTGTATGGGGAAGGCCTCTCCTTACACACAGAGATAATGGCTGCAGCTGATAGAGAATATAGTCACATGCACTGTTACACTGCACACCTCTCACCTTGCTGCTGTACTGTATGGGGAAGGCCTCTCCTTACACACACAGATAATGGCTGCAGCTGATAGAGAATATAGTCACATGCACTGTTACACTGCACACCTCTCACCTTGCTGCTGTACTGTATGGGGAAGGCCTCTCCTTACACACACAGATAATGGCTGCAGCTGATAGAGAATATAGTCACATGCACTGTTACACTGCACACCTCTCACCTTGCTGCTGTACTGTATGTGGAAGGCCTCTCCTTACACACAGAGATAATGGCTGCAGCTGATAGAGAATATAGTCACATGCACTGTTACACTGCACACCTCTCACCTGGCTGCTGTACTGTATGTGGAAGGCCTCTCCTTACACACAGAGATAATGGCTGCAGCTGATAGAGAATATAGTCACATGCACTGTTACACTGCACACCTCTCACCTTGCTGCTGTACTGTATGTGGAAGGCCTCTCCTTACACACAGAGATAATGGCTGCAGCTGATAGAGAATATAGTCACATGCACTGTTACACTGCACACCTCTCACCTTGCTGCTGTACTGTATGGGGAAGGCCTCTCCTTACACACAGAGATAATGGCTGCAGCTGATAGAGAATATAGTCACATGCACTGTTACACTACACACCTCTCACCTTGCTGCTGTACTGTATGGGGAAGGCCTCTCCTTACACACAGAGATAATGGCTGCAGCTGATAGAGAATATAGTCACATGCACTGTTACACTGCACACCTCTCACCTTGCTGTTGTACTGTATGGGGAAGGCCTCTCCTTACACACAGAGATAATGGCTGCAGCTGATAGAGAATATAGTCACATGCACTGTTACACTGCACACCTCTCACCTTGCTGCTGTACTGTATGGGGAAGGCCTCTCCTTACACACAGAGATAATGGCTGCAGCTGATAGAGAATATAGTCACATGCACTGTTACACTGCACACCTCTCTCCTTGCTGCTGTACTGTATGGGGAAGGCCTCTCCTTACACACAGAGATAATGGCTGCAGCTGATAGAGAATATAGTCACATGCACTGTTACACTGCACACCTCTCACCTTGCTGCTGTACTGTATGTGGAAGGCCTCTCCTTACACACAGAGATAATGGCTGCAGCTGATAGAGAATATAGTCACATGCACTGTTACACTGCACACCTCTCACCTTGCTGCTGTACTGTATGGGGAAGGCCTCTCCTTACACACAGAGATAATGGCTGCAGCTGATAGAGAATATAGTCACATGCACTGTTACACTGCACACCTCTCACCTTGCTGCTGTACTGTATGTGGAAGGCCTCTCCTTACACACAGAGATAATGGATGCAGCTGATAGAGAATATAGTCACATGCACTGTTACACTGCACACCTCTCACCTTGCTGCTGTACTGTATGGGGAAGGCCTCTCCTTACACACAAAGATAATGGCTGCAGCTGATAGAGAATATAGTCACATGCACTGTTACACTGCACACCTCTCACCTTGCTGCTGTACTGTATGGGGAAGGCCTCTCCTTACACACAGAGATAATGGCTGCAGCTGATAGAGAATATAGTCACATGCACTGTTACACTGCACACCTCTCACCTTGCTGCTGTACTGTATGTGGAAGGCCTCTCCTTACACACAGAGATAATGGCTGCAGCTGATAGAGAATATAGTCACATGCACTGTTACACTGCACACCTCTCACCTTGCTGCTGTACTGTATGTGGAAGGCCTCTCCTTACACACATAGATAATGGCTGCAGCTGATAGAGAATATAGTCACAGGCACTGTTACACTGCACACCTCTCACCTTGCTGCTGTACTGTATGGGGAAGGCCTCTCCCAACACACAAAGATAATGGCTGCAGCTGATAGAGAATATAGTCACATGCACTGTTACACTGCACACCTCTCACCTTGCTGCTGTACTGTATGTGGAAGGCCTCTCCTTACACACATAGATAATGGCTGCAGCTGATAGAGAATATAGTCACATGCACTGTTACACTGCACACCTCTCACCTTGCTGCTGTACTGTATGGGGAAGGCCTCTCCTTACACACATAGATAATGGCTGCAGCTGATAGAGAATATAGTCACATGCACTGTTACACTGCACACCTCTCACCTTGCTGCTGTACTGTATGGGGAAGGCCTCTCCTTACACACAAAGATAATGGCTGCAGCTGATAGAGAATATAGTCACATGCACTGTTACACTGCACACCTCTCACCTGGCTGCTGTACTGTATGGGGAAGGCCTCTCCTTACACACAGAGATAATGGCTGCAGCTGATAGAGAATATAGTCACATGCACTGTTACACTGCACACCTCTCACCTTGCTGCTGTACTGTATGGGGAAGGCCTCTCCTTACACACACAGATAATGGCTGCAGCTGATAGAGAATATAGTCACATGCACTGTTACACTGCACACCTCTCACCTTGCTGCTGTACTGTATGGGGAAGGCCTCTCCTTACACACAGAGATAATGGCTGCAGCTGATAGAGAATATAGGCACATGCACTGTTACACTGCACACCTCTCACCTGGCTGCTGTACTGTATGTGGAAGGCCTCTCCTTACACACAGCGATAATGGCTGCAGCTGATAGAGAATATAGTCACATGCACTGTTACACTGCACACCTCTCACCTTGCTGCTGTACTGTATGTGGAAGGCCTCTCCTTACACACAGAGATAATGGCTGCAGCTGATAGAGAATATAGTCACATGCACTGTTACACTGCACACCTCTCACCTTGCTGTTGTACTGTATGGGGAAGGCCTCTCCTTACACACAGAGATAATGGCTGCAGCTGATAGAGAATATAGTCACATGCACTGTTACACTGCACACCTCTCACCTTGCTGCTGTACTGTATGGGGAAGGCCTCTCCTTACACACAGAGATAATGGCTGCAGCTGATAGAGAATATAGTCACATGCACTGTTACACTGCACACCTCTCTCCTTGCTGCTGTACTGTATGGGGAAGGCCTCTCCTTACACACAGAGATAATGGCTGCAGCTGATAGAGAATATAGTCACATGCACTGTTACACTGCACACCTCTCACCTGGCTGCTGTACTGTATGGGGAAGGCCTCTCCTTACACACAGAGATAATGGCTGCAGCTGATAGAGAATATAGTCACATGCACTGTTACACTGCACACCTCTCACCTTGCTGCTGTACTGTATGTGGAAGGCCTCTCCTTACACACAGAGATAATGGATGCAGCTGATAGAGAATATAGTCACATGCACTGTTACACTGCACACCTCTCACCTTGCTGCTGTACTGTATGGGGAAGGCCTCTCCTTACATACAAAGATAATGGCTGCAGCTGATAGAGAATATAGTCACATGCACTGTTACACTGCACACCTCTCACCTTGCTGCTGTACTGTATGTGGAAGGCCTCTCCTTACACACATAGATAATGGCTGCAGCTGATAGAGAATATAGTCACATGCACTGTTACACTGCACACCTCTCACCTTGCTGCTGTACTGTATGTGGAAGGCCTCTCCTTACACACATAGATAATGGCTGCAGCTGATAGAGAATATAGTCACATGCACTGTTACACTGCACACCTCTCACCTTGCTGCTGTACTGTATGTGGAAGACCTCTCCTTACACACATAGATAATGGCTGCAGCTGATAGAGAATATAGTCACAGGCACTGTTACACTGCACACCTCTCACCTTGCTGCTGTACTGTATGGGGAAGGCCTCTCCCAACACACAAAGATAATGGCTGCAGCTGATAGAGAATATAGTCACATGCACTGTTACACTGCACACCTCTCACCTTGCTGCTGTACTGTATGTGGAAGGCCTCTCCTTACACACAGAGATAATGGATGCAGCTGATAGAGAATATAGTCACATGCACTGTTACACTGCACACCTCTCACCTTGCTGCTGTACTGTATGGGGAAGGCCTCTCCTTACACACAAAGATAATGGCTGCAGCTGATAGAGAATATAGTCACATGCACTGTTACACTGCACACCTCTCACCTTGCTGCTGTACTGTATGGGGAAGGCCTCTCCTTACACACAGAGATAATGGCTGCAGCTGATAGAGAATATAGTCACATGCACTGTTACACTGCACACCTCTCACCTTGCTGCTGTACTGTATGTGGAAGGCCTCTCCTTACACACATAGATAATGGCTGCAGCTGATAGAGAATATAGTCACATGCACTGTTACACTGCACACCTCTCACCTTGCTGCTGTACTGTATGGGGAAGGCCTCTCCCAACACACAAAGATAATGGCTGCAGCTGATAGAGAATATAGTCACATGCACTGTTACACTGCACACCTCTCACCTTGCTGCTGTACTGTATGTGGAAGGCCTCTCCTTACACACATAGATAATGGCTGCAGCTGATAGAGAATATAGTCACATGCACTGTTACACTGCACACCTCTCACCTTGCTGCTGTACTGTATGTGGAAGGCCTCTCCTTACACACATAGATAATGGCTGCAGCTGATAGAGAATATAGTCACATGCACTGTTACACTGCACACCTCTCACCTTGCTGCTGTACTGTATGGGGAAGGCCTCTCCTTACACACAAAGATAATGGCTGCAGCCGATAGAGAATATAGTCACATGCACTGTTACACTGCACACCTCTCACCTTGCTGCTGTACTGTATGTGGAAGGCCTCTCCTTACACACATAGATAATGGCTGCAGCTGATAGAGAATATAGTCACATGCACTGTTACACTGCACACCTCTCACCTTGCTGCTGTACTGTATGTGGAAGGCCTCTCCTTACACACAGAGATAATGGCTGCAGCTGATAGAGAATATAGTCACTTGCACTGTTACACTGCACACCTCTCACCTTGCTGCTGTACTGTATGTGGAAGGCCTCTCCTTACACACATAGATAATGGCTGCAGCTGATAGAGAATATAGTCACAGGCACTGTTACACTGCACACCTCTCACCTTGCTGCTGTACTGTATGGGGAAGGCCTCTCCCAACACACAAAGATAATGGCTGCAGCTGATAGAGAATATAGTCACATGCACTGTTACACTGCACACCTCTCACCTTGCTGCTGTACTGTATGTGGAAGGCCTCTCCTTACACACATAGATAATGGCTGCAGCTGATAGAGAATATAGTCACATGCACTGTTACACTGCACACCTCTCACCTTGCTGCTGTACTGTATGTGGAAGGCCTCTCCTTACACACAGAGATAATGGCTGCAGCTGATAGAGAATATAGTCACATGCACTGTTACACTGCACACCTCTCACCTTGCTGCTGTACTGTATGTGGAAGGCCTCTCCTTACACACATAGATAATGGCTGCAGCTGATAGAGAATATAGTCACAGGCACTGTTACACTGCACACCTCTCACCTTGCTGCTGTACTGTATGGGGAAGGCCTCTCCCAACACACAAAGATAATGGCTGCAGCTGATAGAGAATATAGTCACATGCACTGTTAGACTGCACACCTCTCACCTTGCTGCTGTACTGTATGGGGAAGGCCTCTCCTTACACACATAGATAATGGCTGCAGCTGATAGAGAATATAGTCACATGCACTGTTACACTGCACACCTCTCACCTTGCTGCTGTACTGTATGGGGAAGGCCTCTCCTTACACACAAAGATAATGGCTGCAGCTGATAGAGAATATAGTCACATGCACTGTTACACTGCACACCTCTCACCTGGCTGCTGTACTGTATGGGGAAGGCCTCTCCTTACACACAGAGATAATGGCTGCAGCTGATAGAGAATATAGTCACATGCACTGTTACACTGCACACCTCTCACCTTGCTGCTGTACTGTATGGGGAAGGCCTCTCCTTACACACACAGATAATGGCTGCAGCTGATAGAGAATATAGTCACATGCACTGTTACACTGCACACCTCTCACCTTGCTGCTGTACTGTATGGGGAAGGCCTCTCCTTACACACAGAGATAATGGCTGCAGCTGATAGAGAATATAGGCACATGCACTGTTACACTGCACACCTCTCACCTGGCTGCTGTACTGTATGTGGAAGGCCTCTCCTTACACACAGCGATAATGGCTGCAGCTGATAGAGAATATAGTCACATGCACTGTTACACTGCACACCTCTCACCTTGCTGCTGTACTGTATGTGGAAGGCCTCTCCTTACACACAGAGATAATGGCTGCAGCTGATAGAGAATATAGTCACATGCACTGTTACACTGCACACCTCTCACCTTGCTGTTGTACTGTATGGGGAAGGCCTCTCCTTACACACAGAGATAATGGCTGCAGCTGATAGAGAATATAGTCACATGCACTGTTACACTGCACACCTCTCACCTTGCTGCTGTACTGTATGGGGAAGGCCTCTCCTTACACACAGAGATAATGGCTGCAGCTGATAGAGAATATAGTCACATGCACTGTTACACTGCACACCTCTCTCCTTGCTGCTGTACTGTATGGGGAAGGCCTCTCCTTACACACAGAGATAATGGCTGCAGCTGATAGAGAATATAGTCACATGCACTGTTACACTGCACACCTCTCACCTGGCTGCTGTACTGTATGGGGAAGGCCTCTCCTTACACACAGAGATAATGGCTGCAGCTGATAGAGAATATAGTCACATGCACTGTTACACTGCACACCTCTCACCTTGCTGCTGTACTGTATGTGGAAGGCCTCTCCTTACACACAGAGATAATGGATGCAGCTGATAGAGAATATAGTCACATGCACTGTTACACTGCACACCTCTCACCTTGCTGCTGTACTGTATGGGGAAGGCCTCTCCTTACATACAAAGATAATGGCTGCAGCTGATAGAGAATATAGTCACATGCACTGTTACACTGCACACCTCTCACCTTGCTGCTGTACTATATGTGGAAGGCCTCTCCTTACACACATAGATAATGGCTGCAGCTGATAGAGAATATAGTCACATGCACTGTTACACTGCACACCTCTCACCTTGCTGCTGTACTGTATGTGGAAGGCCTCTCCTTACACACATAGATAATGGCTGCAGCTGATAGAGAATATAGTCACATGCACTGTTACACTGCACACCTCTCACCTTGCTGCTGTACTGTATGTGGAAGGCCTCTCCTTACACACATAGATAATGGCTGCAGCTGATAGAGAATATAGTCACAGGCACTGTTACACTGCACACCTCTCACCTTGCTGCTGTACTGTATGGGGAAGGCCTCTCCCAACACACAAAGATAATGGCTGCAGCTGATAGAGAATATAGTCACATGCACTGTTACACTGCACACCTCTCACCTTGCTGCTGTACTGTATGTGGAAGGCCTCTCCTTACACACAGAGATAATGGATGCAGCTGATAGAGAATATAGTCACATGCACTGTTACACTGCACACCTCTCACCTTGCTGCTGTACTGTATGGGGAAGGCCTCTCCTTACACACAAAGATAATGGCTGCAGCTGATAGAGAATATAGTCACATGCACTGTTACACTGCACACCTCTCACCTTGCTGCTGTACTGTATGTGGAAGGCCTCTCCTTACACACAGAGATAATGGCTGCAGCTGATAGAGAATATAGTCACATGCACTGTTACACTGCACACCTCTCACCTTGCTGCTGTACTGTATGTGGAAGGCCTCTCCTTACACACAGAGATAATGGCTGCAGCTGATAGAGAATATAGTCACATGCACTGTTACACTGCACACCTCTCACCTTGCTGCTGTACTGTATGGGGAAGGCCTCTCCTTACACACATAGATAATGGCTGCAGCTGATAGAGAATATAGTCACATGCACTGTTACACTGCACACCTCTCACCTTGCTGCTGTACTGTATGGGGAAGGCCTCTCCCAACACACAAAGATAATGGCTGCAGCTGATAGAGAATATAGTCACATGCACTGTTACACTGCACACCTCTCACCTTGCTGCTGTACTGTATGTGGAAGGCCTCTCCTTACACACATAGATAATGGCTGCAGCTGATAGAGAATATAGTCACATGCACTGTTACACTGCACACCTCTCACCTTGCTGCTGTACTGTATGTGGAAGGCCTCTCCTTACACACATAGATAATGGCTGCAGCTGATAGAGAATATAGTCACATGCACTGTTACACTGCACACCTCTCACCTTGCTGCTGTACTGTATGGGGAAGGCCTCTCCTTACACACAAAGATAATGGCTGCAGCCGATAGAGAATATAGTCACATGCACTGTTACACTGCACACCTCTCACCTTGCTGCTGTACTGTATGTGGAAGGCCTCTCCTTACACACATAGATAATGGCTGCAGCTGATAGAGAATATAGTCACATGCACTGTTACACTGCACACCTCTCACCTTGCTGCTGTACTGTATGTGGAAGGCCTCTCCTTACACACAGAGATAATGGCTGCAGCTGATAGAGAATATAGTCACATGCACTGTTACACTGCACACCTCTCACCTTGCTGCTGTACTGTATGTGGAAGGCCTCTCCTTACACACATAGATAATGGCTGCAGCTGATAGAGAATATAGTCACAGGCACTGTTACACTGCACACCTCTCACCTTGCTGCTGTACTGTATGGGGAAGGCCTCTCCCAACACACAAAGATAATGGCTGCAGCTGATAGAGAATATAGTCACATGCACTGTTACACTGCACACCTCTCACCTTGCTGCTGTACTGTATGTGGAAGGCCTCTCCTTACACACATAGATAATGGCTGCAGCTGATAGAGAATATAGTCACATGCACTGTTACACTGCACACCTCTCACCTTGCTGCTGTACTGTATGTGGAAGGCCTCTCCTTACACACAGAGATAATGGCTGCAGCTGATAGAGAATATAGTCACATGCACTGTTACACTGCACACCTCTCACCTTGCTGCTGTACTGTATGTGGAAGGCCTCTCCTTACACACATAGATAATGGCTGCAGCTGATAGAGAATATAGTCACAGGCACTGTTACACTGCACACCTCTCACCTTGCTGCTGTACTGTATGGGGAAGGCCTCTCCCAACACACAAAGATAATGGCTGCAGCTGATAGAGAATATAGTCACATGCACTGTTACACTGCACACCTCTCACCTTGCTGCTGTACTGTATGTGGAAGGCCTCTCCTTACACACATAGATAATGGCTGCAGCTGATAGAGAATATAGTCACATGCACTGTTACACTGCACACCTCTCACCTTGCTGCTGTACTGTATGTGGAAGGCCTCTCCTTACACACATAGATAATGGCTGCAGCTGATAGAGAATATAGTCACATGCACTGTTACACTGCACACCTCTCACCTTGCTGCTGTACTGTATGTGGAAGGCCTCTCCTTACACACAGAGATAATGGCTGCAGCTGATAGAGAATATAGTCACATGCACTGTTACACTGCACACCTCTCACCTTGCTGCTGTACTGTATGTGGACGGCCTCTCCTTACACACAGAGATAATGGATGCAGCTGATAGAGAATATAGTCACATGCACTGTTACACTGCACACCTCTCACCTTGCTGCTGTACTGTATGGGGAAGGCCTCTCCTTACACACAAAGATAATGGCTGCAGCTGATAGAGAATATAGTCACATGCACTGTTACACTGCACACCTCTCACCTTGCTGCTGTACTGTATGGGGAAGGCCTCTCCTTACACACAGAGATAATGGCTGCAGCTGATAGAGAATATAGTCACATGCACTGTTACACTGCACACCTCTCACCTTGCTGCTGTACTGTATGGGGAAGGCCTCTCCTTACACACAGAGATACTGGCTGCAGCTGATAGAGAATATAGTCACATGCACTGTTACACTGCACACCTCTCACCTTGCTGCTGTACTGTATGTGGAAGGCCTCTCCTTACACACAGAGATAATGGCTGCAGCTGATAGAGAATATAGTCACATGCACTGTTACACTGCACACCTCTCACCTTGCTGCTGTACTGTATGTGGAAGGCCTCTCCTTACACACATAGATAATGGCTGCAGCTGATAGAGAATATAGTCACATGCACTGTTACACTGCACACCTCTCACCTTGCTGCTGTACTGTATGGGGAAGGCCTCTCCCAACACACAAAGATAATGGCTGCAGCTGATAGAGAATATAGTCACATGCACTGTTACACTGCACACCTCTCACCTTGCTGCTGTACTGTATGGGGAAGGCCTCTCCTTACACACAAAGATAATGGCTGCAGCCGATAGAGAATATAGTCACATGCACTGTTACACTGCACACCTCTCACCTTGCTGCTGTACTGTATGTGGAAGGCCTCTCCTTACACACATAGATAATGGCTGCAGCTGATAGAGAATATAGTCACATGCACTGTTACACTGCACACCTCTCACCTTGCTGCTGTACTGTATGTGGAAGGCCTCTCCTTACACACAGAGATAATGGCTGCAGCTGATAGAGAATATAGTCACATGCACTGTTACACTGCACACCTCTCACCTTGCTGCTGTACTGTATGTGGAAGGCCTCTCCTTACACACATAGATAATGGCTGCAGCTGATAGAGAATATAGTCACAGGCACTGTTACACTGCACACCTCTCACCTTGCTGCTGTACTGTATGGGGAAGGCCTCTCCCAACACACAAAGATAATGGCTGCAGCTGATAGAGAATATAGTCACATGCACTGTTACACTGCACACCTCTCACCTTGCTGCTGTACTGTATGTGGAAGGCCTCTCCTTACACACATAGATAATGGCTGCAGCTGATAGAGAATATAGTCACATGCACTGTTACACTGCACACCTCTCACCTTGCTGCTGTACTGTGTGTGGAAGGCCTCTCCTTACACACATAGATAATGGCTGCAGCTGATAGAGAATATAGTCACATGCACTGTTACACTGCACACCTCTCACCTTGCTGCTGTACTGTATGTGGAAGGCCTCTCCTTACACACAGAGATAATGGCTACAGCTGATAGAGAATATAGTCACATGCACTGTTACACTGCACACCTCTCACCTTGCTGCTGTACTGTATGGGGAAGGCCTCTCCTTACACACAGAGATAATGGCTGCAGCTGATAGAGAATATAGTCACATGCACTGTTACACTGCACACCTCTCACCTTGCTGCTGTACTGTATGTGGAAGGCCTCTCCTTACACACAGAGATAATAGCTGCAGCTGATAGAGAATATAGTCACAGGCACTGTTACACTGCACACCTCTCACCTTGCTGCTGTACTGTATGGGGAAGGCCTCTCCCAACACACAAAGATAATGGCTGCAGCTGATAGAGAATATAGTCACATGCACTGTTACACTGCACACCTCTCACCTTGCTGCTGTACTGTATGTGGAAGGCCTCTCCTTACACACATAGATAATGGCTGCAGCTGATAGAGAATATAGTCACATGCACTGTTACACTGCACACCTCTCACCTTGCTGCTGTACTGTATGTGGAAGGCCTCTCCTTACACACATAGATAATGGCTGCAGCTGATAGAGAATATAGTCACATGCACTGTTACACTGCACACCTCTCACCTTGCTGCTGTACTGTATGTGGAAGGCCTCTCCTTACACACAGAGATAATGGCTGCAGCTGATAGAGAATATAGTCACATGCACTGTTACACTGCACACCTCTCACCTTGCTGCTGTACTGTATGTGGAAGGCCTCTCCTTACACACAGAGATAATGGCTGCAGCTGATAGAGAATATAGTCACAGGCACTGTTACACTGCACACCTCTCACCTTGCTGCTGTACTGTATGGGGAAGGCCTCTCCCAACACACAAAGATAATGGCTGCAGCTGATAGAGAATATAGTCACATGCACTGTTACACTGCACACCTCTCACCTTGCTGCTGTACTGTATGTGGAAGGCCTCTCCTTACACACATAGATAATGGCTGCAGCTGATAGAGAATATAGTCACATGCACTGTTACACTGCACACCTCTCACCTTGCTGCTGTACTGTATGTGGAAGGCCTCTCCTTACACACATAGATAATGGCTGCAGCTGATAGAGAATATAGTCACATGCACTGTTACACTGCACACCTCTCACCTTGCTGCTGTACTGTATGTGGAAGGCCTCTCCTTACACACAGAGATAATGGCTACAGCTGATAGAGAATATAGTCACATGCACTGTTACACTGCACACCTCTCACCTTGCTGCTGTACTGTATGGGGAAGGCCTCTCCTTACACACAAAGATAATGGCTGCAGCTGATAGAGAATATAGTCACATGCACTGTTACACTGCACACCTCTCACCTTGCTGCTGTACTGTATGGGGAAGGCCTCTCCTTACACACAGAGATAATGGCTGCAGCTGATAGAGAATATAGTCACATGCACTGTTACACTGCACACCTCTCACCTTGCTGCTGTACTGTATGTGGAAGGCCTCTCCTTACACACAGAGATAATGGCTGCAGCTGATAGAGAATATAGTCACATGCACTGTTACACTGCACACCTCTCACCTTGCTGCTGTACTGTATGTGGAAGGCCTCTCCTTACACACAGAGATAATGGCTGCAGCTGATAGAGAATATAGTCACAGGCACTGTTACACTGCACACCTCTCACCTTGCTGCTGTACTGTATGGGGAAGGCCTCTCCCAACACACAAAGATAATGGCTGCAGCTGATAGAGAATATAGTCACATGCACTGTTACACTGCACACCTCTCACCTTGCTGCTGTACTGTATGTGGAAGGCCTCTCCTTACACACATAGATAATGGCTGCAGCTGATAGAGAATATAGTCACATGCACTGTTACACTGCACACCTCTCACCTTGCTGCTGTACTGTATGTGGAAGGCCTCTCCTTACACACATAGATAATGGCTGCAGCTGATAGAGAATATAGTCACATGCACTGTTACACTGCACACCTCTCACCTTGCTGCTGTACTGTATGTGGAAGGCCTCTCCTTACACACAGAGATAATGGCTGCAGCTGATAGAGAATATAGTCACATGCACTGTTACACTGCACACCTCTCACCTTGCTGCTGTACTGTATGTGGAAGGCCTCTACTTACACACAGAGATAATGGATGCAGCTGATAGAGAATATAGTCACATGCACTGTTACACTGCACACCTCTCACCTTGCTGCTGTACTGTATGGGGAAGGCCTCTCCTTACACACAAAGATAATGGCTGCAGCTGATAGAGAATATAGTCACATGCACTGTTACACTGCACACCTCTCACCTTGCTGCTGTACTGTATGGGGAAGGCCTCTCCTTACACACAGAGATAATGGCTGCAGCTGATAGAGAATATAGTCACATGCACTGTTACACTGCACACCTCTCACCTTGCTGCTGTACTGTATGTGGAAGGCCTCTCCTTACACACAGAGATAATGGCTGCAGCTGATAGAGAATATAGTCACATGCACTGTTACACTGCACACCTCTCACCTTGCTGCTGTACTGTATGTGGAAGGCCTCTCCTTACACACATAGATAATGCCTGCAGCTGATAGAGAATATAGTCACAGGCACTGTTACACTGCACACCTCTCACCTTGCTGCTGTACTTTATGGGGAAGGCCTCTCCCAACACACAAAGATAATGGCTGCAGCTGATAGAGAATATAGTCACATGCACTGTTACACTGCACACCTCTCACCTTGCTGCTGTACTGTATGGGGAAGGCCTCTCCTTACACACAGAGATAATGGCTGCAGCTGATAGAGAATATAGTCACATGCACTGTTACACTGCACACCTCTCACCTTGCTGCTGTACTGTATGTGGAAGGCCTCTCCTTACACACATAGATAATGGCTGCAGCTGATAGAGAATATAGTCACATGCACTGTTACACTGCACACCTCTCACCTTGCTGCTGTACTGTATGGGGAAGGCCTCTCCTTACACACAAAGATAATGGCTGCAGCCGATAGAGAATATAGTCACATGCACTGTTACACTGCACACCTCTCACCTTGCTGCTGTACTGTATGTGGAAGGCCTCTCCTTACACACATAGATAATGGCTGCAGCTGATAGAGAATATAGTCACATGCACTGTTACACTGCACACCTCTCACCTTGCTGCTGTACTGTATGTGGAAGGCCTCTCCTTACACACATAGATAATGGCTGCAGCTGATAGAGAATATAGTCACAGGCACTGTTACACTGCACACCTCTCACCTTGCTGCTGTACTGTATGGGGAAGGCCTCTCCTTACACACACAGATAATGGCTGCAGCTGATAGAGAATATAGTCACATGCACTGTTACACTGCACACCTCTCACCTTGCTGCTGTACTGTATGTGGAAGGCCTCTCCTTACACACATAGATAATGGCTGCAGCTGATAGAGAATATAGTCACATGCACTGTTACACTGCACACCTCTCACCTTGCTGCTGTACTGTATGTGGAAGGCCTCTCCTTACACACAGAGATAATGGCTACAGCTGATAGAGAATATAGTCACATGCACTGTTACACTGCACACCTCTCACCTTGCTGCTGTACTGTATGGGGAAGGCCTCTCCTTACACACAGAGATAATGGCTGCAGCTGATAGAGAATATAGTCACATGCACTGTTACACTGCACACCTCTCACCTTGCTGCTGTACTGTATGGGGAAGGCCTCTCCTTACACACAGAGATAATGGCTACAGCTGATAGAGAATATAGTCACATGCACTGTTACACTGCACACCTCTCACCTGGCTGCTGTACTGTATGTGGAAGGCCTCTCCTTACACACAGAGATAATGGCTGCAGCTGATAGAGAATATAGTCACATGCACTGTTACACTGCACACCTCTCACCTTGCTGCTGTACTGTATGTGGAAGGCCTCTCCTTACACACAAAGATAATGGCTGCAGCTGATAGAGAATATAGTCACATGCACTGTTACACTGCACACCTCTCACCTTGCTGCTGTACTGTATGTGGAAGGCCTCTCCTTACACACAGAGATAATGGCTGCAGCTGATAGAGAATATAGTCACATGCACTGTTACACTGCACACCTCTCACCTTGCTGCTGTACTGTATGTGGAAGGCCTCTCCTTACACACATAGATAATGGCTGCAGCTGATAGAGAATATAGTCACATGCACTGTTACACTGCACACCTCTCACCTTGCTGCTGTACTGTATGTGGAAGGCCTCTCCTTACACACAGAGATAATGGCTGCAGCTGATAGAGAATATAGTCACATGCACTGTTACACTGCACACCTCTCACCTTGCTGCTGTACTGTATGTGGAAGGCCTCTCCTTACACACAGAGATAATGACTGCAGCTGATAGAGAATATAGTCACATGCACTGTTACACTGCACACCTCTTACCTTGCTGCTGTACTGTATGTGGAAGGCCCCTCCTTACACACAGAGATAATGGCTGCAGCTGATAGAGAATATAGTCACATGCACTGTTACACTGCACACCTCTCACCTTGCTGCTGTACTGTATGTGGAAGGCCTCTCCTTACACACAGAGATAATGGCTGCAGCTGATAGAGAATATAGTCACATGCACTGTTACACTGCACACCTCTCACCTTGCTGCTGTACTGTATGTGGAAGGCCTCTCCTTACACACAGAGATAATGGCTGCAGCTGATAGAGAATATAGTCACATGCACTGTTACACTGCACACCTGTCACCTTGCTGCTGTACTGTATGGGGAAGGCCTCTCCTTACACACAGAGATAATGGCTGCAGCTGATAGAGAATATAGTCACATGCACTGTTACACTGCACACCTCTCACCTTGCTGCTGTACTGTATGTGGAAGGCCCCTCCTTACACACAGAGATAATGGCTGCAGCTGATAGAGAATATAGTCACATGCACTGTTACACTGCACACCTCTCACCTTGCTGCTGTACTGTATGTGGAAGGCCTCTCCTTACACACAATGATAATGGCTGCAGCTGATAGAGAATATAGTCACATGCACTGTTACACTGCACACCTCTCACCTTGCTGCTGTACTGTATGTGGAAGGCCTCTCCTTACACACATAGATAATGGCTGCAGCTGATAGAGAATATAGTCACATGCACTGTTACACTGCACACCTCTCACCTTGCTGCTGTACTGTATGTGGAAGGCCTCTCCTTACACACAATGATAATGGCTGCATGAAAATATTGTAAACACTGAAGCGACAGGGGCTGTTCATATCCCTAATATCCAATGATATAAATAATACAATTTTAGTTTTATTTCCTTTTTTTTTTTTCTCAGATGACCGATAAAATGACAAATTTATTTTTTTGTGTGATTTTAATGATCATCTGAGAAATGATGAATCCGAATCCATTTTATTTGGCCAAATAAGTTTGCATGTACAAGGAATTTGGCTTTGCAGTTACTTAACACAGACTACAAGAGAGACAGTATTGATATTACAAGTCAAGGGGACAGTATAGTGGTAGTTAACATGGTGAGAAATGTTCATTTTCAGTTCTATGCTGTAATGCTTTCCAGTCCTAGCAGCTCTAGTGTGGTTCTGCATTAAGCATGGCTACAGCCTGAGGGGAGGAGCCGTTCTGTGCCTGGAAGTCTTTGTTGTGACTGACCGGTATCGCACTCCTGAAGGCATAAGCTGGAGGATGGAGTGAGCAGGGTGGGAGGGGTCAGAGGCAATCTTTGTCGCTCTCTTTCTCCACCTGCTAGCATAACAATCTTGCAGGAAAGGTAAGCTGCAGCCAATTATTCTTTCTTCTGATTGGATGATGTGCTGCTGTCTCATCTTTTCTCATACGGAGCATGAGCCGAATAGTCATAGTTGATGTCGTGATGGATTCGATGATCTCAGTAAAGACCTGCAGCATTAATACTGTACATGTTGTAGGCCAAACTTTTTGAGCTGCTACAGGTGGGACATTCTCTGTTGCGCTTTCTTGATGATGTTGACAGCTTTGTCTTCCCATTTAAAGTTGTTAGATATTATGGATCCAAGACATTTGATTGACTCTACTCGGGTCTCTGTAGATGCATGTATGATTTAAGGGGGGGTGTCCTCCTAAGGTCTATTATCATCCCCATGGTCTTAAGAGCAACAATCATCTGAAAAAGATGTGGTGGCCAACGATGATGTTTCTGCTGCTTCAGGAAGCTAGTTTAACTTTGTCTCCTGATGGTGAAGAAATTGGTCATCCATTTGCAGATGGATTCAGGTGTGCTTAGTTGGGAGAGCTTGCTGTGTCACAGTGATGGTATGATGGTGTTGACTGCAGAGCTGAAAAGCTGAAATCCACAGATAGAATTCTGTCATTGGTTCCTGAGGAGTCCAGATGCTCTAGTAAATAATGAAGACACGTTTACAGCATCGTCTGCAGACTTATTGGACCTATAAGCAAATTGCAGAGTCCAGTAGGGGATCTGTGATGGATCATTGATAAGCCATTATCCATTTTTCAAATGTTTTTATGACCAATGATGTAAGGACAACTGGGCTATAGTCATTTATACATATACATTTAGATTTCTTTTTAAGAACTGGAACAATGCTTGAGCATTTAAAACAGGCAAGCATCACTGAGAATTCCAGAGACATTTCGCTGGCACAGTCTGGACCAGCTAATTTTCTATTGTTTTGTCTTTTAGAGGATACCACAACTGAAAATAAGATTGCGGCAGTGTGTGGTGAAGTACAAGTAAATACCTTCAGCTCCTCCTGCCCCCCTCCGTCTGCCACCGTTCCTCTAATATTCCTCCCGGTGCCCGGTGACTTTCTTGACCTATGACCTGGACATACTGCGCCCTGTGCACGCAGTATGTCATCCCCTCTTCACTTCTAGCCAGCACATTGCGTTCGGCTCAGAAGCACGCTGATCCCTCCATCTACTCTGGGCTGCGTGTGCACTCCCATTACACTAAGCGTCACATGCTAATCATGCTAATCATGTGACGCTAAGTGTAATGGAGCGCACACACAGCCCAAGGGAGGCAGCGGAATCAGCAGGCTTCTGAGCCGAACGCTATGCGCTGGCCAGAAGTGAAGAGGGGATGACATACTGCGCGCACAGGGCGCAGTATATCCAGGTCTTAGGTCAAGAAAGTCGCCGGGCACCGGGAGGAATATTAGAGGAACGGTGGCAGACGGAGGGGTTCAGGAGGAGCTGAAGATATTTACTTGTACTCCCCCACACACTGCCGCAATTTTATTTTCAGTTGTGGTATCCTTTATATGCTTACCTCTAGTTTGCATATTGATAGAGGGTGCTGAGGCCAGGGCTGTGGATTCGGAGTCGAGGAGTCAGAGCAGTTTTTGGGTACTGATACTGCAGAATGTCAATGCATGTTATAAAATGTACATCATAGCATATTATTAATATATTTTTCTTATAACATTATGCAAACTGTATACATATTGTATGTGTTAAAAAGTGTAATGATCGCTGCTGCAGCAGCTATTGCTGGAAGTAGTGCTGCAGCTCAGGCAGTTCTGATCTATTTCCATGCAAGCTGCATAGCTTTGTCTGTCTTTCCCTGCTGTCGGCTTGTGACTGATTATCATTCACCTGTGTGGGAATCTGCATGTCTGCTCCCATTGGATGACCTCAGTATAAAGATCTGCTTCCTGCAGGGTTTCCTTGGGTTTTCATAGCTTCAGCTTAAGCCTGCCTTGCTGTCGCTTTAGCCCCCGATCGTGTTTCTTGTTAAAGATACTTTGCTGGTCTTTGCATCATATATTGGTTCATTGCCAATATATATGCATACCAGCACGTTTATTATTTTCCTTGTATTTGTGTTACGTTGATATATCAGTGTCGCTGATGTATATGTACACGAACTGTTTATATCCTGTGTGCAGTTAGTCAGCTTTCCAGCACGTTTTGGTAGGTTGCGCGTACCGTGACCACCCGTGCTGAGGTAGTTACCCTGCTCCTGGTTCTGTTTGTGGATTGCGTTCATCTCTGCGAAGAGATAACGAATCCTTCTGAATCCTGTTCTGTTACCGTTTGTGGATTGCGTTCATCTCTGCGAAGAGATAGCGAATCCTTCTGAGTCCTGTTCCCTGTGTTACTCCATTCCTAGTCAGCGTTCCTGCTTATGTCATATATCGGTTCATTGCCGATATATACATATGTTAGTCAGACGTTACAAATAGTTTCATTGATAGCTGTAATTGTAATACGCTAGGAAAACATACTTATTGTATATTTATCTGTGTTACGTTCATCTATCTTAATCCTGCTGTTTTCTGACTGTCCTGTCCTGTCTTTGTGAGGCACGCCATCGCCGCATCGCATTGGCTGTCTCATTCCAGTCTGTCTGGTTTTGGACGCTTGCTGTCGCTAAGTAGCCGCTAGCTAGCAAGCGTTCATTCTGTCTACCTGTCCTGATCTCCTCAGTTCTGGTTTGTGCGCTCAGCGCTACTTTGCGCTGAGACGTTATAACGAAAGCATTGTTTGTGGCTGTCAGATCTGCACCGGCTCTGTGCGCCACAATCTCCTATTGCAGTCAGTCCTCCCCTCCACTATACTAGGGATAGCCTGTTTCCTTGTGCTAGTGTGTGTACCTCCTCCACGTCAGCTCATGCGTTGCATGCTGACTGTGGAGAATACACCACCAAGCCTTACAAAAAGTGATTTTATATGTTTGTCTGTTTTGTATACTGAGGAGTGCCAACGTATTTTATTGTTTCACTTTTTGTTATTTGGTCTGAGGTAGCGGACTACAATCCGCGAAATGCGTTATCATCCAAGTGTCTGGTTTCTAATAAAAAAAGTTATTATTTTATTTGGGCTGCCCCCTTCTTTTAGAGGTAAGCCTATTTATTTATGCTTTATCCAGCTGACATTATCCCTTTCACACATCACCTCTTAAGGCTCCTCCTTCCTCCAAGTAATATCCAGAACCAGCCCCCTCAGCTCAGGGTGTTGGCCATGTATGTTAGTTCCTTGGAACCCTTACACCCCTTTTTCTTTTTCTGGAGAGCCACCGACATTGTTGAAGACTAAAGAACCCGAGTGAGGACGGGCTTTCCTCCCCAGCCGTTACACTGTGGTTGCCGGTCTTGCAACCTAATCTTGTATTCTGCACATACCATTTTTTATTGCCCCATACCCTCGACTTTCTACATCATTAGAGGCTTTTTTGTCTCTTTGGAAGGTCCTTGGATTCCATTTGTACCACACCCTCTACAATCAAAAAATAGTTACCTGTGCTGCTGCAATAAAAAAGTCTCCATATTTTTAAAGTCAGATATGCATATCTGATTGTGACTGTATATCTGATGTGTATATAATATTTAATAAATTACATCTCTGCTGTAAGATTAAAGCTGTGTAGTTGTTTCACTAATAGGGATGGTCAGTGAGATGCAAATAATTCTACGTTGATGCAGGTTTATGCAAATTGTGTATGCAAATTTATGCACTCCCTTTTTTCTCATAAAATCAATTTATTTGCTATGGTTTGGGGACTATGAATTAAGTTACACAGTAGTGCGTCTGCACTCCTGTTGTGAATCATCTGAGAATATTGTGCACACTGATTGCAGAGGTGTTGTCTATCACCTGTAAATCTAGTTCAGATTGTGCATGAAGAATGTGTAATAGAGGAAGAATTGCCTCATTCTCCTGCAGAGTACCTGCACATCACTCTTACATGTACCCTCACTTACATTGCCTAGGGCCTGATCCATGTTCAGATTGTGCATGAATAATGTGTAATAGAGGAAGAATCCCCTCATTCTCCTGCAGAGTACCTGCACATCACTCTTACATGTACCCACAGTTACATTGCCTAGGGCTGGATCCATGTTCAGATCATGCATGAAGAATGTGTAATAGATGAAGAATCTCCTAATTCTCCTGCAGAGTACCTGCACATCACTCTTACATGTACCCACAGTTACATTGCCTAGGGCCCGATCCATGTTCTTTGTCCCTACCTGCAACCTCTATATGTACTCTTACAAAGGCTAGTTTTGATTTCTATTTAACAGCAACTTTACAGCTAAGTTTTGTTAAAATGCATCTCTGGTGTACATAAAAACACAGAAGTGCGCTAATACTTAAACTTTACAATGCACCACACATTGTCTGTTTAATTAGATTCACTGGAACCCCGTATCAGCAGGGTTCCGGTGCACAGATCTGCTTTCTTGTAGAAAATGGCCTTGGCCTTTTCTATAACAATTATAGGGCTCTGGTGAATCTTATTATACAGACAACATGCTGGTGCATTCCTGTTGGCAATTACAGGCTGATTTACAGGGTAGAGTGTTAGCTTCCTGGCCAGGAGCTTTTTGTTCCCAAAAGCAGATGCTATCTTAGTATAGCTTTAAAATTCCTAAGCTTTGGCAGTGAGGAGATGCCTTTTTATGTTACATACTTTCAATCAACAAGATTGTTATATGAAAATTAGAGGAGTCGGAGTCGAGGAGTCAGTGGAATCTAAGGCCCAGTGCACACCAAAACCGCTAGCAGATCCTCAAAACTCTAGAGGTTTTTGAAGCAGATTTCAGAGCAATTCCAGGCATGTTTAGAGACGTTTTCTAAACATGCCTAGCATTTTTTGGAGCGTTTTTGTGTAGCCGATTACAAATCTTGTTACAGTAAAAGTTGTTACTGAACAGCTTCTGTAACAAAAACGCCTGGAAAACTGCTCTGATCTAGCGTTTTCCAGAGCGGTTTGAGCTTTTCATATACTTTACATTGAGGCAGAAACGCTTCTGCAAACTGCAAAAGTGCTGCAGGACCCACGTTTGCGGTTTGCTAAAAACCTCAAACCGCTGGTATGAACTAGCCTGTTGAGACACGTAAGCCAAGCGTTTTCACAGCGTTTTCACAGGCGGCAGCGGTTTGGAAAATGCTACAAAAGCTGCTCGGTGTGCACCAGGCCATAAACTGAGGAGTTGGAGTTGAAGGATTTTTGTTTTGATTCCACAGCCATGGCTGTATCACAGCATGTTCAGAGCTCCCCAGAGCGTGATGGGAGAACTTAGCCATAGTGTAACAGTGATCAGTGTTTACCTCCTCTAGCTGCTTGTAATTTGGAAGTTCTCTGTTTAGGTTGGCACTGTTGGAATCCTCTAGAATGATGAGAAAAGAATCAGGGTGCCCCCTCTCCACCTCAGTGATCTGATCTGCGAGTTCCTGGAGCGCAGGCTGCATGCATGTTTGTGGAGGGATGTACACAGCAACCAGAATAAATGAAGAAAGCTCTCGGGGTGAATAGGAGGGTCTGCAGATTATCAAGAGTGTTTTCAGCCCAGCTGAGAATGTCCTCCTAATAACTGTAACATCCTTACACCACTAATCAATGTGGCAGCACGCTGGTGTAGTGGTAAACACTCTCGCCTTGCAGCACTGGGTCCCCGTTTCGAATCCCAGCCAGGTCATCATCTGCAAGGAGTTTGTAAGTTCTCCCCATGCCTGTGTGGGTTTCCCCTGAGCACTCTTGTTTCCTCCCACATTCCAAAAAACATACAGATAAGTTAATTGGCATCCCCCTGAATTGGTCCTAGAATATGATACATTTGCTACACGCTACATACATAGACATATGACTGTGGTAGGGACTAGATTGTGAGCCCCTCTGAGGAACAATTAGTGACAAGACAATATACTCTGTACAGTGTTTTGCAATATGAATACTTAAATATAGAAACAGAGCCCTCTACCTTTGGATTTTCCTAGAAATAAGTGGGTCCCAGTCAGATCTATAGACTGTAAGGCTTTTTGAGATTTTGTAACTATTTTGCTACATTCCAACCTGTAATTTTATTGTTTCTTAATCTTATTTTTTGTGATGGCTCTGCCAAAAATAGCCTAAGTTGATCAAGTAAAATGAGAAATGATGCACCAACATGGAATTCTCAGCAGCTCACTGACCATCTCTAATGATAATTGCTCCTCCCCTCAGAATTCTCTAACAGGAAGTGATGATGTTTCTCTATTTGCAGGGCGGAGTCCCGGCATCAGGAACCTCTCAGAGACTCGTCTCTCTGTATCCACAAACTGTACAACGGATGGTGATGTCACTGGACAAGAGTCTCCTGCAGATATCCTGGTGACCCCGAATATTCCCCCAGACTCCCCTCACCTGTCTAACCCAGATGGGCCTCATACACAGCACAGCTCTCCCCCTGCTGGAGGGTCTTATTCCTGTTCCACGTGTGGGAAATGTTTTGTGTGGAAATCCCAGCTTGTCAGACATGAGAGATCACACACTGGTGAGAAGCCCTATTCATGTGCTGTGTGTGGGAAATGTTTTGTACAGAAATCATATCTTGTCAGTTATGAGAGATCTCACACTGGTGAGAAGCCCTATTCATGTGCTGTGTGTGGGAAATGTTTTTCACAGAAACCTCATCTTGCCAAACATGAGAGATCACACACTGGTGAGAAGCCCTATTCATGTGCTGAGTGTGGGAAATGTTTTTCACAGAAACCTCATCTTGTCGAACATAAGAGATTACACACTGGTGAGAGGCCTCATACCCAGCACAGCTCCCCCCCCTGCTGGAGGGTCTTATTCCTGTTCCTCACGTGGGAAATGTTTTGCTTCCAAATCAAAATTTCTTAGACATGAGAGATCTCACACTGGTGAGAAGCCCTATTCATGTGCTGAGTGTGGGAATAGTTTTTCACAGAAACCGCATCTTGTCAAACATAAGAGATCACACACTGGTGAGAAGCCCTATTCATGTGCTAAGTGTGGGAAATGTTTTTCACAGAAACCTCATCTTGTCGAACATAATAGATCACACACTGGTGAGAAGCCCTATTCATGCGCTGAGTGTGGGAAGTGTTATTTGAGTAAATCTCATCTTGTCAGACATGAGAAATCTCACACTAGCGATAAGCCATATTCATGTGCAGAGTGTGGGAAGTATTTTGTTCGGAAAGCAAACCTTGTCATACATGAGAGATCTCACACTGGTGAGAAGCCCTATTCATGTGCTGAGTGTGGGAAATGTTTTGTACAGAAATCAAAGCTTGTCGTACATGAGAGATCTCACACTGGTGAGAAGCCATATTTGTGTACTGAGTGTGGGAAATGTTTTGTTCAGAAATCAGACCTTGTCAGACATAAGAGATCCCACACTGGAGAGAAACTATTTTCATGTGCTGAGTGTGGGAATAGTTTTGTTAACAAATTAGGTCTCGTCGTTCATGAGAGAACACACACTGGTGAGAAGCCCTATTCATGTGCTGAGTGTGGGAAATGTTTTGGTGATAGAGGAAACCTTGTCAGACATGAGAGATCTCACACTGGAGAGAAGCCCTATTCATGTGCTGAGTGTGGGAAATGTTTTGCTGATAAAGTGACCCTTGTCAGACATGAGAGAACTCACATTGGTGGTAAGTTAGGAGCAGGGAAACATAGCTGAACCTTCAGTGAACCTGAACTGGCCACAGCACACTGCTCTCCATCTCCCCAACATAGCTGGAAGTAGGGAGGATGGAGAGTGGAGTGCAGCAGCCAATAACAGGCTTGTTCAGCTCTGCTTATCCCTCTCTGATTGCTGGTAAGAAACTCTATTACTGCAGTCTGGGTCGGATCTCTGTCACATTTCTTGTAGTGATCTTTACAGTTGAATTGTAGCATAGCTCCACCCACATTCTGTGCCCTGGCCTGACCTGGTCCACAATGGCCCCTCCTTTGTCCGCTTTGGTGATTTGAGGTCTCAGCACATTTGGCCAAGTAAGGTGGAATGTGACGGTGTCGGCAGTTTCAGTCAGTAAGATGACAGGAAAGGGTTACGATGAGCATGTCCTGTGGAAGGTCAGTGGGGAGGTCAGAGCTATTGATAGACGCAGCTTATTGCTTCCCAAGGTAAAAACAAGTCTGCACTTATACCCTTTATCTGTGGCTACAGTCATCTGTTTGAGCGTATTCACTCTGTGGTTGGTAAATTCTGGCTGATCCTGAACCAAGATCCTACCTATGGGAATCACTTCAGTGATCTGCTGGTTTCTGAGTATAGCCGAGGTCAGAGAATTAAGAGCTGGGTATGCAAGTCGGATACTTTGCCCAGAAAGAAAGTGAATGTACCTAGAGATAGATGACTCTGTACCTTGTCTCAGGTGTAATTGCTGCAACGCTATAATAAAAGGTGCTACCATTTCACATCCATCCACCGGTGAACGGGTTGCAGTAAGGGGCAGATTTTCATGCTTGAGCTGATATGTTGTGTGTGGGCTGAAGGGCCCCTGTGTTTGTTGGTGAAACAGAAAGAGCAGTGAGACAGCGGATACAGGAACAGAACAGAAGTATTGCTAATTGTACATTGGGGGAGAGAGAGTATGAGCTGTCTGTATTCCGCCATCTTGCCATAATGCTTCCTACAGCTGCACAATTGTGTTGGTTTGTGGTTGGGGCAATTCCGGCTTTGCAGAGAGGGGAAGATGGGAAGAAAGTCCTGTAGCAGCATGAAGCTAGGTGGATAAAAGTATTTAATTGTGTTCAACCACAAGGCCTCAATGAGGGTCCAAGCCTGAAGTGCTTTCTGAGGAAGTGCACTGAGGACTGTCAGAGAATGTCTAAAGCAGGACTCTTTTTATGGGAACTGCGATTGGTATCGTACCCATACCAATTCATTAAATTTTTTAGTGTTTAACCATCATTTTTTTTTTCTTATTATTTTTATTTTTTCTTTACTTGTTATGTCATTGAGTAATTTGCATATCATGTGACTTCCTGTGTGTGGGGTATTTAGGTGTCACTGGAAAGGGGTGTGGTAGACCTCAGGAAGGGCTATGCCTTAAACATGTTGTTTACCTCTACTGGCTTCAATACAGCTTCCTACTGCTAAGCCTTTGCTGTGCCGCCTCTAAGACTGTTCATCAGCAGTGATGGAGAAACAGTTCCCAGCATTCACATTTAACACAAACTTTATGCAAAGTTTGCATCCACCCTGTACTTTCCCAAAGTGCCATATTTTGACCATTTACCCTTAACCACTTCGCATTCAGTCGTTTTCACTTTATGCATCCGAGCAATGTTCACCTCCCATTAATTAGCCTATAACTTTATCACTACTTATCACAATAAACTGATCTATATCTTGTTTTTTTTTCCACCACCAATTAGGCTTTCTTTGGGGGGTACATTTTGCTAAGAGCCACTTTACTGTAAATGCATTTTAACAGGAAGAATAAGAAAAAAACTGAAAAATTTATTATTTCTCAGTTTTCGGCCAAATGGGTAACATTTGTCACGGTTATTTCACCGTTTAAATTATGTCCCTATCACAATGTATGGCGACAATATTTTATTTGGAAATAAAAGTGCATTTTTTCCGTTTTGCATCTATCACTATTTACAAGCTTATCATTTAAAAAATATATAAATATTTCATCTTTACATTGATAGTTAAAAAGTTTAGACCCTTAGGTAAATATTTACGGGTTTGTTTGTTTTTTTATTGTAATGTTTTTTGTTTTTTTTTTATTGAACATTTTATGTGGGTATTTTTGGGAGGGTGGGATGTAAATTGTAATTTTTAAATGTAAATATAGGTGTATTTTATTATTTTTTTACATTTAAGTGTAGTTTTACTTTCTGGCCACAAGATGGCAGCCATGAGTTTGTTTACGTGACGTCACTCTAAGCGTAACATGTACGCTTAGAGAGACGCATGGGGAAGCTAGAGCCAGAAAAAGCGAAGCTTCCGAGAGATACCCGATTCACTGATTGCCTGGCTAACAAACCGCAGGCCGCGAGCGAGCGCGCGTGCACGCGCGCGATTGGCCGCGGGAGCGCACATGGCCTCCTAGGTGTAAGTTTTACGTCCAGGAAGGTTAATTGGTTAAAGGACAACTGTAATGAGAGGGATATGGAGGCTGCCATGTTTATTTTCATTTAAACAATACCAGTTGCCTGGCAGCCCTTCTGATCCTCTGCCTCTAATACTTTTAGCCATAGATCCTGAATAAACATGCAGCAGATCAAGTCTCTCTAATGCTAGGTACACACAATACAATTGTCTGATCGATTTACTGTCAGATCGATTATTTCCGACAGGTCCGATCTGATTTCCGACCGTTTTTTCCGACAGGAAATCTGTCAGAAAATTGTATCGTGTGTACCTAGCATAACGTTATTGTCAGATCTGACAAGATTAGCCACATGCTTTTTTCTGGTGTGATTCGAACACTATTGCAGCCAAATATATCAACAGGACTGCCACCTGGCAACTGGTATTGTTTAAAAGGAAATAAATATGGCAGTCTCCATATTCTTCTCTCTTCAGTAAGCCTTTAAAGAGAACCCGAGGTGTGTTTGAAGAATGTGATCTGAATACAGAGGCTGGATCTGCCTATACAGCCCAGCCTCTGTTGGTATTCCAAACCCCCCTAAGGTCCCCCTGCACTCTGCAATCCCTGATAAATCACAGCCGTGCTGTCGACACACAGCGTGTCACAGCGGCTGTGTTTTTCTCTATAGTGTCAGTCTGCTGCTCTCCCCACCTCTTGCAGAACTTCGGTCCCCGCCTGCCTCCCTTCCCTCCTCGCTGATTACAGGGAAGGGAGGGGGGCAGGGACCGGAGCTCTGCAGGAGGCAGGGGAGCAGCCGAGACTGACACTACAGATGTAAACACAGCCACGCAGCGCGGCTGTGATCTATGTCTGATTTCAGAGTGCAGGGGGACATTAGGGGGGTTTGGAATACCAACAGAGGCTGGGCTGTATAGGCAGATCCAGCCTCTGTATCCAGATCACATTCTTGAAACACACCTCGGGTTCTCTTTAACGTCCCTGGCGTTCAGTTTCTGCTGGATTTATGTGCAAAGAGTGATCCAATTAATTTTCATAACCTTTTTTTCCTGTAATTTACCAAAATGTGTCCAGCAAGGGTCTAGTGTACATTGTGAGTATAATAAAAGCGTGAAGCCCAAAATCAAATCAAAACTACATTTCAAAATTACTCCCCAAAATTTCTCATAATTTATACTTCCAAGCTGCAGCTGCTCAAACTGCAATAATAATAATAATAATAATCCAAACATTTATATAGCGCTTTTCTCCTGTTGGACTCAAAGCGCTCAAGAGGCCACCCTGCAGTGTTAGGGAGTCTTGCCTTGAACTCTTTACTGGATAGGTGTTGACCCTAGCCAGGATTCGAACCCTGGTCTCCCATGTCAAAGGCGGTGCCCTTAACCAGTACTCTATTCAGCCACATATGAATGAAAAGGTGGCCATACATCTAGAGATGATGGGAAGATTCGACCAAGAGACAAATCTCTCTCTGATCGATTCTGATTAGAGAGAGATCGGTCGGCTGCCCTTACACCGCAGGCCGATTCCAGATTGATTGTGTCTGCCGCCTCGCTGTTGCCCCTAGTGTATAAATGTTCCCCCGTGTGTGCATTTATACATTACCTGTCCTGTGTCGCCCACCCCGCAGCGCCCATCTGTATTCGGAATCCCCTGCAGGTTATTGTATTGAATTGAATGCAAAAGTAAATCACTTTGCCACCAGATGTTGATGATGCTGCATGACCCTGGTGTCATCAACACTGATCGCCAGAAACCTGTCACTATCAGAGGTGCATGACGAGGAATCGGCACACCAATGAAGAGTTCAAGAGAAGGACAGTTATATTCCCACAAGGAATTACAAGGACAACTGTAACCAGAAGGATATGGAGGCTGCTATATTCAATTCCTTTTAAATAATACCAGTTGCCTGGCTATCCTACTGATCCTCTGTCTCTAATAGTTTTAGCCATAGATCCTGAAGATGCATGCATATCAGATGGTTCTTCTTGTTTCTGGTGTTATTCAGACGCTACTGCAGCCAAATAGATCAGCAGGGCTGCCAGGCAACTGGGATTGTTTAAGAGAAAATACATAGGGCAGCCTTCACATTCTTCTTACTTCAATTGTCCTTTTTTTTAAAAAAAGCGGGAGTGTCACCATAAAAATCAAATTTCAACAGCAACTGGTCTGAGTGTATTAAGTGATAAAGATGCTAATCCTGCATTCAAAACTTTCAAAACTTTTTCTGCTGTTATGATTTGAAGTTATCACATACTTACTGACCCTTTAGTAGTCACTTTTTTGAGGACTGATCTGACTGCAAAAGTCTTTTTCAGGACTGATTCAGCTGTTACATTTCTTGTTACTATTTGTGGTGTGTGTAGCTTATAGCTCACCACCCCTGTATTATAGTGTGTTGCTGCATCACACTGTTACAGGTTACAGCCTGTCATTGACTGTATAAAAATGAAGCAATTGGATTAGCCCACTGCCTGTCATAGTAAAAAATATATATCTTTCACTGACATAACTTCTTTGTGCCATATATTGCTGCATGACACTCAGGGCTTGATTCACAAAGCGGTGCTAACCTACTTAGCATGTCTAAAGTCTTTAGACGCGCTAACCAGGGTGCTAAATAGGTTAGCACCGGATTTCTCAATCAGATCGCGCGCAAAGTTTTACGCGCGCTAAGTCCCATAGGCTTTAATGGGCACTTCGCGCGGAGCGCCCTGCGCTCTGTGCAGTACGCGCGTAAAGTTTTACGCGCATAAAGTTTTACGCGCGTAAAGTTTTTTATGCGCGAAAAGCTTGTTTAGACGTGCTAAGGGGGTTTTCACAGGCGTGCTAACAGTTAGCACCGCTTTGTGAATCAGGCCCCCAGTGTGCTATTGTAGTCACTGCCAAGCTCATACTGTTTAAACAGAGCATTTGTTGTTTTTTTTTTTTTTTTTTGCCCTCACTGCTATTAAAATAAAAGCAGGTGTCAGTGACATTCTGACACAAGGCGTTGCCTGTCACTGTCCTTATTAACATGGCAGCCAGAGGCAGGCCGTTGCACAGAGGTAGTAGGGGTGATGGGAGGGTGACATACTTTGGCCGTGGCATATATGTTAATCTGCAGAATGGTCCATTCACACTTACAAATGCAAAATGCTAGCGATTCGCACTAGCTTTTTGTGCCAGCGATTTTTATGCGATTAACGCATATTTTTCACTGGACATTTTTCATGTGTTTTGAGCGATCGCGATACGTGATTGAAAACATTGCAATTGTGATCAGTCAAGAAACATGAAAAAATGCTGCTTGTAGTGCGTTTGCATTTCGTGTGAATTGCAAATCGCCGACAATTGTGGTAGTAAATTTAAAAAGCGCTAGCGATCGCCCTTGATTCGACAATTAGTGTTAAATGCCTGATAATTGCCCTAGTGTGAAGGGGTACGAAGGGACATGCCATTACTTCCCAAACGTGTATAGGCAGGTTTACACTCAGTATGCCACATATTCAAGGCCTCTGCTACAGTGGCTGCAAATCACAGAAAATCATTTATTTTGTAAGAATTAAAAATAGAAATTAAAAATCTAATTTAATTTGCCATATTTTTAAAGAGACTCTGTAACAAAATGTTGAGCCTTATTTCTTCTATCCTATAAATTCCTATAGCTGTTCTAATGTGCTCTGTCTTACTGCAGCCTTTCCTACTTGCACAGTGGCTGTGTTATCTCTGTTATATGATCTAATCTTCTTTCCTCTGTCGGGTCTGTCAGGCTCAGGCAGTCAGGCTGGAATGTGCTGTGCTGCTTGTGATTGGATAGAAGCTATACACACCCTCTCCAGGCCCCCTGCACACTCTGTATGACTCACACACTGAGCTACTCTCAGCCTATCACATTCTATGTCTTTTGTTTGTAAACACTGCATAAAAATGGCAATTACAAGCCAGGATCACAGCAGGGAGAGGCAGAAACAGCACAGAGGGGTCCAGGAGAACATTATGAATAGAATGATATGATTTTTATTGTAAGAATCTTACAGTACAGACTCTCTTTAAGGTCTACAGTAGCTGCAACTAACAATTGTTAGGCAGGTAAACATGGTGGCCATTCTAAAGTATTAAAATGGACCTGAACTCTTGCACAGGACAAAGGAAAACATAGAGAAATGCACCCTGTGTGTATTTAGAATTTATCTTGTCTAATTCCATCTCATCTGTGACTAATCACAACTGTAATTTAATCTCTCAGCTTTTTCAGCAAATGTAATTCTCCTGCATTTACACATAAAAAAATAATTTGGGAATGTTCATTGGGGATGTTAGTCCATCACCTGGCACCAGTGAGCTGGTTGTGGAACTATAGCCCGGTGGGGACAGTAGATGTGGTATTGCATCAGTTGACAAATAGAATGCACAGCAGCACTCTCTGCTCAGTCTGTCACCCGGGTTTAGCAATCCTGCATAGCCTGCATAAGTCTGAACACTGTAAAATAGAAGTTAATTTGCTGTCAGCTGATATTCCAGTAGGTTGTCACATGTTCCTTCTTTTTCCAGCAAAAGGTTACAATAATCTGCTGGGTAACCTGTTATAATCTACTGGACATAAACTGTTATTGGTTTCCAGGAATTCTTATGGTCCCCTGCGAGGGATGTATGCACAATGACGTCTGTACAATATTTGCTTTATTCATGTTGTTACAGCAGAAAATATGTGAAATTCAATAAAAATGAGAAAACAAGCTATTGTTTTTACGCAGCCAATAGCTGTGTGTGTAGTGTGTGTACAATGTGTGTATCTCTGTACAGTGTGTAGTGTGTGTATCTCTGTACAGTGTGTGTGTGTGTGTGTGTGGGGTGTGTGTATTTATGTATGTATGCTGCATGTGTATAGAGGACACTGCTTTAGCAATCTTCTGCCGGCATTTGTAATTCCCGGGGGGGGGGGGGTGTTTTACAGTGCAGCTGTACTTGCATTTCCCGGACTTCATCTCCCAGCATGCATTGTAGTGCACCCACCTGTGACCCCTTCAGGACTTACAAATGCTGATGTTCAGATGAGGAAGATGGCACAGGTTGTACAGGCTGGAGGAGGAGCACCCCGCAAGGTAAGGTAAGTAATGGTGCTCCTCCCAAAATCACGCACTCTTACCAAGCACCCTAATGGTAATATAAAAATATATATATATATATATATATATATATATATATATATATATATATATATATATATATATATATATATATATATATATATATATATATATATATATATATATATATAGCTGGCGGGCTGTATTAAAAAAACACACGAAAAAATTATTTATGTGTGCAGCGCTGCAATCTAGTCAGTTTCACCCATTCCGGCAGCACCTCTCAAGCTCCATCAGGTTGGAGGGGAAGCATCCGTGCTCAGCCATTTTAAGATCTCTCCAGAGATGTTCAATCGGTTCCAAGTCCGGGCTCTGGCTGGGCCACTCAGGGATATTTACCGAGTTCATTCACAACATAGATATATGAAAATCCGGCACTGCTTCTAGCTTTAAAAAGAGCTTTATTGCCAGCGGCTCTTTCAATATGCAAAAAAGTTTCCAACAAGTTTCCAACAAGGTAGTCAAAAGATATTCATGCGGTAAAAATATGCAAGGTGCACATACCCGTTGTGGTTAGTGAAGGCTGTGGGGCATGGTGGTAAGAACGGCCCGCCTAACGTCCGTTTCGCTTCAGTAGCGTCTTCAGAGGCAGTGTGGACCAGAGAAAGTATCAAAAAGGGGGTGAAAATGTACTATCAAAATTATATTATGTATTTTCTCGCTTTCTGGTGTTTAAAGTGGGAACCACATGTAAAAAAATGAGATAGATACTTACCCAAGGAGAAGGATGGCTCTGGGTCCTATAGAGCCGTCCGGCTCCTCTCCTGGTCCGCTCGTTCCAGTGCTGGCTTGCCCGGTAGCAATATTTGACTAAATTAGTCAAATTCTGCTTTACCCGGCCGAAGGAGGCTTCAGGAGTCTTCAGGGAGCCCGAGTGCTCCTGAAGAAGGGCGGCCCTGTACTGCGCCTGCGCACGCACGCACGCTCACGCCTGTGCAGTATGGAGCCGCACGTCTTCGGGAGGACACGGCTCCCAAAGACTTCCAAATACCCTTTTGGTGGGGGATTGAAACGGGGAGCCAGCACAGGATAGAGAGCACCGAGAGAGAGGACACGGAAGGCTCTATACGACCCAGAGCCTTCCCTCTCCTTACGTAAGTATTTGCTTCATTTTTTTTTTTTAAATGTGGTTCCCATTCACTTTAACCCCCCTGGCGGTATGAAAAATTCCGCCAGGGGGCAGCGCAGCAGTTTATTTTTATTTTTTTAAAATCATGTAGCGAGCCCAGGGCTCGCTACATGATAGCCGCTCAGCTCATGATAGATGCTCAGTGGCATCCCCCCGCCCGCTTCGATCACCTTCGGCGATCTCCGATCAGGAAATCCCGTTCAAAGAACGGGATTTCCTGGAGGGCTTCCCCCGTCGCCATAGCGACGGGGCGGGATGACGTCAGCGACGTCGGGACGTCATTGGGAGTCCCGATCCACCCCTCGGCACTGCCTGGCACTGATTGGCCAGGCAGCGCACGGGGTCTGGGGGGGGCGCCACAACGGATAGCGGTGATCGGGCGCGGGACGGCGGCGATCGGTGTGCTGGCACAGCTAGCAAACTGCTAGCTGCGTCCAGCAAAAAAAAAATTATGTAAATCGGCCCAGCAGGGCCTGAGTGGCACCCTCCGGCGGCTTACCCCGTGTCACACACGGGGTTACCGCTAAGGAGGTTAAAAAGACATTTTATTGGCAATTTTATATCACCTAGGAGAAAACTAAGGAGAAAAAGTTAATTGCATATGGGCCTAGGTGTGCCACACCCTAATTTGATTGACTAATTTGGAGCAGTGAGGTAAACTTCCAGGGATCGTTTTGATGCCCTCCATAGAAGCCCCCACATCAGCTGCCACCTAACAATGTGGGGTTTGAGAGAAAGCAGCGTATCTGTTCCGACCCCAAGGGGCATATCTCACAAAGTGTCAACGGATCCAGACTTCATCAGGAAGGTCATGAGGCTATAGGCGAGTTGTGCAGTGATATAAAATAATAGTTCCAATATTTATATAGTGGTTTTCTCCTGCTGGACTCAAAGCACTTGAGAGGCATCCACTAGGGCACACTCAGTGGGAAGAAGCACTGTTTGAGAATCTTACCCAAGAACTCCTTACTGAATAGGTACTGGCTTACTGAATAGGAAGAGCCAAGATTTGATCCCAGGTCCCCTGTCAGAGGCAGAGCACTTAATCAATATACTATAATAATAATAATAGGTGATTAGGATGTAGGTGAGGGAGTTTTGCTGTAATAATAACAATAATAATAATACAATAGCACTAAATGGCTGAGTGCAGGTGATTACACAAACAGATGCTGCAGTTATCCTAATTACCACAAGATGGCGACATCACACCTCCCAGGTGGAACGCACAAACAGGAAGTAATGATGAAGCCAAATAAAGGAAATGATGTAAAACAGGCAGAAAGCCATGTGACACAGACTTTAAAGAATTTTCAGGAAACGCAGAGAGGAGACATGGCTGGAAGAGGTAAATTGTGTGATTGTTGTTATATATTGGGCAGAGCAGAGGTGGGGGTAGACATACTTGTTATATATTGGGCAGAGCAGAGGTCGGGGTGGACATACTTGTTATATATTGGGCAGAGCAGAGGTCGGGGTGGACATACTTGTTATATATTGGGCAGAGCAGAGGTAGTGGTGGACATACTTGTTATATATTGGGCACAGCAGAGGTCGGGGTGGGCATACTTGTTATATATTGGGCAGAGCAGAGGTCGGGGTGGGCATACTTGTTATATATTGGGCAGAGCAGAGGTCGGGGTGGACATACTTGTTATATATTGGGCAGAGCAGAGGTCGGGGTGGTCATACTTGTTATATATTGGGCAGAGCATAGGTCGGGGTGGTCATACTTGTTATATATTGGGCAGAGCAGAGGTCGGGGTGGTCATACTTGTTATATATTGGGCATAGCAGAGGTCGGGGTGGACATACTTGCTATATATTGGGCAGAGCAGAGGTCGGGGTGGACATACTTGTTATATATTGGGCAGAGCAGAGGTCGGGGTGGACATACTTGTTATATATTGGGCAGAGCAGAGGTTGGGGTGGTCATACTTGTTATATATTGGGCAGAGCAGAGGTCGGGGTGGACATACTTGTTATATATTGGGCAGAGCAGAGGTCGGGGTGGATATACTTGTTATATATCGGGCAGAGCATAGGTCGGGGTGGACATACTTGTTATATATTGGGCAGAGCAGAGGTCGGGGTGGACATACTTGTTATATATCGGGCAGAGCAGAGGTCGGGGTGGACATACTTGTTATATATTGGGCAGAGCAGAGGTCGGGGTGGACACACTTGTTATATATCGGGCAGAGCAGAGGTCGGGGTGGTCATACTTGTTATATATTGGGCAGAGCAGAGGTCGGGGTGGTCATACTTGTTATATATTGGGCATAGCAGAGGTCGGGGTGGTCATACTTGTTATATATTGGGCATAGCAGAGGTCGGGGTGGTCATACTTGCTATATATTGGGCAGAGCAGAGGTCGGAATGGACATACTTGTTATATATTGGGCAGAGCAGAGGTCGGGGTGGACACACTTGTTATATATCGGGCAGAGCAGAGGTCGGGGTGGACATACTTGTTATATATTGGGCAGAGCAGAGGTCGGGGTGGACATACTTGTTATATATTGGGCAGAGCAGAGGTCGGGGTGGTCATACTTGTTATATATCGGGCAGAGCAGAGGTCGGGGTGGACATACTTGTTATATATTGGGCAGAGCAGAGGTCGGGGTGGACATACTTGTTATATATTGGGCAGAGCAGAGATCGGGGTGGACATACTTGTTATATATTGAGCAGAGCAGAGGTCGGGGTGGACATACTTGTTATATATTGGGCAGAGCAGAGCTTGGGGTGGATATACTTGTTATATATTGGGCAGAGCAGAGGTCGGGGTGGGCATACTTGTTATATATTGGGCAGAGCTGAGGTCGGTGTGGACATACTTGTTATATATTGGTAGAGCAGAGGTCGGGGTGGACATACTTGTTATATATTGTGCAGAGCAGAGGTCGGGGTGGTCATACTTGTTATATATTGGGCAGAGCAGAGGTCGGGGTGGACATACTTGTTATATATTGGGCAGAGCAGAGGTTGGGGTGGACATACTTGTTATATATTGGGCACAGCAGAGGTCGGGGGGATATACTTTGTTACATGAGGTCATAGTACTCATGTCACTATCCTGATCATCCCCCTTGCAGTAATTGCCATACAAGAAACTTTTATGTAACCGCTGTGACTTGTTTGCCAGTTTTCTAGTGCCCCCCCCCTTACATGTGCCATAGATTATAGCTAACATCTCACCTTCCTAGTAATAATTCCGTCACATCACAGAGACAAGAGAAGATGTAAATGGAATATAGCCATGTCCCCCCCAGTGCCGGCATCTCACCTTCCTAGTAATAATTCACATCACAGAGACGATGTATATGGAATATAGCCATGTCCCTCCAGTGCTGGCATCTCACCTCCCTAGTAATAACTCACATCACAGAGACAAGAGAAGATGTATATGGAATATAGCCATGTCCCTCCAGTGCCGGCATCTCACCTTCCTAGTAATAATTCAGTCACATCACAGAGACAAGAGAAGATGTATATGGAATATAGCCATGTCTCTCCAGTGCTGGCATCTCACCTTCCTAGTAATAATTCAGTCACATCACAGAGACAAGAGAAGATGTATATGGAATATAGCCATGTCCCTCCAGTGCCGGCATCTCACCTTCCTAGTAATAATTCAGTCACATCACAGAGACAAGAGAAGATGTATATGGAATATTGCCATGTACCTCCAGTGCTGGCATCTCACCTTCCTAGTAATAACTCGCATCACAGAGACAGGAGAAGATGTATATGGAATATATCCATGTCCCTCCAGTGCCGGCATCTCACCTTCCTAGTAATAATTCACATCACAGAGACAAGAGAAGATGTATATGGAATATTGCCATGTACCTCCAGTGCTGGCATCTCCCCTTCCTAGTAATAACTCACATCACAGAGACAGGAGAAGATGTATATGGAATATATCCATGTCCCTCCAGTGCTGGCATCTCACCTTCCTAGTAATAACTCACATCACAGAGACAAGAGAAGATGTACATGGAATATAGCCATGTCCCTCCAGTGCTGGCATCTCACCTTCCTAGTAATAATTCACATCACAGAGACAAGAGAAGATGTACATGGAATATAGCCATGTCCCTCCAGTGCTGGCATCTCACCTTCCTAGTAATAATTCAGTCACATCACAGAGACCAGAGAAGATATATATGGAATATAGCCATGTCCCCCCAGTGCTGGCATCTCACCTTCCTAGTAATAATTCACATCACAGAGACAAGAGAAGATGTACATGGAATATAGCCATGTCCCTCCAGTGCTGGCATCTCACCTTCCTAGTAATAATTCAGTCACATCACAGAGACCAGAGAAGATGCATATGGAATATAGTCATGTCCCTCCAGTGCCGGCATCTCACCTTCCTAGTAATAACTCACATCACAGAGACAAGAGAAGATGTATATGGAATATTGCCATGTACCTCCAGTGCTGGCATCTCACCTTCCTAGTAATAACTCGCATCACAGAGACAGGAGAAGATGTATATGGAATATATCCATGTCCCTCCAGTGCCGGCATCTCACCTTCCTAGTAATAATGCACATCACAAAGACAAGAGAAGATGTATATGGGATATAGCCATGTCCCTCCAGTGCCGGCATCTCACCTTCCTAGTAATAATTCAGTCACATCACAGAGACAAGAGAAGATTTATATGGAATATAGCCATGTCCCTCCAGTGCTGGGATTTCCCCTGTATTGACTCTTCTGCCCCTAGCATTTACATATTACCCCACAGTGTAGCCATATCCTCTATCACCCTTCCCCCTTTTTATGTGCCCCCCAAAGAAGCGGGGAGGGGTGCTGCCTAATACAGGGGGTACATCTGGCTATCTAACCTTGGAAGGGGGGCTGCCTAATACACTAGGGAGGTAGCTTTGTGATACTGGGGGAACATTCTGCTATCTAAACTCCAATTGGAGTCTTACTTCAAATGTGAAAATAAGGAGTTTTTTTCCACCTGCAGTCGCTAGCGTTCACGCTGAACGCTAGCGATTGCTGAATCGCAAAACCGGCGATTCCCCGACGTTTTGCGGCCGCGATTTTGCTATGCTATGCATTGCATAGCAAAATCGCGGCAAATATCGCTCCGCCTCGCGTTCGGGTAAAAAACGAATCGCGGTAGTGGAAATGACCTACCGCGATTCCTATGTTAAAAAGCAAACCGTAGCGATTGTAAAATCGCTAGCGGTTTGCGACTTTGCGATTCAGCCAGCGCAAACGCGCTGGTGGAAAAGGGCCCTGAGAGATGTGTGACTGTTATACCAGGTAATGGGGGAATGTTTAGTGATATGAAGGGTGTGAGCAGAATCCAGGCGCATACATCTGTAAGGAGAGCTTATGTTATCAGTGACCGGCTTTATATGGCTGAGAGGTGGCTGATGGGAATGTTATACCAGGTAATGGGGGAATGTTTAGTGATATGAAGGGTGTGAGCAGAATCCAGGCGCATACATCTGTAGAGAGAGCTTATGTTATCAGTGACTGGCTTTATATGGCTGAGAAGTGGCTGATGGGAATGTTATACCAGGTAATGGTGGAATGTTTAGTGATGTGAAGGGTGTGAGCAGAATCCAGGCGCATACATCTGTAAGGAGAGCTTATGTTATCAGTGACCAGCTTTATATGGCTGAGAAGTGGCTGATAAGAATGTTATACCAGGTAATGGGGGAATGTTTAGTGATATGAAGGGTGTGAGCAGAATCCAGGCGCATACATCTGTAAGGAGAGCTTATGTTATCAGTGACCAGCTTTAAATGGCTGAGAAGTGGCTGATAAGAATGTTATACCAGGTAATGGGGGAATGTTTAGTGATATGAAGGATATGCAGTAATCCAGGCGCATACATCTGTAAGGAGAGCTTATGTTATCAGTGACTGGCTTTATATGGCTGAGAAGTGGCTGATGGGAATGTTATACCAGGTAATGGGGGGATGTGTAGTGATATGAAGGGTGTGAGCAGAATCCAGCCGCATACATCTGTAAGGAGAGCTTATGTTATCAGTGACTGGCTTTATATGGCTGAGAAGTGGCTGATGGGAATGTTATACCTGGTAATGGGGGAATGTTTAGTGATATGAAGGGTGTGAGCAGAATCCAGGTGCATACATCTGTAAGGAGAGCTTATGTTATCAGTGACCGGCTTTATATGGCTGAGAAGTGGCTGATGGGAATGTTATACCAGGTAATGGGGGAATGTTTAGTGATATGAAGGGTGTGAGCAGAATCCAGGCGCATACATCTGTAAGGAGAGCTTATGTTATCAGTGACCAGCTTTATATGGCTGAGAAGTGGCTGATAAGAATGTTATACCAGGTAATGGGGGAATGTTTAGTGATATGAAGGATATGCAGTAATCCAGGCGCATACATCTGTAAGGAGAGCTTATGTTATCAGTGACTGGCTTTATATGGCTGAGAAGTGGCTGATGGGAATGTTATACCAGGTAATGGGGGGATGTGTAGTGATATGAAGGGTGTGAGCAGAATCCAGCCGCATACATCTGTAAGGAGAGCTTATGTTATCAGTGACTGGCTTTATATGGCTGAGAAGTGGCTGATGGGAATGTTATACCAGGTAATGGGGGAATGTTTAGTGATATGAAGGGTGTGAGCAGAATCCAGGCGCATACATCTGTAAGGAGAGCTTATGTTATCAGTGACCGGCTTTATATGGCTGAGAAGTGGCTGATGGGAATGTTATACCAGGTAATGGGGGAATGTTTAGTGATATGAAGGGTGTGAGCAGAATCCAGGCGCATACATCTGTAAGGAGAGCTTATGTTATCAGTGACCAGCTTTATATGGCTGAGAAGTGGCTGATAAGAATGTTATACCAGGTAATGGGGGAATGTTTAGTGATATGAAGGATATGCAGTAATCCAGGCGCATACATCTGTAAGGAGAGCTTATGTTATCAGTGACTGGCTTTATATGGCTGAGAAGTGGCTGATGGGAATGTTATACCAGGTAATGGGGGGATGTGTAGTGATATGAAGGGTGTGAGCAGAATCCAGGTGCATACATCTGTAAGGAGAGCTTATGTTATCAGTGACTGGCTTTATATGGCTGAGAAGTGGCTGATGGGAATGTTATACCAGGTAATGGGGGAATGTTTAGTGATATGAAGGGTGTGAGCAGAATCCAGGCGCATACATCTGTAAGGAGAGCTTATGTTATCAGTGACTGGCTTTATATGGCTGAGAAGTGGCTGATGGGAATGTTATACCAGGTAATGGGGGAATGTGTAGTGATATGAAGGGTGTGAGCAGAATCCAGGTGCATACATCTGTAAGGAGAGCTTATGTTATCAGTGACTGGCTTTATATGGCCGAGAAGTGGCTGTTGGGAATGTTATACCAGGTAATGGGGGAATGTTTAGTGATATGAAGGGTGGGAGCAGAATCCAGGCGCATACATCTCTCAGGAGAGCTTATGTTATCAGTGACTGGCTTTATATGACTGAGAAGTGGCTGATGGGAATGTTATACCAGGTAATGGGGGAATGTTTAGTGATATGAAGGGTGTGAGCAGAATCCAGGCGCATACATCTGTAAGGAGAGCTTATGTTATCAGTGACTGGCTTTATATGGCTGAGAAGTGGCTGATGGGAATGTTATACCAGGTAATGGGGGAATGGTTAGTGATATGAAGGGTGTGAGCAGAATCCAGGCGCATACATCTCTCAGGAGAGAGCTTGCAGGGAGTAGTAGTGTTATTGTAGGGTAGTCGGCCTTTATTCCTGAGAATGGTAGAAAGTATCTGTATGGTGGATTAGGTTTGATAATTGCTCCTCAGGGATGGAGACATAGGCCTAGTGCACACCAGAGCGGTTCGGCTGCGTTTTGCGATCCGCTTGCGGCTGCGGATACGCTTGGGTAATGTATTTCAATGGGCTGGTGCACACCAGAGCGGGAGGCGTTTTGCAGAAACGCATACTCCCGGGCTGCTGCAGATTTTGGATTGCGGAGGCGTTTCTGCCTCAATGTTAAGTATAGGAAAAACGCAAACCGCTCTGAAAAACGCCTGTTCAGAGCGGTTTTGCCGGCGTTTTTGTTACAGAAGCTGTTCAGTAACAGCTTTACTGTAACAATATATTAAATCTACTACACCAAAAACGCTTCACAAAACCGCAAAATGCTAGCTGAAACGCTACAGAAAAATAAGAAAAAGCGTTTCAAAATCTGCTAGCATTTTGCGGATCTGCTAGCTGTTTTTGGTGTGCACCAGGCCATAGAGAGGAATATAATCTGTGAATAGTGTGGAGTGGAGCTGTGACTGGCTGATCTTGTATGCCATGGAACACTGAGCCCATAAGATCCTCGTGGAGCAGCTACCATTTTTTTTTTCAGTTCTATAGCTTCATTTATAGCTTTGTGTCAGACTGTCACAGCAGCAGTTTAGAATCAACATTCTGCCTTTTCATGTGAAAAAAAAGTGCTAACAACCCTTTGAACTTTCCTGCCTCAAAAAGTTATCTTGAGCTGTCTCTCACTGTTTTTTTAGGTCTTCAGAAGAGGAGACTGGAGACGCTCTTTTGCATAGATAACAGCTCAAGTTTTTTAACACTTTTTTTTTCCTGCAGCATGCTCGAGATGTTTCAAAGATAAGCACATACGGTCCATGGTTCTTCGGACTGTTTTCCACACTGGATCTATTCCCGCCACAACCTCAATCTCAAATCCCGCTTCCATTGCTTCATATACACTTCTTGACAGGCATGCATGTTGTTGTCAAGCATGCACTGGCTGAATCTGGTTTTCCACCAAGCATCCAGTCATCCTCCTCCTTGTACTGTAGCTCCTCTCCTCCTTGCTGTGTGGTCACAGTGCCTCCCATCTTGTGTGGCTGGACAGTGTACTGGTAACTGGGCACTGCCTTTGAAATGGGAGACCAGGGTTTGAATCCTAGCTAGGGTCAGTACCTATTCAGTAAGGAGTCCTTAGGCAAGACTCCCTAACACTGCAGGGTGGCCTATTGAGCGCGCCCTTAGTGGCTGCACTTTGAGCCTCACAGGAGAAAAGCACTATGCAAATGTCAGGACTATTAATATTTTCAGCTGGTGCTTCTCGCATATTCTTACTTTCTATTTTACCTTATTTCTCTTTTTTATTATGCTATAAATCGTGCATCTAAATACACCAATTTGTGTTTTACTGCAGCCAGAGGAGGTTTATGTGTATCCCAGGTGATATGGAAGGCAGGCCAGTATCTCTTCCCTGTGAAGGAGGACATTTCCCCAGATAGCTTTTCCCAGCAGCTGTTCATAGCAACAGTCACTAATGCCGGCAGCCAATAATATGTTGTACAATCAGGTTGTTGCAGATCAGTGAAGGTCTCAGGGAGGGAGGTTCTGAAGGAGCAGGATCTGTCCATTGTGTCCAGTTTCATAAGACAGTCCCATTGGATGACCATATCCATTGTATCTCTGATGGGAAGAAGCCAATGTGGAGTCAGGAGCCACTGGTGTTGGGTAGTCCACAGTGGGAGAGGGTGGAGTCTGCACAAAGATGATGGCTATTGGGTCACAGCTAGGGGGTGGAGCCAGGTAACAAGGGGCGTGGCTAGTAGGACAGGCAGAGGAGATGGAGGCTGCAGCTGGAGAGGGGTTGGGTGGCCTCTGCTGCTTTGGTCCTGGTATTGGCACTGTCCCAGCTGGGAGTTTTGTTGCTATGGCTCTTGGAGGGTTTGGGGTTAGTAGCTGATGGACAGGTGGGCTCAGGTATGGTCAGGATATGGAGCTGCAGTCCCATCTGTCTAGTTCATCAGGTGCCAGAGCCATAAGTAATGATAATTTATAGCTAATTAGCTGCAGGCCTCTGCTCCTATCTTCCTCTGTCTCTGTAATGAATGCCGCCGCGCGGTCTGGCGGTGGGGCGGCGGTCTCCGCGTTCATGCCGGCGTTTTCCGCGCAGCAACATAGGTCTGGTTCACCTGAGCCTGCTAGTGCACACAGAGGGAGAGCCAGAAGTCAGGATCTTTATGCCAGCAGGAAAGGTATCAGCTGATCATGACGATCAGCTGATTCCGGCAGGACTCCGGATTGGCTGAGTGGTGTGGGCGACGCTGCAGAGCGCTGTAGTGTATATATAGCACTTGTGGCACTTGTGGCTCAGTTGCCGGTTGTCTGCCATTGCGAATACTTACGTGAGAGCACTCAGACCTCAGTCAGATCTTACAGTGTGTTAGAACCAGCAGGAGCTGGGAATTCACACTTAGCCAGATTACTCTGTCATTATTCTGTGTTATACTGTAGACCAGTTCCGGGGTGTTGAGACCAAGGACCTCACACCCAAGCTTAGGATTGCTGTGTCATTATTCTGTGTTATACTTTAGACTAGTTCCCGGATGTTGTGACCAAGGACCTCAGACCCTAGTTTAGGAAACTGTGTTATTTATCAGACTAGTTCCTGGGTGTCGAGACCAAGGATCTCACACCTCAGACTAGGATTGTACTTGTCAATATCTGTTATGATCTCTGCCCTTCCTGACCTCTCTCTTGCTTTCTGATTCGGTACCTCTGCCTATCTGTCTACCAGTTGCCAAACCTTGCCTGTACCGGTTACCGAATCAGTCTTCTGTCTCTGTACCTCATATGCTCGTGTGTTGCCGACCTGGCCTGTCTGACCCTTCTGGCTGTCACTCATTCCTCGAGTGATCAATCTATCTGTATTAACTTTGACACTAATCCACTAGGTGTCTGTTAGCTGCAAGGACCTCCTGGTCCCCAGAGAGTCCTCCTTGCAGTGCAGTCTGATTCCTATACCATCAGGGAATCCGTGGCTGCAGTACAGTCTGATTCCTATACCATCAGGGAATCCTTGGCTGTAGTACAGTCTGATTCCTATACTATCAGGGAATGCCTGGATGCTTCACTATCTCCATCCCTTCCTCTTAAATAGATAGTCTCTGCACAGCCAGGAGGCCACCTGCTCCTCAGGTGTCTACCGGCTGCAGTAGTGTCTGTATCTCCCGCCCCACGGGAGATACTCTTTTACTGTTACACCAAAACACTTACACTTTATTAGGTGTCCAGAGGTTAGGCATACTTGTATTATTGGTGATTCTGCAGATCATCAATAATCAGGTATACATCTGTATTCTTGGTGATACTGCACATCACCAATAATCAGATTCTCTCTCTGTGTGCTGACACCAATCGTTACAGTCCCCAGCTGTTCTCTCTTCACATCCTCATCCATCTACCGCTGCCGGCACTGCTGTAACCTCCCAGGAATGTGTGCATGGAGAGGAGGAGAGAAGCACCAGATGATGAGCAAGGCACACTGGAGGAGAGGACTGTGGTACTGATTGTGCAGGAGACCACAACTTATGGGATATTATCACCCCCTAGCAAATTATGTTCTTTTCTGTGCTTTGCTTATTACTGCTGATATCTTACTGCTATAATTTGTTATTCTTTTCAGGTCTGAGCTCAAAGAAGAAGAGACGTGAGGAGTGATCAGATGTCTACAGAAGAGAAAGGCATGATGAGGACAATTAAAGAGGAAGAAGAAGATACATATGTGAGGAGTGATCAGCAGTCTATGGAGGAGGGTTACATGATGGGGACAATTAAAGAGGAAGAAGAAGAGACATATGTGAGGAGTGATCAGCGGTCTGCAGTAGAGGGTGACATGATGGGGACAACTATGGAGAAGGACCCTCTTACAGAGAGCAGAACAGGTGAGTGATCAGCATTAATATGTCTTTTGCTGCAGCTGATAGAGAATATATTCACATGCACTGTTACACTGCACACCTCTCACCTTGCTGCTGTACTGTATGTGGAAGGCCTCTCCTTACACACAGAGATAATGGCTGCAGCTGATAGAGAATATAGTCACATGCACTGTTACACTGCACACCTCTCACCTTGCTGCTGTACTGTATGTGGAAGGCCTCTCCTTACACACAGAGATAATGGCTGCAGCTGATAGAGAATATAGTCACATGCACTGTTACACTGCACACCTCTCACCTTGCTGCTGTACTGTATGGGGAAGGCCTCTCCTTACACACAGAGATAATGGCTGCAGCTGATAGAGAATATAGTCACATGCACTGTTACACTGCACACCTCTCACCTTGCTGCTGTACTGTATGTGGAAGGCCTCTCCTTACACACAGAGATAATGGCTGCAGCTGATAGAGAATATAGTCACATGCACTGTTACACTGCACACCTCTCACCTTGCTGCTGTACTGTATGTGGAAGGCCTCTCCTTACACACAGAGATAATGGCTGCAGCTGATAGAGAATATAGTCACATGCACTGTTACACTGCACACCTCTCACCTTGCTGCTGTACTGTATGGGGAAGGCCTCTCCTTACACACAGAGATAATGGCTGCAGCTGATAGAGAATATAGTCACATGCACTGTTACACTGCACACCTCTCACCTTGCTGCTGTACTGTATGGGGAAGGCCTCTCCTTACACACAAAGATGATGGCTACATAAAAACAATGTAAGTACAGAAGCGCCTGGGGCTGTTCATATCCCTAATGTCAAATGATATAAATAATACAATGTTGTTTTTTGTTTTTTTTTTATACAAGAAAGCACTTGCTTTATTACTATTTTATCTTTCAGATGATCGTTAAAATCAAATTTTTGTGATTTTAATGATCATCTGAACAATTGAATAAGAATCCGTTTTATTTGGCCGAATAAGTTTGCATGTACAAGGAAGTTGACTTTGCAGTTGTTTAAAGGGGAACTGAAGAGAGAGGTATATGGAGGCTGCCATGTTTATTTCCTTTTAAGCAATACCAGTTGCCTGGCAGCCCTGCTGATCCTCTGCCTCTAATACTATTAGCCATAGCCCCTGAACAAGCATGCAGCAGATCAGGTGTTTCAGGCTTTACAGTCAGATCTCACAAGACTAGCTGCATGCTTTTTTCTGGTGTTATTCAGATACTACTGCAGAGAAATAGACCAGCAGGGCTGCCAGGCAACTGGTATTGATTAAAAGGTTAATAAATATGGCAGCTACCATATCACTCTCACTTCAGTTCCCCTTTAACTGCTTTGCGTTGTACAGTTTTTACACCTTAAGGGTCATGACATTTATGACATTTTAGATGTGTCATTTTGATACTGCAGTAACTTTTTAATTACTTATGCCTTCTAGTGAAATCTATCTTGGTTTTTTTATTTCAATACAATCTATGCTTTCTTTGGGTAATAGTTTTCTCCCAAAACAATTTTATTTTATGGGAAAATATTAGGCGTAAATGGAGAAAATACCAATTTTTCTTTTCATTTTTCACCCGTCACAATTTTCACTACACGTCCCAGTTATAAAACACACAAAAAATAATAATTTGGCCCTTCCCAGTTAAAATAATACCTCATATGCCATATTTTATTACTATCTGAGCATATGGTGGACCGTCATCCTCAGCCTGCGCATCTGTGGCGATTGGATGCATTCGCTAGGGTGACAGTTCGAGGACCATAGTGCTGTACAGATGCATTTCTAGGCAACGGGTGGCAGTCACTATAAGTTTATAAACAGGTATAAGTATTAACCCCCTTGGCGTTATGATTCTTTCCAGATTATAAAAGTGGTGCAATTTTTTTTGCATCCTTTCAGACCCTAAAACCTGGAAAAAATCATGCTGCTAGGGTGCTGTAGCAGGTCCAGCAATCACTCACCTCCCTGGCTCCTGTGCTGCAGTTATGCCTCCATCCTCCAGGTGGCACTGCAACTTTAAAGTGTCGGCGATCTCACATGGGGGAAGCAGAGCCTCAGAGGAGAGGAAGAAGACTGCCGGCCGGCGTCGGGATCCCCGGGAGGTATGTAGAGACGCTCCCGCTGCGCGCATTGCTCTGTATACAGCCTCTGGCGGCTACCCCGAGCAGAGGTCGGGATCACCGCTCTTAGCTGTGGTTTTCCGCCCCGACCCTAGCTCTGAAATACAAGGAGGTTAAAGAGGAACTGTAACGTGAAAACGTCCCCTGGGGGGTACTCACCTCGAGTGAGGGAAGCCTCAGGATCCTAATGAGGCTTCCCACTCCGTCCCTCGGGGGTCTCACTGCAGCCCTCTGTACAGCGGTGACGTCATTATTTACCTTCCCGGCTCCAGCGCAGGCGCTCTGACGGCTGTCGACTCCGAAGTAGGCGGAAATACCCGATCGCCGTCGGGTCCACTCTACTGCGCAGGCGCAAGTCTCCGGCGCCTGCGCAGTTGAGCGGACCCGACTGAGATCGGGTATTTCCGTCTACTTCGGAGCCGACAGCAGCCACAGCGCCCCCGCTGGAGCCTGCAATGATAAATATTGAAGTCACAGTCGGGTCTGTCGCCGGCTGTTCGGAGGGCTGCAGTGAGACCCCTGTAGGACAGAGGACGGCGTGGGAAGCCTCATTAGGATCCCGAGGCTTCCCCCACCCGAGGTGAGTACCCCCCAGGGGCGTTTTTTAATGTTACAGAGTCTCTTTAAAGGTGGCCGTGCATGGTCCTGTGAATGATTGTTGCTAGGTAATAACAACTATTCAATAAAGTTATGGGGAAAAAGTTTTTATAGTATTTTTTTTTTTAAAGTGGCAGGTTCCCAGTAAAATAAAAAGTATATTTTTAAAATCCCCGGTTAATTTTTAACCCGATCGTAGCCTATTAACCCCTGCAATACTTATACCTGTTTATAAACTTATAGTGACTGCCACTTTTATAAACTAGAAAAAATCTCTGCTCTACAAGACAATTATTTTTTGAGAGGGGCAACAAACCCCACACTATTTTGGGCCAGAAACTCAATCCAAAAAATACTTGGTGGTGTAGGGAAGGTATGTGAGAATTGTGTCCTTTTGAAATAGAAATAAATTCATTATATTTTATTACTTATCACCTGCGCTCCTTTTTTTAATATATTTCCAGAGTCTGGACCAGCTAACTTTCTATTGTTTTGTCCTTTTAAATACATTGCTTACTTCTAGTTTGCATACTGATAGAGGGTGCTAAGGCCAGGGCTGTGAAGTCGGAGCAATTTTTAGGTACCTGGAATCAGGAAAAAATGCTCTAAATACGAATACATTTTAACTGTAATTAAAAGAGAAAATATTATAAAATATTTTATTTCTCAGATAAGTTACATATACAGTAATAGCTGTGCTTAGTCCACAAAAATGAAATAAACCAATCAGAAAAAATAGTTACTTGTGCTGCTGCAATAAAGCAGTCACTGTATTTTTAAAGTCATACATATGTGATTGTGACTGTATATATGATGTGTAGACAGGAATCTCTTGTATATACTAAATAACATCTATGCTGTAAGTATAAAGCCTGATGTGTAGCCGTGTCACTAATAGAGATCAGTGAGAGGTCAGTGAGATGGAAATAATTCTGCATTGATTCTGATTTATGCAAATATACGCACTCTCTTTGCTCATGAAATCAAATAATTTGATATGTTGTTAAAATTTGGTTTGGAGACTACGAATTAAATGGTACCTGAGAAGGATGAAAAGAAAAGTTTTATACATACCTGGGGCTTGTTCCAGCCCCCTTCAGGCTAATCAGTCCCTCGCTGGCCTCTTCCACCACCTGGATCTTCTGCTATGAGTCCTGGTAATTCAGCCAGCCACGCAGTCCAGCCACATGCCGCTTCCACAGCCCAGGAGCGTTCTACACCTGCGCAATAGTGCTGCGCAGGTGTAGTATGCTCCTATATATATATATATATATATATATATATATATATATATATATATATATATATACTAAATAACATCTATGCTGTAAGAATAAAGCCTGATGTGTAGCTGTGTCACTAGTATGGATGGCCAATGAGATGCAAATAATTCTATGTTGATGCAGGTTTATGCAAATTTTGAAAGCAAATGTATGCATGAAATCATGAAATCAATTAATTTGATATGGTTTGGTGACAACAAATTAAGTTACACAGTAGTACATATGCACTCCCCCCAGAGCTGTTGGGAAACACCTCTTCAATCAGTGTGCACATCACCCATAAACCTGGTTCAGATTGTGCATGAAGAATGTGTAATAGAGGAAGAATCCCCTCATTCCCCTGCAGAGTTCCTGCACATCACTCTTACATGTACCCACAGTTACATTGCCTAGGGCCTGATCCATGCTCAGATTATGGATAAAGAATGTGTAATAGAGGAAGAATTGCCTCATTCCCCTGCAGAGCACCTGCACATCACTCTTACATGTACCCACAGTTACATTGCCTAGGACCTGATCCATGTTAAGATCGTGCATGAAGAATGTGTAATAGAGGAAGAATCTCCTCATTCTCCTGCAGAGTACCTGCACATCACTCTTACATGTACCCACAATTACATTGCCTAGGGCCTGATCCATGTTCAGATTGTGCATGCAGAATGTGTAATAGAGGAAGAATCCCCTCATTCTCCTGCAGAGTACCTGCACATCACTCTTACATGTACCCACAATTACATTGCCTAGGGCAGGGGTGCCCAATAGGTCGATCGCGATCTACCGGTAGATCGCGGCCGCCTGGCCGTGTCCTGTCAAAATCTGAAGCCACGCAGCCGGCAGCTGTCAGATTTTGCTGCTGCTCGCATCAGGGAGAAGAGGGGAGAGGCGTGGCTAAAGGGGATTCGCGGCTAGGGGGTAGAGGAGCCAATGAGGAGCCAGGTCTCCTCCCCTCCAGGCTGCTTGTGAGCCGTGCGTCTCTTCCCCTCCAGGCTGCCTGCGTGCGCAGCGTCTTCTCCTCCCGGCTGCCTGCGTGCGCAGCGTCTTCTCCCCCCTGGCTGCATGACGTGAGGTAGTGTAACATAGTCCACAACTGTCCAGGCAGAATCCCGGGATTTGGCTGGCAACCCATCAGTAGGAAACTGCATAGCCCGCCGAACTGCATTATTCTGCGCTCTCTGTCTGTGCACAGTGTGTACAATTTCTGCAGACCAGGCTGTGCTGCTGGTGTCTGACCTGTGCGTCCCCTTTACCCTGCACTGATCGGCGGCTCCTCTTCTTTCGGTAACTTCCCTGCTCAGTCTGTGTAGAGCTGTGCAGAGGCGCCGATAGGATAAAATGCAGTAAAAAGTTTAAAATATTCGGGATGCGGTGGTGGACCAGCCAACCCCAAAACAGACAATGGTACTGCCGACTATGGTCATAAAAGCAATTTATTCACATACTCCTAGCACAAGTTGCAACGCGTTTCGCAGACAAAATCCCGCTTCATCAGGCAATAAATAACCGGAGCAAACAACAGTACGGAGTCCAAGCGGAGCTTGGCACCTCTGTGACTCAGTCAGCTGCTGTCACTTTCCAGCCTGTGTCTGTCTCTTCTCATATGACGCTGGCCGGGAGTTCCGTGCAGCTCGCTGTCCCCGCTGATCCTTCCTCTCACTGGGTACTTTATGGCTTATCAATACTTTACTTCTTTCTTTTGTGTAGTCCTGAACCCCTGGTGGGTCTTATCCTGCACACCTCTTTTAACCCTTTTATTATTCAAATTTTTACACATTAGCACCATTTTGGCATTTTAATTGCCCTCTCTCTCTCTCTTTGTGTTTTTTTTTTTGTTTTTTTTTAACACAGACACTTTGTTTTCCCTTCCCTGGAACAATCCTTCCCTCTTTCTCCCATTTATCTTTGATTCCTTACAACTTTTTTGCTGAGCCTTCTGACCAATTTTTGTTCATTATCATAGCTCCCCTCTGTTTTGGAGAGACAGTCCCTCTTTGGGAGCCTGTCCCTCTTTCCTCCTCATTTGTCCCACTTTCAGGACTTTGTCCCTCTTTATATGGGGGGAGGGGGTCTAGAATGCTGGGGGGGGGGGGGTGGTGGTGGTAGATCTCGTGGCCGCAGTGGTTTTAAAAGTAGCTCGCGAGCCAAAAAAGTGTGGGCACCCCTGGCCTAGGGCCTGATAGATGTTCAGATTGTACATGAAGTATGTGTAATAGAGGAAGAATCCCCTCATTCTCCTGCAGAGTACCTGCACATCACTCTTACATGTGCCCACAGTTACATGGTCTGGGGCCTGATCCATGTTCAGATTGTGCATGAAGAATTTGTAATAGAGGAGGAATCCCCGCATTCCCCTGCAGAGTACCTGCACATCACTCTTACATGTATTAACCGTTAGATTGCCTCGGAAAGCTGGCAGGAGCTCGGTGCAGAGCAATGAGCACATTTTTACCCACCTCCCAGGGGATCCAGACGTAAGTAGCTGTTCTACTTCCTGTCCTCCGAGGCTCTGAATCACTCTGGTGAGATTGCTGCCATTGATCTCACTAAAGTGTTACAGCGCACCCGGGGGACGGAGGTAAAATTGCAGCGCTGGAGCCCAGGGAGGTAAGTAAATGCTGGGGCTGCTGCAGAGACTGCAGTGTGGGATGTGGCATGACTTTTCCCTGATTTTTAGGGTCTGAAATCTTTTAAAAAGACCCTAAAATCCAGAAATAATCATACCATCAGGGAGGTTAAAGATGTATGCCTACATTCCATTTCTGCTAAATATCTGTATTGCCAAATAAACGCCTTAAAGTTTGAAGACATCTGTGATTTCCCTCCGTGACTGCTGTGGCTATGAGAGTTCCTGTGATGTGGTGCCAAAAGAAGGTGGTGTAACCCATAGCAACCACCAATTGCATTTTAACAGTCACAGCGTCGGTATATTTATTTAGGTGTTCTAAGTCATGTGGATTCTTTGAATATGTTCCCATCTGTTGAAACAAAGCAGCTCTGTAGCTTTTCCACCACTTCACTAGTCAATTTCTTACCTGTGCACACTACAGGTTTAGCAGTTGGTAGTCTGTGTATGTCTATTGGGACGAGCTGTATCACAGCATGATCAGAATTCCCCAGAGCTGCTCTGCAGACATTGTTACGAGTCCTTAATAGTTAGAGGGTGAATAGGAGGGTCTGCAGTTTATGAGGAGTGTTTCCAGCCCATCCGGACATGTCCTCCTAATAACCATGACATCCTTATACCACTTATCATTGATATAGAAACAGAACCCTCCACCTTTGGTTTTACCAGAAATAAGTAAGTCCTGGTCAGATCTGTAGAGTGTAAATCCATTAAGCTGCAGAGCACTGTCTGGAATCAGCTCAGACAGCCAGGTATCTGTGAAGCAAAGAGCAGCAGAGAGGTAAAAGTCCTTCTTAGTCCTGATCAGTAATTGAAGCTCATCTAGTTTGTTGCATATTGACCTGACATTAGAGAGTATGATTCCAGGTAGTGGTGAACACAGTCCTCTACGCCAAAAGTGCACCTGGATCCCGGAGAGCTTGCCTCTTCTTCTAAGCCTCACTGCCTGATTCAGCACTGTAGCTCCACTGGTCAGAATCCCCAGAAGGCTAAGAGTAGATGAAGTATCCAGGGGTAGATCAGGTACAGCTGAGTCCTGAATGCTCAGTATTTGTTCGCTGGGGAAGGTTATCCGGGTTGGGTTGCACAAGGCAATATTAAAAAACAAAAAGACAAAAACTTGCCGAGGCTGCCATCTCCAGGCTCCTCCTCCACAGCCCAGTGGGTGGGTGCAGTGCCTTGCAAAAGTGTTCACTCCCCTTGGCTTTGTACCTATTTTGTTACATTCTAACCTGTAATTTTATTGTTTCTTAATCTTATGTTATGTGATGGATCTGCACAAATGAGAAATTGTGCACCAACTTGGAATTATCAGCAGCTCACTGGCCATCCCTAATGATAATTGTTCCTCCCCTCAGAATTCTCTAACAGGAAGTGATGATGTTTCTCTATTTGCAGCGCAGAGTCCCGGCATCAGGAACCTCCCAGAGACTCGTCTCTCTGTATCCACAGACTGCACAACGGATGATGATGTCACTGGACAAGAGTCTCCTGCAGATATCCTGGTTACCGCAAATATTCCCCCAGCCTCCTCTCACCTGTCTAACCCCAAGGGACCTCATACCCAGCACAGCTTTCACCCTGCTGGAGTGTCGTATTCCTGTTCCATGTGTGGGAAATGTTTTGTATGGAAATCAGCTCTTGTCAGACATGAGAAAGCTCACTCTGGTGAGAAACCCTATTCATGTGCTGAGTGTGGGAACTGTTTTGCACAGAAAATAGACCTTGTTATACATAAGAGATCTCACACTGGTGAGAAGCCCTATTCATGTGCTGAGTGTGAGAAATGTTTTGTAAGTAAATCTCATCTTGTCCAACATGAGAGATCTCATACTGGTGAGAAGCCATATTCATGTGCTGAGTGTGGGAAATGTTTTGTTCGGAAAGCATACCTTGTCGTACATGAGAGCGTTCACACTGGTAAGAAACCCTATTCATGTGCTGAGTGTGGGAAATGTTTTTTTCAGAAATCATACCTTGTCATACATGAAAGATATCACACTGGCGAGAAGCCCTATTCATGTGCTGAATGTGGGAAATGTTTTGTACAGAAATCTCATCTTGTGATTCATGAGAGCTCACACACTAGTGAGATGCCTTATTCATGTGCTGAATGTGGGAAATGCTTTGCTCAGAAATCAGACTTTGTCAGACATAAAAGATGCCACACTGGAGAGAAGCCCTATTCATGTGCTGAATGTGGGAAATGTTTTGGAGTTAAAGAAACCCTTGTACAACATGAGAGATCTCACACTGGTGAGAAGCCCTTTTCATGTATTAAGTGCGGGAAATGTTTTTCTCAGAAATCACATCTTGTCTTGCATAAGAGATTTCACACTGGTGAAAAGCCCTATTCGTGTGCTGAGTGTGGGAAATGTTTTGTACAGAAATCAAACCTTATCACACATGAGAGATCTCACACTGGTGAGAAGCCCTATTCATGTACTGAGTGTGGGAAATGTTTTGTACGGAAATCACTGCTTGTCATACATGAGAGATCTCACTCTGGTGAGAAGCCCTATTCATGTACTGAGTGTGGGAAATGTTTTAGAGAAAAAGGAACCCTTGTCAAACATGAGCGATGTCACACTGGGTAGAAGTCCTATTCATCTGATTGTGGGAAATATTTTGTTCACAAATCAGATCTTCTCAGTCATGAGATATCTTGCATAATATTTTGTACTCCAGGCCGACCGATTGTGGCCGGCATAGATTCTATTCTATCTCCTATTGCCAAATATTTAGACTTCCTACTTCGGCCTTTTGTGGTTGCACAAAAATCACATATTCGAGATACATCTATGTTTTTGGAAGTTATTTCTGGATTGACTGACATACCCGAGGGCAGTCTCTTGGTCACGTTGGACGTTGAGAGCCTCTACACCTCCATCCCGCATGATGGGGGTGTAGAGGCTGTCCAGCATATGTTATTTACTGCATCTGATTTTGATGAACGTCAGGTTGATTTCATTATGGAGCTATTGAAAATTGTACTAACATGCAATTACTTTGTCTTTAATGATCAATTTTACTTACAGGTACGGGGTACTGCGATGGGGTCCAACGTGGCCCCGTCATATGCAAACATATTCATGGATAGTTATGAGGAGACTTTTGTCTACAATAATCAATTATTTAAAAAATATGCCAGATGTTGGCTCAGATATATTGATGATGTGTTTTGCGTGTGGGCGGGGCCTCGTTGGACCCTTGATCAATTTGTGGGTGAACTTCACGGTCAGTGTGAGCCGTCTCACTGTGATTTTCGCCAGATTAGCTTTCTTGATACTTTGGTCACATTGGCGGGTGGTGTTTTGAACACTGACTTATATGTGAAACCCACGGACAAGAATGCCCTCCTGTCCTACCATAGCTTCCATCCAGCTAACACATTGAGATCTATTCCGAAGTCCCAATTCCAGAGGGTGGGCCGTATAGTGGGTGACAGTGAGAGACGACAAGTTAGGTTTGATGAGATGACACGGAAATTTTTGGAGAGACATTATCCGGCTGACCTGATAGCAGAGGCACGTAGTTCAGCTGAACATGGTACTAGAAGTCCGAGGAATAGGAATAGCAACCGCATCCCATTTGTCACACAGTATAATGTGTACAGCAAAAACATAGCTACTATTATCAAAAAACATTGGCATGTTCTTGCACAGTCCTTTCCTCGGATTCCTGAATTCCATTACCCTCCACTATTTTCTTATAAACGGGCCCCTACACTTAGGGATAAACTGACACATGCTGAAATGAGGACTCTAGCTGGGCCTCCTGAAAGGTCGAGGAGGGGTATGTATCCTTGTCTGAGCTGTGTGCATTGCAGCTCAGTTATTAGGAGTGATACTTTTACCCACCCTAGAACTGGTAAAAGATTTCATATTAGAGGTGTTTACAACTGTGACTCTCGATATGTCATTTATATTCTGAAATGTCCCTGCGGCCTAATTTATGTAGGAGAAACAACTCAAAAGTTAAAGGTTAGAATTTCGTCTCACAAGCATGCTATCCGTGAGCGCCTCATTGAGCAGCCAGTGGCCTGTCATTTTGTAAACAATAACCATAATGTTAGCCAATTACGCTGTCAAATTATTGACAGTGTACCTTTATTAAAACATGGTGGAAATAGAGGCAGACTACTGCTGCTCCGTGAGGCACACTGGATACGCACGCTTGACACCATAGAACCTCGTGGTCTGAATAGAGAGTATGACCTTACACCATTCATATAGACCCCCCATTGGAATATTAATGTCTAATGTCCCATACTCAATAGCTATTACCATTATTGTGTTTTATTTCTGACTATGGCATTTTTCAGTCACATCACTATAGCTTTTTATTACACTGTTTGTCACTATTTTCTTCTATGTGACAAAGTATATGTATATTCATACGTGCCTTTTCTATATGTAGAGATGTAATAACTTTTTTTCGGATGTACAATAGATTCCTATATGGACTCAATGTGGAATAGGTTGGTCTCTTAGTATCTCACATTGTGCCACCATGTTCCATGCACCTTCAGCCTTTAGCGTTTACATCTCTATGGTAACGCGACTTTGGCCGCAGATTCCATGCAGGGAGATGGAAGGCCAGCCGATTGATCGGTGGGCTGGGCCCACGTGATCGGCTGGCTTAGGCAGTGACGCTGTCCTGCCGTCTAGTAGGCGTACGTACTTCCGCGTACGCCTCCACTCCGTCTCCCTGGCAACGCTGTGACGTTGCATCTCCGCCCCCGTTCGCTTAGTTCCCCATCAGGTCCGTGAACCAGATTGGTGTGTTTATCTCTACTGACGTCGGGAGAGGCTGGTTCAATCTGACGCATGGACGTTTGGTGTCACAATGGTGGTGAGTATCTTGATGACCATTGGGCTGCTAAATATAGATGGAGTTCCCCATAAGGTCCGCTCGTGATACAGCGGATGGGGATTGGTCGCTTAGATTCATGAGACCTCTGATTGGATAGTTTGAAATAATGATGTACTATTTAAGAAACTTGTTATGTGATGTAAGTTGAGACTGTCAGGGCTTGATAAAGGAGCACGACATCGCTCCGAAACGTTGCTATTTTATGACAGTCTGTCAATAAAACTAAAAGAGCATACTGGATGGTGCCGGCTGTTCCTTTTGTTCTATAATATTTTGTACAGAATTTAACATTGTTAATCAGAATCAGAATCCTCTTTATTGTCGCCAAGCACACCAATTGGTGGGCCCGGAATTGCTTGTGGTTCACATGGCGAATGCCAGTTCAGGAACATATAACATTTAACACCCGACAAACATAATCAAGGCAAAGCAAAACATACACGCAACACCATATAGAGCAACACATTTAGAGTCTTGGGTTCCCCTGGGGGCTGGAGTGAACCAGTGGTAGTGGGGGGGGGGGTCTTGAGTTCAGTGAGTTCAGCAGGTGAACTGCTTGGGGGAAGAAGGTGTTCATGCGCCTAGTGGTTTTGGAGGGGATGGATCTGAACCGGCGTCCCAATGGAAAGGTCTCGAAGCAGCGTCTGCCCGGGTGGGAGTGGTCGAGTAGGATCTTGGTGGCCCTTGTCTTCATCCTCGTGGAGTAGAGGAGATCTAGTGAGGGCAGGTGGGCGCCGATGATCTTTTCTGCTGCGTTTATCACTCTGTGGCGTTTGTATTTATCCTTAGCAGTTGCTCCGGCATACCAGACTATGATGGAGCAGCAGAGGATGGATTCGATGGTCGTGGTGTAAAAGCTGGTCAGCAGTTCCCGTGACATGCTGAATTTCTTCAATTGGCGCAGGAAGAATAGCCTTTGCTGTGCTTTCTTTTGAGTTTTAGTAGTGTTCTGCTCCCATTTGAGGTCGCTTGTTAGGGTTGTGCCTAAGAACCGTACGCTTTGAACTCTGGAGACCTCAGACCCGTCGATGAACACAGGGAGGGGGGCAGGGGGGAGTTTCCGGAAGTCCACGATCAGTTCCACGGTCTTTGCCATGTTGAGAACAAGATTGTTGTCCTTGCACCAATTACAGATCTTCGCAATTTCATTTCGATAAGGGTCCTCCCCGTTTTTGTCGATGAGGCCGATAAGCGTGGTGTCGTCTGCGAATTTAATAACCTTGACAGAGTCGGAGGTCGAGGTGCATTTGTTGGTATACAGGGAGAACAGGAGTGGGGACAGCACGCAGCCTTGCGGTGCACTGACATTAGTGGTTCTCTCGCTGGAGATGCGACTGCCAAGCTTGACTCGTTGAGTTCTGTTGGAGAGAAAGTCCTTTACCCACCTGCAGAGGAGGGAGTCTATCCCAAGATGCACAGTCATGAGAGGACTCACTCTGCTGAGAAACTATATTACTGTACTGAGAGCGGGAATCTTTTATTATTTTTTTATTATTATTATTTAGTATTTATATAGCGCTGACATCTTACGCAGCGCTGTACAGAGTATATTGTCTTGTCACTGACTGTCCTTCAGAGGGGGCTCACAATCTAATCCCTACCATAGTCATGTCTATGTATGTATTGTGAAGTGTATGTTTCATAGTCTAGGGCCAATTTAAGGGGAAGCCAATTAACTTATCTGTATGTTTTTGGGATGTGGATGGAAACCGGAGTGCCCAGAGGAAACCCACACAGACACGGGGAGAACATACAAACTACTTGCAGATGTTGACCTGGCTGAGATTCAAACTAGGGACCCAGCGCTGCAAGGCGAGAGTGCTAACCACTACGCCACCGTGCTGTCCATTGTTTTAATTGTTTTAAAGAGACTCTGAAGTCTCGAAAAAAAAAACGTTTTTACTTAGAGTAACTGTCAGGCTGCAAAAGCTAATTTAAACCTCTATTATCCTGTGTTAAACAGTTTAGAAGGAAGCCAAAAAGGCAATACTGAAGTTAAAAATCTCTCTTAGTTTTGATGTGTGCTGAACTGCAAGGATGTTAGACCCAAGCTCTTAAAGGGACACTTAAGTCAAACAAAAAAAATGAGTTTTACTCACCTAGGGCTTCCAATAGCCCCCTGCAGCTGTCCGGTACCCTTGTCGTCTCCCTCCGATCCTCCTGGCCCCGCCGGCAGCCACTTCCTGTTTTGGTGACAGGAGCTGACAGGCTGGGGACGCGAGTGATTCTTCGCGTTCCCAGACACATTAGCACCCTCTCTGCTGCTATATGGTATATGATATATGCTATAGCAGCATAGATGGCGCTATTGTGGCCAGGAACGCGAAGAATCACTCGCGTCCCCGGCCTGTCAGCTCCTGTCACCGAAACAGGAAGTGGCTGCCGGCGGGGCCAGGAGGAGCGGAGGGAGACGGCGAGGGCACCGGACAGCTGCAGGGGGCTATTGGAAGCCCCAGGTGAGTAAAACTCATTTTTTTGGTTTGACTTAAGTGTCCCTTTAAGAAGCCGAGAGCCGCATACCATACAGCAAAGCATTCTGGGGCCCTCCCCTCGGCTGCTAGTGATAAGTTACAGGGCTCGTGTTACAACAGCAGCAGCTCACAGCACTGAAAAAACTCCCGGCAGAGTACACTGCAGGAGTCGGCTATTGTTCCTAGCCACATGGCTCATTAATATTCACTGCACAGTAGTGTTTTACATTACCGATCTTTTGTGTGAGTGGAATCATCAGGAAGCAGGGAGGACATGACGACACATTTGGCTTCATAGGAGACAGACACACATGGAACCTGCCATGAGCTGTCAGGAGCATCATTCTCTGCAAATACTATATAAAGATTCTGTGAAATCCAAACGTGGACAGTGAAAGGCATATGTAATGTAAGTACAGCCAATATTTAGCTACTGATATATGTGTTTATTTTCTCTGAGACCCTATACCTGACAGCTCCTCTTTAAGTAACTTCATTAGCACTAATGCCCTACCTAAAACGCTGCATCCCCACGGCTGAGATCACTATTGAGATCACCAAATCCCAGGGCAAAAATCCACAACCTTCTTGTTCATGGATTTTGCTGCTGGGGGAGGCAGATCTTTGACCTTTAGCTCTGCTTCCATTCTCGTCAATCAGCGCTAATCGCGCCTCTCCCCGCCCCCTCAGTGAAAGAACATTGAGAGAGGCGGGGATTGACGGCAGAGCTACAGCCCAAAGCTCTGCCTCTACTAGGAAGCGCTGCCCAAATCTCTCGATTTCAGACACGGGGATGCCGTGTTTCAGGTAGGGCATTAGTGCTAATAAAGATACTTTAGTAAAAATTTGTTTTTTTGAGACTTCAGAGTCTCTTTACTATTAAATTGTTTTGTTTTAATATTAAATAAATTGTTTTAATATTAAACAAAACGTTGTCCAACATGAAAAATCTCACAATGGTGCCCAGTCCTATTCATGTGCTGAGTGTGGGAAATGTTTTGAAATTAAAGAGACACAAATTAAAAAAAAAAATACACCTGGAGATACTTCTCTCGGGAGCGGTAAGTCTCTGGATCCTAATGAGACTTCCCCCGTCCTTCTCTGTCCCAGAAACCACAAGCGACAAGTATGTCTGCTGCGCCTGTAATATATACCTTCCTCGGCTCCAGCGCTGGCACAGTAGCTGTTTTCTGATGAGCTCGGCTGTTTCCACTTGAGCCTGATCGGAAAGCTGCTACTGTGCCTGTGCTTGATCGAGGTAGGTAAATATTTACCTCCTCTGTGTTTGAGGGCTGCAAGCGTGGAGGGATGGAGGAGGATGTTGCTCCCTTGTTAGGATCCAGAGGCTTCCCCTCCCAAGATAAGTGTCCCCCAGGTGGATATTTTATATTACAGGTTTTCTATAAAGGAAACCTTGACAAGCATTAAATGACTCTGGTGAAAAGTCGTATTCATGTGCTGAGTGTGGGAAATGTTTTGCATATAAATAACATCTTCTCAATCATGAGAACTATATGGAAAGAGTTCATATTCATGTTCTGAGTGTGGGAAATGTTTTGCTGATAAAGGAACCCTTGCCAGACATGAGAGATCTCACACTGGTAATTAAGGAGCAGGGAAACATAGCTTCACCCTCAGTGAACCTGGACTGGCCACAGCACACTGCTCTCCATCTCCCCAACATAGCAGGAAGTAGGGAGGATAGAGAGTGGAGTGCAGCAGCCAATAACAGGCTTGTTCAGCTCTGCTTATCCCTCTCTGATCGCTGATGAGAAGCTCTATTACTGCAGTCCGGGTTGGGTCTCTGTCACATTTCTTGTAGTGATCTTTACAGTTGAATTGTAGCATAGCTCCACCCACATTCTGTGCCCTGGCCTGCCCTGGACCACAATGGCCCCTCCCTTGTCCGCTTTGGTGATTTGAGGGCTCAGCACATTTGGCCAGATAAGGTGGAATGTGACGGTGTCGGCAGTTTTGGTCAGTAAGATGGTAGTAAAGGGTTACGATCAACATGTCCTGTGGAAGGTCAGTGGGGAGGTCAGAGCTATTGATAGACGGAGCTTATTGCTTCCCAAGGTAAAAACAAGTCTGCACTTATACCCTTTATGTGTGGCTGCAGTAATCTGTTTGAGCGTATTCGCTCTGTGGTTGGTAAATTCTGGCTGATCCTGAGCAAGATCCTACCTATGGGAATCACTTCAGTGATCTGCTGGTTTTTGAGTACAGCCGAGGTTGGCCAATAAAGAGTTTGTTATGCAAATCAGATACTTTGCCCAGAAAGAAAGTGAATGTACCTAGAGATAGAAGGGGTTCTGTACCTTGTCTCAGGACGCAATAATAAAAGGTGCTACCATTTCACATCCATCCACCGGTGAACGGGTTGAAGTAAGGGGCAGATTTTCATGCTTGAGCTCATATGTTGTGTGTGGGCTGAAGGGCCCCTGCGGACTTGTTTATATCGGTGAAACAGAAAGAGCAGTGAGACAGCGGATACAGGAACAGAAGTATTGCTAATTGTGCATTGGGGGAGAGGATGAGCTGTCTGTATCCCGCCATCTTGCCATAATGCTTCCTACAGCTGCACAATTGTGTTGGTTTGTGGTTGGGGCAATTCCGGCTTTGCAGAGAGGGGAAGATGGGAAGAAAGTCCTGTTGCAGCATGAAGCTAGGTGGATAAAGGTATTTGTGTTCAACTACAAGGCCTCAATATTTTTATTTCCTTTGTTTACAGGTTATGTGGTTGAGTAATTTGCATAGCATGTGACTTGCTGTTTGTGGGGTATTTAGGTGTCACTGGAAAGGGGTGTGGTAGACCTCAGGAAGGGCTACGCCTGAATCATGATGTTTACCTCTACTTGCTTCAATACAGCTTCCAACTGCTAAGCCTTTGCTGTGCCGCCACCAAGTCTGTTGGGCAATAGTGATGTTCGCCGGTGGACAGTTCCCAGCGTTCGCATTTAACACAAACATTACGCAATGTTTGCATCCGCCCTGTACTTTCCCAAAGTGCCATATTTTTACCCTTTACCCTTAAAGGACAACTGTAAGGAGAGGGATATGGAGGCTGCCGTATCTATTTCCATTTAAACAATACCAGTTGCCTGGCAGCCCTGCTGGACTGTTTGGCTGCAGTAGTGTCTGAATCGCACCAGAAACAAGCATGCAGCTAATCTTGTCATATTTGACAATAATATCAGAAACACCTGACATGCTACATGCTTGTTCAGGGTCTATGGCTAAAAGTATTAGAAGCAGAGTATCAGCAGGAGAGCCAGGCAACTGTTATTGTTTAAAAGGAAATGAACATGGCAGCCCCCATATCCCTCTCATTACAGTTTCCTTTATGTCATTTGGCACAAGGCAGACATTTTTATTATAGGACTGATCCTGACTGCAAGAGGTAGTAGGCATCATGGTGGGGGGGGGCATCCTGTGGGCGGGGCCTATGTGCTGATCTGCAGAAGGGATGTGCTATTACTTCCCAAACATGTATAGGCAGGTAAAGCTCAGCATGCCACATATGTAAGGCCTCTGCTACAGTGGCTGCAAATCACAGTTCATCATTTATTTAAAAAGGCCTACAGTGGGTGCAACTGAATATGGTTTAGGCAGGAAAATGCCACGTTTGTGATGCAGTTAGTTCATACAGGATTATGTAACTTCCAAATGCAAATATATGCGGCTTGAAAGTGGACCAAGCAATTTACACCTTGGTAGGACGTCATTGGTCCATTTTCCAGCTGCATAAATTTGCATACAACATTTACATAATCCTGCATGAAGTCAGTATTATTTGCTTCTCATTAATCATCCCTAGTTCGGGCCTTGTTATGTCTACATATGTTTTATCACTAAGAGGGTTTTTTGTGTGATTTGTTTGTTACAAATATTTTCTAATAAACCTTTTATACTTGACCTTTGTGTGCGTTAATTCTAAACTGTCCCCGAGTCCCTAACTTCCCTTATTACCCCTCCCTTGTCCTGTGGACTGTACTCCATAACCAGCCTGACACCCTATGGACACACCATAATGTATAGTAATGTGTGAGTGTGTGTGTATATTTATATACACCATGATGTTATATGAAAAATTCAGAATGGGATTTCATTGGCGTATGAAGAATAATTTGCTGAAAGACGTGGATTGTGTCTCCAATCTAAAGGCGGCCATAGCGGATTTCACCCGGAGTCATGAAACGGATGAGACCCCGCCCCCATTAAATGGGAGACCTTGAAATGCGTCCTTTGCTGCATTTTAAAGTTCCATGGAGAAAAAAAAAATGATTACCCAATTCAAAACCCCAACTATAAACCCAACTGCTTGGCTAAACAACTCATTGAATTCTATAACCATACCCATCCCAAGACATGTGTCCATAGATCTTTGACCTCTTTTGAAAGTCTCTGTGCACAGTCTGAGATGCCAAGTTTTGCTTCTTGTACTGAGAGATGCTCCACAATATTTCCTGAAGAAGTGTGTTGTCCCACAAAATGCGTCCTATTGGAGTCTTTTACCTGTATTTTTGTGATTGAGAACAATAAAGAGATTTTTTTTTTGAATAGAAACGTATTTGATACTATTACCTGGAGGTAAATACTCCGCTACCTCCCTTTTTAAACTGTTTTAGTGTATTTTATCCTGCTCTGGCGCCTCTGTTTGCTACTTGCATGACATAGTTTTATCCACCCTAGTTGGAGAGGTGCGTCCCCCTTCTTCCTGCCACAGAGAGTGACTTATAACCTGAGTGGGGACAGGTGTCTTTCCCCATCTGCTTATACAGTGGTTGCCTTGGTGGTAACCCATGTTTGTGAGTATTACTCCTCATTATACATTTCATGGACATTTGCCTCAACACACTACACTATATTGGGCTCTCGGCATTCCTCTGTATTTTGTTTTACAGTCTGAGAGAGTGACACATGCACTATGTAATCTGCATGACATCCTCATACCTCAATGCACAGACAACAACCTCAGCAGAGTCACAGATCGGTGGGACAGAGATATAGGCTTACCCCTCCCAGCCGTAACATGGGAAATGCCTTCATCCTATCTCATAAACTCTCCCCTTCTGTCAGACGCCAAGAGAGAAGCTATAAAATGTGTGCCAGGTGGTACAGGGACCCAGCCAGACATCACCTCTCTAATACAGACACCCCCTCATATTGCTGGAGATGTGAGAGAGAAGAGGTTACATACATGTCTGGTGGAGTTGCCCAAACATCCAACCCATCAGGCAGACAGTCTTTAGCCTCAGCAATGCCTTCTATCTGAAGGAAAGGATTTGATCCTTGATGGATACCTGTAACCTCCAAGAACCTCCAAGCCTCTGTGAATGAGAGAGGCCAGGAGCCCAATGGTGCAGTATCGTTACACAAAGGGATGTAAGCACACGTGTATTAGTATTATACTCACAAGGGTGGGGTGCAGAACTTGCCACCACTGTCTGAACCTGCGGGAATATAACTGTCCCCCATTCAGTGTACCGGGTCTGTTGCTGCAGATGCTGGTCGGTCGCTCTCCAATTTATGCAGCTTGAAAACGAACCCATCGAATTTTACCCCAGCAGGATTTAATTTGTTCATTTTCAAGCTACATAAAATTAGCATAAATTTGCATCAACTCAAAATTATTTGCATCTCCTTCACCATCCCTAGTCCTATCTATACCGCCCTGCAACCTGCTGAGCTCTGTATGAGCTGAAATATAAGTATGGGCAAACTGCCAGTACATAAGATGGCACCTGACTGAAATATCCAGTGACTGTGGGGGTAATTACCCCGGGATTTCTGGTAAGCCACATCCTAATGAAGCCCTCTCTGATAGGGCAATATGTGTGGGGGTGGAGCATGTGTGTAAACTGGGCAGAAGCGTCACATTGCACACTGATGGCTGGCGGGTAGATTGTGTCACATACAGCAGCAGCACTAGCATACATGTAAGAGGTGGAGACCTAACATAGGGGAGGGGACATATGGGCAGTATGTGAGGACAAATGCTGGGACACTCTGACACTTGAAGTATATCTTGATGGTGATCCACAAGCTTATAGGAGACTTTCTCCTTAGCCTCTAATTAGAGTTGGGCCGAACCTCCGATTTTAGGTTCGCGAACCGGGTTCGCGAACTTCCGCGGAAGGTTCGGTTCGCGTTAAAGTTCGCGAACCGCAATAGACTTCAATGGGGATGCGAACTTTGAAAAAAAAAAATAATTATGCTGGCCACAAAAGTGATGGAAAAGATGTTTCAAGGGGTCTAACACCTGGAGGGGGGCATGGCGGAGTGGGATATACGCCAAAAGTCCCCAGGAAAAATCTGGATTTGACGCAAAGCAGCGTTTTAAGGACAGAAATCATATTGAATGCTAAATGACAGGCCTAAAGTGCTTTAAAACATCTTGCATGTGTATACATCAATCAGGTAGTGTAATTAAGGAACTGCTTCACACTGACACCCCAAACTGTTCACTGAACAGAACAGGTATGCAGTGGCGGGTTCACTAAACAGGTATACAGTGGCGGGTCCACTGAACAGAACAGGTATGCAGTGGCGGGTCCACTGAACAGAACAGGTATGCAGTGGTGGGTTCACAGAACAGGTATGCAGTGGTGGGTTCACAGAACAGGTATGCAGTGGCAGGATCACTGAACAGGTATTCAGTGGTGGGTGGGTTCACAGAACAGGTATGCAGTGGCAGGATCACTGAACAGGTATGCAGTGGTGGGTGGGTTCACAGAACAGGTATGCAGTGGTGGGTTCACAGAACAGGTATGCAGTGGCAGGATCACTGAACAGGTATGCAGTGGTGGGTGGGTTCACAGAACAGGTATGCAGTGGCAGGATCACTGAACAGGTATGCAGTGGTGGGTGGGTTCACAGAACAGGTATGCAGTGGCAGGATCACTGAACAGGTATGCAGTGGTGGGTGGGTTCACAGAACAGGTATGCAGTGGCAGGATCAAAGAACAGGTATGCAGTGGTGGGTTCACAGAACAGGTATGCAGTGGCAGGATCACAGAACAGGTATGCAGTGGCAGGATCACTGAACAGGTATGCAGCCAGGAAAAGCTAAGCCTAACTAATCTTTCCCTATGAGAGACAGACAGCAGCTCGCCCTACTCTCTCTAATGCAGGCACACGAGTGGCCGTAATGGCCGCCGCTGCCTGCCTTATATAAGGGGTGTGGGGCTCCAGGGGCTAGTGTAGCCTAATTGGCTACACTGGGCCTGCTGACTGTGATGTAGAGTGTCAAAGTTGACCCTCATAGTGCATTGTGGGGCGAACCGAACTTCCGGAAACGTTCGCCTGCGGGAGGCGAACGCGAACCACCGAAGTTCGCCGGGAACCGTTCGCCGGCGAACCGTTCGGCCCATCTCTACCTCTAATATGTATTTATAGCAGAGAGAGTCGCCACCACTGAAGTAATGTACAGTTCTATAATGTATTATAGCATTACATACAAGCAAGCGCAGCAACAGGCTGATGTTTCCGGATGTTATCCCTTTTGTCATGCTGAGTACAAAGTGTAATGAAAGCACACACATGTCTATATATCACAAACAGCTGAGGAGTAGACCAATCATACACCTTCAAACCTTACCAGGGGCGGAGCCACCAGTGGACCTGATGGGGACCTGAACTCTTGCACAGGACAGAAGGAAAACATAGAGAAATGCACCCTGTATGTATTTAGAGAGTTTAGATGGTCTAATTCCCCCTCATCTGTGACTAGTCACAACTGTAATTTGATCTCTCACCTATGTCAGCTGGCTTCCTTGGCTGAAAAGCTAATTTATAAACACAGGATGTTAACCCTATGTCTGCTTCCATGCAAGCAGGAAATAGACACACTGTAGATTTAGTGCTGGATTTTTATCAGCTGTAACAAAGGAATGTTTTTCTGTAAAGGTTATTGTGCTGTTGCTTATCTTTTAGAGCAGAGAGGAAGTTCTGAGTTCAGGTCCGCTTTAAACAATGAATAAGCAGAGCTCACAGCCTCCGCTCATAAATCTGGAAGTGCCACGTACGCCAGGACACACCCCTCTCATTTGCTGATAGGCTGCTCACACACCATAACATAGTGATGTGGAGTGACTAATTAGTGGGGGCAAAACAAACCTGGAAGAGCGGAATGCCACCGACACACTGCACAGCATCACCATGGCAACCAGCAACACCAAGAACGTACCCGGAAGCTCGCCATCACTGTCCTTCCGCAACCCCGCACCTGGAATAAAGAGATCCAACATGACTTCAATACTGAATACAGCAGCTAATCAAATATACAACAAAGAGGAGCGACAGTACTCTGAACCAATATGAGATCCGCTAACAGAACATCAAATAGAGAAACCAACTCTCTCTACTCAACCCTCCTCCCCGCAGTACCACCGACTGACCAATCAATTCAGCAGGCTTCATGTTTTCCCTGCAATACAGTCAGGAGCTGGCACATCCGAAATAATACTTCATTGGTTCCATAAAAAAAGCAAATGGCCAGTGTTTTGGAGCCATGCAGGGCCCCTTTATCAAGGCAATATTTGCTCACAGGCAACAATCTGTCAGCCGCTTTTGCAGAGTCTCCTGTGGGAGAAGTGCGAGTAAGGCTCCTCTATACACTCGCACTGGGCGATGTGTGTTCAGCAATGTGGCCGCTCACAGAACACACATCGCCTAGTGCAAGTGTATAGAGGAGTCAGAGAATCACTGCAATGTCTCTAATGATGGGTGGAGACAAAAGGGAAACTGTAACGGTTACTGTTCTTCAGTTTCCCATTAATAAGGTCAAACCCAATACAGTAATAATAACAGAGGCCCTGGAGTAGTAGTGATAGTACTCTGCTTGTGTGCTGTTATGTGGCACACAATTCTATATCACTAGAAGTGGGCACAGGTGTGCCAGTGGGCTCTGTCTGTGGATTATCAGACACTGAGATATGCAACAGTTCAAACACAATACAGTGATAACAGAGGCCCTGGAGCAGTAATGATTGTATTCTGCTTGTGTGCTGTTTAGAGATGGCCCGAACCTCCGATTTTCGGTTCGCGAACCGGGTTCGCGATCTTCCGCGAACCGCAATAGACTTCAATGGGGAGGCAAACTTGGAAAACTAGAAACACTTATGCTGGCCAGAAAAGTGATGGAAAAGATGTTTCAAGGGGTGTAACACCTGGAGGGGGGCATGGCGGAGTGGGATAGACACTTAAAGAGTAACTGTCAGGCTGCAGAAGCTAATTTAAACCTCTATTCTCCTGTGTTAAACAGTTTAGAAGGAAGCCAAAAAGGCAATACTGTAGTTAAAAATCTCTCTTACAATTGATGTGTGCTTATCATCAAAGCTGTTAGACCCAAGCTCTTAAGAGGACGCAAGCCGCATACCATACTGCAAAGCATTCTGGGGCCCTCCCTCAGCTGCTAATGAGAAGTTACAGGATCAAGTTTCAGCAGCTTGTAACTCAGTCCAGCGCACAGCACTGATAAATCTCCGAGCAGAGTACACTGCAGGAGTCCGCTATTGTTCCTAGCCACATGGCTAATTAATATTCACTGCACACTAGTGTTATTCAGTACGAGCTTTTCTGTGATCAGGAAGCAGGCAGGACATGACGACACATTTGGCTTCATAGGAGACAGACAAACATGGAACCTGCCATGAGCTGTCAGGAGCATCAATCTCTGCATATACTATATACAAATTCTGTTACGTACAAACGTGGACAGTGAAATGCATATGTAATGTAAGTACAGCCAGTATTTAGCTACTGATATATGTGTTTATTTTCTCTGAGACCTTATACCTAACAGCTCCTCTTTAAAGTCCCGGGGAAAAATCTGGATTTGACGCAAAACAGCGTTTTATGGGCAGAAATCACATTGAATGCTAAATTGCAGGCCTAAAGTGCTTTAAACCATCTTGCATGTGTATACATCAATCAGGGAGTGTAATTAGCGTACTGCTTCACACTGACACACCAAACTCACTGTGTAACACACCACAAACAGCTGTTTGTGTTGTGACGGCCGTGCTGGACTGGTGCGCACCATGGCGAGATTGCTCTTCCTCAGTGATATCAGGTAATGTCTGACTGCCGTATCAACTTTTGATGGTTCTTTCTCTACCATTGTTAAAGCTTACATCTATTTTTTTTTTTTATTACATTTTCTGCTTGCTGTTCAGTACCTTCAACGAGAATCTATTATGGAGGGCAAGTCTGTGACCACGGGTAATGGCCGGGGAATCGGGGTTCGATTCCGGTCCGGAGTTGGAGCCTGAGAAATGGCTACCACCACACATCCAAGGAAGGCAGCAGGCATGGCATGCACGTCCCGAGGTAGTGACCAAAATAATACAGGAAGAGGACTTTCAAGGCCCTGCTGTATATGAGATGAATCAACTTTAAATCCTTTAATGAGAATCTGTTATGGCGGACAATGATGATACCATTTGCCTTTTACAAGAATCTGTTCTGGAGGGCAAGTCTGCCATCCATTCAAGTGAAAGGTATGCACTGACTACCAGGTAGAATACAATGTGCAGTCACAGATGCAGTGAAAGGTATGCAGTGACTGCAAACAGCCGTTTGTGTATTGACGGCCGTGCTGGACTAGTGCGCACCATGACGAGAGTGCAGGTGATGGCCGCTTTCCAGCCCATATGGTCGCCGGGCTGAGGTAACTGAATGACAGAACAGTGACTGTCCAGCTGATCAAATTTGGTCTGTCCACTATGAAGCAACGACCTTATTATCGTGGGTGTGCCCCCCCCCCCAGACACTCATATAGCCGGCGCCCGGCGGTCATTGCTTCATTGTGATACGCAAGCCCCTTCACCGCGTATGGTAATGATCACGAAGGGGAATTGTCACATGTACATGCCTTTTGTCTTGTTGTTGCAGGCTTGCAGCTGCATTGCAGGCAGAAAAATTAGGCAGGCATGTACACGCACCAGAAAAAAATTATTATAGCGGGCGCTGCTAGCAGCGGCGTTAAACATTCAGGAATCTGCCTGGTGTCCTGGATCCTGTTGGTGGTGGCAGAGAAGGCAGTGAAGTTGGTTGTGGGCAGAGATGCTGTGTGGGGAGCGAGTTAGTCTTGGGGCGGGCAGTAGCCCTCCGGGATCCATGCCTCATTCATTTTGATAAAGGTGAGGTACTGAACGCTTTTTTGACTTAGGTGACTTCTCTTCTCACTCAGTGACAACGCCTCCAGCTGCGCTGAAGATCCTTTCTGACAGGACACTTGAGGCAGGGCAAGACAGAAGTTGGATGGCAAATTAGGACAACTCTGGCCACAGGTCAAGCCTGCGCACTCAGTAGTCCAAGGGTTCATCGCTGCTCACAGTGTCTACATCCACACTTAAAGCCAAGTAGTCGGCTACCTGCCAGTCCAGGCGTTGGTGGAGGGTGGATCCGGAAGGGCTAAGGCAAAGTGTTAGACTAAAGAATGTCCGCATGTCCGACATACCATGAGATCGCTGGAGCGTCCTGTCCTTGCCTGCATGGACATGGGAGAAGGAGCAAGGGGGTGACTGTCAGACATTGGCTTTTTCCGCTCAAAGATTTCCTTCACAGACACCTTGCTGCTGTGGGCAGAGGAGCAGGAACCGCTCAAGGTGAGAGGCGGAGTGGAGGAGGGTGACTGTGAAGGTGCAAGGGAGAAAGAGGCTGAAGATGATGCACCTGATGGAGGAAGAGGAGAAGGAGGGTGGCTTTTCTTTTGTGTGCTGCTTTTGCTCAGGTGCTCTTCCCATTGCAGTTTGTGCCTTTTCTCCATGTGCCTTCGTAAGGCACTTGTCCCTACGTGGGTGTTGGCTTTTCCATGGCTCAATTTTTGGAGGCAGAGAGTACAGATGGCATTGCTCCGATCTGAGGCAGACACATTAAAAAATTTCCAAACCACTAAGCCCACCTGGGGTGATGGCACTATGGTGGCATCAGCAGCTGACGTTGAAGGGCATGTTGGCTGGTTGTACATGGGTGGCGATACATGGCGCCGGACACTGCCACCAGCTGTTTTTGATGACGAGCTCCCCCTGCTTCTTTCAGGAACTCGTCTCCTCCTACTCCTCTCTGACTCAGCCTTTTGAACTGTCCCCTTGGTCAGCTTGTCTCTTCAGGTGCATACACAAGCACTACAGTAACCAATGACGGGTCCATCAGACCCTCCCACTGGGCGGACTTTCAACAGACTGTAGTGTGTGTGTACGCATTGTCGGCGGTCTGATAAGGCTGTTTCTAAGCGATGCGGATAGCTCAGAAACAGCCTTATCAGTCCGCCGACAGTGCATACACTACACTACAGTCTGTTCAAAGTCCGCCCAGCGGGAGGGTCTGACGGACCCGTCGTTGGTTACTGTAATGTGTGTGTACGCACCTTTAGGATCCCACGTGACATCCATATCATCGTCATCATCATAATCACCCTCCCCAGCTTCGCTTGCCTCAGACACCTCCAAAACTGCACCAACAGCAGGTACTTCATCATCCTCCTCCTCACACATTACGTCCATAGTGTCGCCTAACTCACACATATGAGGTGATGTAACTTGCTTAGCGCCTTCATCTTGTTGTAGCAGTAGTGGCTGTGAATCAGTGATTTCACCACCAAATAACTCCTGCGAAGTGTCAAATGCAGCAGATGTGGTGCTTGTAGTAGCGCTGGTGGCTGCGGAAGATGAGGTGTTCTGTGTTAAATAGTCAACCACGTCCTGACAATCTTGGGAGTTGATGGCACGTGCCTTCTTCTGAGCACTGTACTGTGAGCCAGGGCCACACAAAATCACATCAACACGACGTCGCACAGACCTGCTGGGTGGCCTTCCTCTGGGTCTGCCTCTAGCTCTACTTGTTTTGTCCATATCGGGGGGGGGATGAAGTGAAAGGTATGCACTGACTTGCCTAATACAATGTGCAGTCACACAGGTGCAGTTAACAGGTATGCACGGAGTGGTATATCACACTGCGTTCACTCACGTAGGTAGGTGGGTGCACTGAACACAACAGGTAGGTATATGCAGTGATGAGGTGGGCGCACTGAACACAGCTGGTAGGTATATGCAGTGATGAGGTGGGTGCACTCAACACAACAGGTAGGTATATGCAGTGCGTAATAGCTTCAACACGCAACCACTTTTACCAGCTCAACCATCACCTGTAGATTCCTTCTGTCCGCCTGCACCCTCGCCCACTGCTAACTGCCTTTCCCCCGATCGACAAGACCACTCTCCCACTCTAATATCTTTCACCACACTCGCTGAACAGTGTCTTTCCTCACTAATCTCCAAAGCACATCTCACTACCTGTGGCCTGGACCCCATTCCCTCCCATCTAATCCCCCAGCTTTCCTCCTCCCTTAATCCCGCTCTAACAACTCTATTCAATCTTTCTATCTCCACTGGCACTTTTCCTTCCTTATTCAAACAAGCTATCATCACACTGCTTATCAAAAAACCCTCTCTTGATCCAACTTCTCTATCCAATTACCGTCCTGTCTCGCTCCTCCCCTTTGCTTCTAAACAGCTGGAATGTCACATCCATTCAGAATTGTCTGCCTTTCTCTCTACCAACTCCTTACTTGACCCCTTTCAATCTGGATTCCGCACACACCATTCCACCGAAACTGTCCTCACGAAAGTTGCTAATGACCTACTGGTAGCTAAATCCAAAGGCCAGTTCTCCATTCTAATACTCCTTGACCTTTCCTCTGCCTTTGACACGGTTGCTCATGCTCTGCTTCTGCAGACACTGTCATCTTTAGGAATCAAGGGACAAGCACATTCCCGGATCTCCTTTTATCTCTCTGGACGCTCTTACACTGTGTCCTTCTCTAACACCAATTCCTCCCCACGCCCACTGTCTGTTGGTGTTCCTCAAGGCTCTGTTCTTGAGTCACTTCTTTTCTCAGTCTACACTCGTGGCCTGGGACAACCAGGGCCGGCCCGCCCATGAGGCGGGGTGAAACTTTTGCCTCAGGCGGCACTTCTGGGGGGGCGGCATCCACCCCCTGGGTGTGGGGGGGCCGCCCGAGCTGGAAGGGAAAGTGGGCAGGAAGGGGGTATTGGGCCTAGCGGCGGGGAGGGGGGTCGGACCCCCCCTCCCTCGCCTGGGTCCCCCGTCCTCCGCTCCCCTCCAGCTTTAAAGAGTTACGTCGCTGGCTGCATTGTAAGAATTGTAAGAAGCAACGGGCGGGGATCACTCACCTCTTCCTCGTTCCAGCGTGCGCTCCACTGACGTCACTTCCTGCTACGCCGCAGGAAGTGTCGTCAGTGGAGTGCACGCTTAACGAGGAAGAGGTGAGTGATCCCCGCCCGTTGCCTCTTACAATGCAGCTAGCGACGTAACTCTTTAAAGCTGGAGGGGAGCGGAGGACAGTGGACTCAGGCGAGGGAGGGGGACCCCCCTCCCCGCCGCTATGCCCAATACCCCCTTCCTGCCCGCTATCCCCTCCAGCTCGGGCGGCCCCCCCCACACCCATGGCCTGGGGGGGGGGGGGCGGCGATTTCTTGCAAGATTGCCTCAGGCGGCAAAAAGTCTAGGGCCGGGCCTGGGGACAACTAATTAACTCTTTTGGCTTCCAGTATCACCTCTATGCGGATGACACCCAAATCTATCTCTCAGCTCCTGATCTGTCATCATTACTATCTAGAGTCCCCGACTGTCTACGTGCCGTTTCTGCATTTATGTCCTCCCGCTTCCTCAAACTCAACATGAGTAAAACAGAAATTGTGATTTTTCCACCATCGCTATCTACACCCCCACCAATTGCAACCATAACGGTAGACAATACTCCAATAACCTCAACCACTAAGGCCCGCTGCTTGGGGGTTATACTTGACTCAGAGCTCTCCTTTAAACCTCACATTGTCTCATTAACCACCACATTGTCTCATTAACCACCACCTGCTATTTCCAGTTCAAAAATATATTCCGTATCCGTCCCTTCCTCACACAAGAGGCCACCAAAATGCTTGTACATGCCTTAATCATCTCCCGCCTAGACTACTGCAACACCCTGCTCTGTGATCTACCACAAAAAAGGCTAGCACCTCTCCAATCCCTTCTAAATTCAGCGGCCCACCTCATTCACCTCTCCACACGCTCTTCCGATGCAGCCCCACTGTGCCGTTCTCTCCACTGGTTACCCATTACCCAGAAGATCCAGTTCAAACTCCTGACTCTACCATACAAAGCCCTCCATGAGTTGTGCCCTCCATACATCTCATCCCTAAAACTCAAGATATTGTCCCCCCCCCCCCCGCAAACTCTGCTCCTCCCAAGAAATTCTCCTGGCCTCTAAGCTGATCACCTCCTCTCATGTTCGCATCCAAGACTTTACACGAGCATCATCCCTTGTCTGGAACTCTCTTCCACAGCCTGTACGTCACGCTCCAAACCTGGACATCTTCAAACGCACTCTTAAAACGCACCTTTTCAGACAAGCTTATAACATTCTATAGCCCTTATTTACTTATCTGACACAATGTAGTCAGAGGCAAAGGGTCACTGCCGCATCCATCCTCCACCCCCTTACCTAGTGTGTCCCCCACTACCCATTAGATTGTAAGCTCGCAAGGGCAGGGTTCTCCTCCTAATGTTTACTGTTTTTGTCACAATATTTGTGCTGCTTGGAACTCTGTTGTACATTTTGTTAGTGTATCTATGTTCCCCTTGTCATCTTATTGTGCTTTGTAAAGCGCTGCGGAATATGTTGGCACTATATAAATAAAAAATAATAATAATAATATGCAGTGGTGAGGTGGGTGCACTCAACACAACAGGTAGGTATATTATTATTATTATTATTTATTGTATTTATAAAGCGCCAACATTACGCAGCGCTGGACATTAGTTTAGGTTACAGACAATATTTAGGGGTGACATACAGCAAAATGACAATACATGAATACAAGAAAGACCAGATCATGCAGCACAGTATGAGTACAAGGTAATGCTTAGTCAGTCCCTGGAGGGGAGCATGGAGATTAGGCAAGTTAGGTTCACTCAGATGCATAGCATGGGTTCACAGTAATGGAGGTGCATGATCAGGTAGGACACAAAAGGAGGAATACCCTGCCCAAAGGCTTACAATCTAGAGGGAGAGGTAAGGACACGAAAGGTAGGGGACCTGAGTTCAGCTGTGGGTTTAGAGCACTTGTGAGGAGTAGTAGGCCAGAGTGAAAAGGTGAGTTTTGAGGGCCTTCTTGAAGATGTTGAAGGAGGGGGCTGCCCTAACGGGTGGAGGTAGGGAGTTCCATAGTGTTGGAGCAGCTCTTGAGAAGTCCTGGAGGTGTGCATGGGACTGGGTGATGCGGGGGGCGGTTAGGCGAAGATCATTGGAACAGCGGAGTGAGCGGCTAGGTGTGTACCTCTGAGTAAGATCGGAAATGTAGGTTGGACAGGTTTTGTGGACAGATTTGTAGGACAAACACAGTATCGTGAATCTGATTCTGGACTGGATAGGAAGCCAGTGGAGGGATTCAAGGAGGGAATCCACCGTGGCGGAGCGATGGGAGCAGTGGATAATTCTGGCTGCCGCATTCATGATGGACTGCAGTGGGGCTGTTCGGGTCATAGGGAGACCAGACAGAAGGGCATTGCAGTAGTCAAGGCGGGAAATTATGAGGGCATGGATGAGGAGTTTGGTGGTGGCAGAGGTCGGGAAAGGGCGAATCTTACAGATGTTACAAAGGTGGAAGCTGCAGGAGTTTGTGAGGTTTTGGATGTGGGGAGTGAAGGAGAGTGCGGAGTCCAGGGTGACACCCAGACAGCGGGCTTGAGAGGTAGGGCGAATGGTAGTGTGGTTAACAGTGGCATGTACATCTGGGAGGTTCTTGGATGGCCGGGATGGGAAGATCATAAATTCTGTTTTTTGTCTAGATTTAGTTTCAGGAACCTAGCGGACATCCAGGAGGAGATGGCTGATAGGCAGGAGGAGACCTTGTCCATGGTAGTGGTGGATATGTCAGGGGTGTGGAGGTAGATCTGGATGTCATCTGCATACAGATGATAGTTAAAACCCATGGAGGAGATAACCTTGCCAATGGAGGATGTGTATGGGGTGAACAGTAGGGGGTCAAGGACCGAGCCTTGGGGGACTCCCACCGAGAGGTGTTTGGGGGTGGACGAGGACTCATTGAAGGTGGTTGTGAAGGAGCGGTTGGAGAGGTAGGATGAAAGCCAGGTCAGGGCGAGATCGTGAATGCCCATGGACTGGAGGGACTGGAGGAGTATATGCAGTGATGAGGTGGGTGCCCTCAACAAAACAGGTAGATATATGCAGTGATGGGTATTACAATGTGCACCTGTCACACACACACAGATACTGGACAGGCACAGTGACTATGTGTGCACTCACGTAGGTAGGTGGGTGCACTGAACACAACTGGTAGGTATATGCAGTGATGAGGTGGATGCACTCAACACAACAGGTAGGTATATGCAGTGATGAGGTGGGTGCACTCAACACAACAGGTAGGTATATGCAGTGATGAGGTGGGTGCTCTCAACACAACAGATAGGTATATGCAGTGATGAGATGGATGCACTCAACACAACTGGTAGGTATATGCAGTGTGTGCGGGCAGCGGCAGACAACGGCTGATACATACCTTCCGTCTTGCGTGTGCTCCAGCGTGCGTTCCTCACTCTAGTCTCTTTGAAAGTTGTAGTGGTGCACCCTGTTAATCTGGTTGTCGTGCCAGGCAAGGGATGACCAATCCAATATATAGATAAGGAAGAGGCCGGCACTGACTTGTTCTGATGTAAATTCTTCTTATTTATTCAGCGTTGTCATATAAAACGACGTTTCGGAGCGCAGCTCCTTTTTCAAGTAAATGACATCCTGACAAACTACAAATGGTTTCTCTTACTTTATATACCCACCCACCCCTGTAACCAGCCAATCCTAATGCTGGATGAAAACAGACCAATCACCTCTCTTACTATAGAGCGGACTTGGAGAACTGCCTTGGGGAAAATGGAACCAATCACGGAGAGGCCTACACCCCATGTGACTAGGTGAGGGGAGAAGCGAAGAGTAAGGCGCAGCCGTCGGAGCGGATGCGCCCTTCCTCCGCCCATCGATGTCACTGTACCTCCCACAGGTCGGACGGACCTGATGGGAGACAGGACTCCTATGCGTCCACACAACGGTGTGACGCAATCTAGAAGTGTACACGTCCGCGTCAGCGCACGAAGCTTGCCTACCCCGCCCACCCCAACATCGTCATCCGTCTCCACGGCAGCCAGTAAACAAACGGCAAGCGTAAACACTATGCCGTACTGTCAGACTGGGCCACCACAGAGAACGGGCAGCGGAGAGGCACAGATACAAGAGATGCGGAGACCGGCTATGCACATAGTACATGTCGGATCTCCCCATTCTCAAATCGCCGTCGCTACCCGACTGAGAAATCGTATTTAAGGGACACAAGTATGTTCTTAGAAATCATTAGATTGATGGAGGACATACCTGTTGATAGTTTTTTGGTTACGTTGGATGTGGAGAGCCTCTACACCTCCATCCCACATGATGGGGGTGTAGAGGCAGTACTCCACACTCTGACGACTTGTTCAGATTTTTCTACACCCCAGGTTGAGTTCCTTATGGAACTACTTAAATTAGTGCTGATGTCTAACTATTTTGTTTTTGAAAACCAGTTTTTTCTACAGGTACGAGGTACGGCGATGGGGTCGAATGTGGCCCCGTCCTACGCAAACATTTTCATGAACATCTATGAGGAGACGTTCATTTATAGTAATAAGATTTTTCAGAAATATGCCAAAACATGGCTTCGTTATATAGATGATGTGTTTTGCGTGTGGGCGGGGCCACGTTCGGCCCTTGAGGAGCTTATTGAATGTGTTCATTTACAATGTGGGACCATACGACTGACAATGCACTGCGATGAAAGCAAAATCAATTTTCTAGATACTATGGTACATTTACAAACAGGTAGATTAGTAACTGACCTTTATGTTAAACCAACAGATCGCAATGCATTGCTCTCGTATGAGAGTTTTCATCCCCTCAGTACCAGACGAGCAATCCCTAAGGGTCAGTTTCAAAGGGTAGATCGCATAGTTAATGATGAGGATACTAAACAGTTGAGATTTAGGGAGATGTCAGAGAAATTTTTAGCTCGGTCATACCCAAAGGACCTTATAGATACAGTTAGTAGGGACATTGGAGGTGCAAGAGGTGCCCGGCCAGTGAGGAGAAGGACTAATGAGGCACGTATTCCGTTTGTCTCACAGTTTAATATTTATAGTAAGACATTTGATAATATTATTAAAAAACATTGGTCCATTTTAGGCAAGTCCTTCCCATCAGTGGCTGAGTTCCAAAATGCACCTCTGATGTCCTATTAAAAACCACCCACTTTGAAAGATCGCTTATGTCATGCAGAGATGAAGACTCTTGTAAGGCCACCAGAGTCTACCAGAAGGGGTACATACCCCTGTTTAAATTGTGTCCACTGTAATTCTATCACTAAGGGTAGATATTTTTCTCACCCACATACAGGACAAAGATTTCAAATAAGGGGCTGTTATACATGTGACAAACAGTTTGCGGTATATCTATTAAAATGTCCGTGTGGTCTTGCATATGTGGGACAGACCACCACTAAATTCAAGGTGCGTCTGTCCTCGCATAAATATGCCATACGGAAAAATTAGAGGATCAAGCTGTCTCCTATCATTTTAAGGTGTGTGGTCACAATGTCAGTCAACTAAGATGCCAAATTATTGAGACAGCCCCCCCCCCCAAAAAAAGAGGTGGGGACAGATATAAACAACTACTCCTTAGAGAGGCATATTGGATAAAAACCCTGGATTGAATGGAACCACGTGGACTCAATAGAGAATATGACCTCTTACCATTTATTGGAATCTGTATCTATTTATCTAATTGTTCATTTACTGTTTACAGGTGGACTTTGATGCGACATTGCTTCATTTGACCTCGTGGGGGTGAGAGCGGACATTCTCCTCCGCCTGTCGCCTTTATTTTCATCTTTTCCAGGTATGTGTCCCGCGCCTGCGCGGGTAGCGACGGCGATTTGAGAATGGGGAGATCCGACATGTACTATGTGCATAGCCGGTCTCCGCATCTCTTGTAGCTGTGCCTCTCCGCTGCCCCTCGCGTTGCCCGTTCTCTGTGGTGGCCCAGTCTGACAGTACGGCATAGTGTTTACGCTTGCCGTTTGTTTACTGGCTGCTGTGGAGACGGATGACGATGTTGGGGTGGGCGGGGTAGGCAAGCTGCGTGCGCTGACGCGGACGCGTACACTTCTGGATTGCGTCACACCGTTGTGTGGACGCATAGGAGTCCTGTCTCCCATCAGGTCCGTCCGACCTGTGGGAGGTACAGTGACGTCGATGAGCGGAGGAAGGGCGCATCCGCTCCGACGGCTGCGCCTTACTCTTCGCTTCTCCCCTCACCTAGTCACATGGGGTGTAGGACTCTCCGTGATTGGTTCCATTTTCCCCAAGGCAGTTCTCCTTCAAGTCCGCTCTATAGTAAGAGCGGTGATTAGTCCGTTTTCATCCAGCATTAGCATTGGCTGGTTACAGGGGTGGGTGGGTATATAAAGTAAGAGAAACCATTTGTAGTTTGTCAGGATGTCATTTACTTGAAAAAGGAGCTGCGCTCCGAAACGTCGTTTTATATGACAACGCTGAATAAATAAGAAGAATTTGCATCAGAACAAGTCAGTGCCGGCCTCTTCCTTACCTCACTCTAGTCTCTGACGCGACTTCCTGTATAAAACAGGAAGTCGCGTCAGAGACTTGAGTGAGGAACGCATGCTGGAGCGCATGGAAGACGGAAGGTATGTATCAGCCGTTGCCTGCCGCTGCCCGCTGCTTCCCGGTCACACATTAAGCTGGAGGGGAGAGCCCCGAGGTGAGGGGGGGGGGGGGACCGTCCCACCTCCCTGTCGACTGTGGGCATGGCTTTCCCCTCATGCTGCGACCCTTCCAGCCCCCCAAAACGGCCCCGAGCGGGCCGGGGGTTAGAGCCCACTCCGAATTTCTGCAGGGGGGCCCGGTGGGGCCTAGTTATGCCCCTATCTGTACTAACTCCTCCCTTGCTCCCCATACCCGTGTCTATACTAATCTTACCTCTGCTCCCCCATAGCCATGTTTGTACTAATTCCTCCACTGCTCTCCATACCCGTGTCTGTACTAATCTCATCACTGCTTCCCCATACCAATGTCTGTACTAATTCCCCCACTGCTCCCCCATACCCATGTCTGTACTAATCTCCCCACTGCTCCCCATACTCATGCCTGTACTAATCCCCCCACTGCTCCCCCATACCCGTGTCTGTACTAATCTCATCACTGCTTCCCCATACCAATGTCTGTACTAATCTCCCCACTGCTCCCCCATACCCATGTCTGTACTAATCCCCCACTGCTCCCCATACCCATGTCTGTACTAATCTACTCCACTGTAACCTACATCCTGGCAATGCCCAACAGGCATACATATGCTAGCAAAAATAATAAGAGGTTGTTTGAATGTAGATGAGGGAGTTGTATAATAATAATATTACTACTACTAATAATAATAATAATAATTAATACAATAGCTAGATGGCTGAGTGCAGGTGATTCCACAACTAGACGCTGCAGTTAGCTTATTCACCATAAGATGGCGACATAACTTCTCCCAGGTGGAACACACAGACAGGAAGTAATGATGAAGCCAAAGGCAGGAAATTATGTAAACCTAGCAGTTATTTATGCGACACAGACGTTATAGAGCTTGCAGGAGGTGGAGGGAGCCCACGGCTAGAAGAGGTAATTGTGTGATTATTGTTATATATTGGGCAGAGTAGAGGTCGGGGTGGACATACTTGTTATATATTGGGCAGAGTAGAGGTCGGGGTGGACATACTTGTTACATATTGGGCAGAGCAGAGGTCGGGGTGGACATACTTGTTATATATTGGGCAGAGCAGAGGTCGGGGTGGACATACTTTGTTACAGAGGAGGTCATAGTGCACCTGTCACTATCCTGATCATCCCCCTTTAAGTAATTGCCATACAAGAGACTTTTATATACTGTAACTGCTGTGGCTTTTTTGCCAGTTTTCTAGTGTCCCCCTCAAGATGTACCATAGATTGTGGCTGGCATCTCACCTTCCTAGCAATAACTCACATCACAGAGACAAGAGAAGATGTATATGGAATATAGCCATGTCCCTCCAGTGCCTGCATCTCACCTTCCTAGTAATAACTCACATCACAGAGACAAGAGAAGATGTATATGGAATATAGCCATGTCCCTCCAGTGCTGGCATCTCACCTTCCTAGTAATAACTCACATCACAGAGACAAGAGGAGATGTATATGGAATATAGCCATGTCCCTCCAGTGCTGGCATCTCACCTTCCTAGTAATAATTCACATCACAGAGACAAGAGAAGATGTATATGGAATATAGCCATGTCCCTCTAGTGCCCCTTTAACATTTTAAAATTAGTAATATATGTTAATAAAGTTTTTAGAGTCAATCAAACACATTTTTTACTAGAGAAATATATTGGATTCTGCACAAAGATGATGGCTGGTGGGGCACAGCTAGGGGGTGGAGCCATGTAACAAGGGGCGTGGCTGGTAGGACAGGCAGAGGAGATGGAGGCTGCAGATGAAGAGGGGTTGGGAGGGCTCTGCTGCTTTGGTCCTGGTATTGGCACTGTCCCAGCTGGGAGGTTTGTTGCTACGGCTCTTGGAGGGTTTGGGGTTAGTAGGTGATGGACAAGTGGGCTCAGGTATGGTCAGGGTATGGAGCTGCAGTCCCATCTGCCTAGTTCATCAGGTGCCAGAGCCATAAGTAATGATAATTTATAACTAATTAGCTGCAGGCCTCTGCTCCTATCTCCCTCTGTCTCCAGCTGTTCTCTCCTCACATCCTCATCCATCTACCGCTGCCGGCACTGCTGTAACCTCCCAGGAATGTGTGCATGGAGAGGAGGAGAGAAGCACCAGATGATGAGCAAGGCACACTGGAAGAGAGGATTGTGGTACTGAATGTGCAGATACCACAGCTTATGGGATATTATCACCCCCTAGAAAATTATTTTATGTGGTCTTTTTACTAGTGCTTATATCTTATTCTGTTATCTTTTTTAGAACTAAGATTTGAGCTCAAAGTACAAGAGACGTATGTGAGGAGTGATCAGCAGTCTGTGGAGGAGGGTGACATGATGAGGACAAGTAAAGAGGAAGAAGAAGAGATGTATGTGAGGAGTGATCAACAGTCTATGGAGGAGGGTGACATGATGGGGCCAATTAAAGAGGAAGAAGAAGAGCCACTTGTGTGGAGTAATCAGCAGTCTACAAAGGAGGGTGACATGATGAGGGAAATTAAAGAGGAGGAAGAAGAAGAGATATATGTGATGAGTAGTCAGCAGTCTACAAAGGAGGGTGACGTTATGAGGATGATTAAAGATAAAGAAGAGGCTTATGTGAAGAGTGATCAGCAGTCTGCGGAGGGGGGTGACATGATGAGGACAACTAAAAAGAAAGAAGAGACTTATGAGAGGAGTGATCAGCAGTCTATGGAGGAGGGTGGCATGATGAGGAGAATTAAAGAGGAGGAAGAAGAAGAGAAATATATGAGGAGTGATCAGCAGTCTATGGAGGAGGGTGACATGATGAGGACAATAAAAGAGGAAGAAGAGGAGATGTATGTGAGGGGTGATCAGCAGTCTATGGAGGAAGGTTTAATAATTAGAGTGATTAAAGAAGAGACATGTGTGAGGAGTGATCAGCGGTCTACAGAGGAGGGTGACATGATGGGGACAACTATGGAGAAGGACCCTCTTACAGAGAGCAGAACAGGTGAGTGATCAGCATTAATATGTGTTTGGCTGCAGCTGATAGAGAATATAGTCACATGCACTGTTACACTGCACACCTCTCACCTTGCTGCTGTACTGTATGGGGAAGGCCTCTCCCAACACACAGAGATAATGGCTGCAGCTGATAGAGAATATAGTCACATGCACTGTTACACTGCACACCTCTCACCTTGCTGCTGTACTGTATGGGGAAGGCCTCTCCTTACACACAGAGATAATGGCTGCAGCTGATAGAGAATATAGTCACATGCACTGTTACACTGCACACCTCTCACCTTGCTGCTGTACTGTATGGGGAAGGCCTCTCCTTACACACAGAGATAATGGCTGCAGCTGATAGAGAATATAGTCACATGCACTGTTACACTGCACACCTCTCACCTTGCTGCTGTACTGTATGTGGAAGGCCTCTCCTTACACACAGAGATAATGGCTGCAGCTGATAGAGAATATAGTCACATGCACTGTTACACTGCCCACCTCTCACCTTGCTGCTGTACTGTATGTGGAAGGCCTCTCCTTACACACAGAGATAATGGCTGCAGCTGATAGAGAATATAGTCACATGCACTGTTACACTGCACACCTCTCACCTTGCTGCTGTACTGTATGTGGAAGGCCTCTCCTTACACACAGAGAGAATGGCTGCAGCTGATAGAGAATATAGTCACATGCACTGTTACACTGCACACCTCTCACCTTGCTGCTGTACTGTATGGGGAAGGCCTCTCCTTACACACAGAGATAATGGCTGCAGCTGATAGAGAATATAGTCACATGCACTGTTACACTGCACACCTCTCACCTTGCTGCTGTACTGTATGGGGAAGGCCTCTCCTTACACACATAGATAATGGCTGCAGCTGATAGAGAATATAGTCACATGCACTGTTACACTGCACACCTCTCACCTTGCTGCTGTACTGTATGTGGAAGGCCTCTCCTTACACACAGAGATAATGGCTGCAGCTGATAGAGAATATAGTCACATGCACTGTTACACTGCACACCTCTCACCTTGCTGCTGTACTGTATGGGGAAGGCCTCTCCTTACACACAGAGATAATGGCTGCAGCTGATAGAGAATATAGTCACATGCACTGTTACACTGCACACCTCTCACCTTGCTGCTGTACTGTATGGGGAAGGCCTCTCCTTACACACAGAGATAATGGCTGCAGCTGATAGAGAATATAGTCACATGCACTGTTACACTGCACACCTCTCACCTGGCTGCTGTACTGTATGGGGAAGGCCTCTCCTTACACACAGAGATAATGGCTGCAGCTGATAGAGAATATAGTCACATGCACTGTTACACTGCACACCTCTCACCTTGCTGCTGTACTGTATGTGGAAGGCCTCTCCTTACACACATAGATAATGGCTGCAGCTGATAGAGAATATAGTCACATGCACTGTTACACTGCACACCTCTCACCTTGCTGCTGTACTGTATGGGGAAGGCCTCTCCTTACACACAGAGATAATGGCTGCAGCTGATAGAGAATATAGTCACATGCACTGTTACACTGCACACCTCTCACCTTGCTGCTGTACTGTATGGGGAAGGCCTCTCCTTACACACAGAGATAATGGCTGCAGCTGATAGAGAATATAGTCACATGCACTGTTACACTGCACACCTCTCACCTTGCTGCTGTACTGTATGTGGAAGGCCTCTCCTTACACACAGAGATAATGGCTGCAGCTGATAGAGAATATAGTCACATGCACTGTTACACTGCACACCTCTCACCTTGCTGCTGTACTGTATGTGGAAGGCCCCTCCTTACACACAGAGATAATGGCTGCAGCTGATAGAGAATATAGTCACATGCACTGTTACACTGCACACCTCTCACCTTGCTTCTGTACTGTATGGGGAAGGCCTCTCCTTACACACAAAGATAATGGCTGCAGCTGATAGAGAATATAGTCACATGCACTGTTACACTGCACACCTCTCACCTTGCTGCTGTACTGTATGTGGAAGGCCCCTCCTTACACACATAGATAATGGATGCAGCTGATAGAGAATATAGTCACATGCACTGTTACACTGAACACCTCTCACCTTGCTGCTGTACTGTATGTGGAAGGCCTCTCCTTACACACAGAGATAATGGCTGCAGCTGATAGAGAATATAGTCACATGCACTGTTACACTGCACACCTCTCACCTTGCTGCTGCACTGTATGGGGAAGGCCTCTCCTTACACACAGAGATAATGGCTGCAGCTGATAGAGAATATAGTCACATGCACTGTTACACTGCACACCTCTCACCTTGCTGCTGTACTGTATGGGGAAGGCCTCTCCTTACACACAGAGATAATGGCTGCAGCTGATAGAGAATATAGTCACATGCACTGTTACACTGCACACCTCTCACCTTGCTGCTGTACTGTATGTGGAAGGCCTCTCCTTACACACAGAGATAATGGCTGCAGCTGATAGAGAATATAGTCACATGCACTGTTACACTGCACACCTCTCACCTTGCTGCTGTACTGTATGTGGAAGGCCTCTCCTTACACACAGAGATAATGGCTGCAGCTGATAGAGAATATAGTCACATGCACTGTTACACTGCACACCTCTCACCTTGCTGCTGTACTGTATGGGGAAGGCCTCTCCTTACACACAGAGATAATGGCTGCAGCTGATAGAGAATATAGTCACATGCACTGTTACACTGCACACCTCTCACCTTGCTGCTGTACTGTATGGGGAAGGCCTCTCCTTACACACAGAGATAATGGATGCAGCTGATAGAGAATATAGTCACATGCACTGTTACACTGCACACCTCTCTCCTTGCTGCTGTACTGTATGTGGAAGGCCTCTCCTTACACACAGATAATGGCTGCAGCTGATAGAGAATATAGTCACATGCACTGTTACACTGCACACCTCTCACCTTGCTGCTGTACTGTATGTGGAAGGCCTCTCCTTACACACAGATAATGGCTGCAGCTGATAGAGAATATAGTCACATGCACTGTTACACTGCACACCTCTCACCTTGCTGCTGTACTGTATGTGGAAGGCCTCTCCTTACACACAGATAATGGCTGCAGCTGATAGAGAATATAGTCACATGCACTGTTACACTGCACACCTCTCACCTTGCTGCTGTACTGTATGTGGAAGGCCTCTCCTTACACACAGAGATAATGGCTGCAGCTGATAGAGAATATAGTCACATGCACTGTTACACTGCACACCTCTCACCTGGCTGCTGTACTGTATGGGGAAGGCCTCTCCTTACACACAGAGATAATGGCTGCAGCTGATAGAGAATATAGTCACATGCACTGTTACACTGCACACCTCTCACCTTGCTGCTGTACTGTATGTGGAAGGCCTCTCCTTACACACAAAGGTAATGGCTACATAAAAACAATTTAAAGTGTAACTGTCAGGCATAAAATAAAAAATCAATTCTTTATTTTTATCTCGTAAACAAGTAATAAGGATGCTAACCAGGCAATACAAAAGTTAAAATCTCTATTACTTTTCTTGTTGATAAATGATCATTCCCCAGTAAACTGGAGAATGATCATTTATAAATAAGAAAAGTAATAGAGATTGTAACATTTGGATTGCCTGGTTAGCATCCTTATTACTTGTTTACCAGATAAAAATAAAGAATTTTTGACTTTATGCCCGACAGTTACACTTTAAGCACAGAAGCTCTTGGATCTTTTCAAATCCCTAATGACCTATGATATGAACAGTACAATGTTGTTCTTTTTTTTTTCTGTTTTTTTTTTTTTTTACAAGAAAGCACACACTTTTTTTTTTTTACTATTTATTGTTTTTTTTACTAGTTATTTATTTTTGTGTGTGTGTGATTTTAACCTCCCTGGCGGTTAATTTTTTTTTTGCCAAATTGGCAAAAATCCTTTTTTAAAAATTTTTGTTTTTTTTTGTTTCATGTAAAGCTACCAGAGTGGTAGCTACATGAAACACCACTAGAGGGCGCATGTGTCCCTCTAGTGCGATGGTCGCCGGCATCTATAGCAAACAGGGGAACGCGTTATATACGTATGTTTGGCTTCTCCTGTCGCCATGGCGACGATCGGGATGACGTCATGGACGTCAGCCGACGTCCTGACGTCAGACACCTCCGATCCAGCCCATAGCGCTGCCCGGAACTCATTGGTCCGGGCAGCGCAGGGCTCTGGCGGGGGGCCCTCTTTCGCCGCTGCGTGCGGCCGATCGCCGCAGAGCGGCGGCGATCAAGCTGTGCGCGCGGCTAGCAAAGTGCTGGCTGCGCGCACAGCAATTTACAGTATAAAAATCGCCCCACCAGGGGCTGAGATCTCCCCCTGCGCGGCATAGCCCGAGCTCAGCTCGGGCTTACCGCCAGGGAGGTTAATGATCATCTGAACAATGATGAATTAGAATACATTTTATTTGGCCAGGTAAGTTTGCATGAACTAGGAATTTGACTCTTTGGTTCCTTAACAGACACAGACACATTACAAGTCATGGACAGTATAGAAGTTATAGAGTTAGCAAACATGGTGAGAAGCATTACATTTCAGTTCTTTGCTGTAATGCTTTCCAACCCTAGCAGCTCTAGCGTGGTTCTGCATTAAGCATAGCTACTGCCTGAGGGGAGGAGCTGTTCTGTGCCTCTAAATTTTTGTTGTGACTGACTGGTATGTCACTCCTGAAGGCATAAGCTGGAGGATGGAGTGAGCAGGGTGAGGGGGATCAGAGGCAATCTTGGTTGCTCTCCTTCTCCACCTGCTAGTATTAAAGATCCTGCATGGAAGGTAAGCGGCAGCCAGTTATTCTTTATGCTGATTGGATGATGTGCTGAAGTCTCACATTTTCTCATACGGAGCATGAGCCGAACAGTCATAGTTGATGTCATGATAAATTCTAGTAAAGACCTGCACCGTTTATTTATTTATAAAGCGCCAACATATTACACAGTACTGGACATTAGTTGAGGTTACAGACAATATATAGGGGTGACATACAGCAATAGGACAATACAGGAATACAAGAAAACCAGATCACACAGCACAGTATGAGTACAAGGTAATGCTTAGTCAGTCACTGGAGGGGAGCATGGAGATTAGGCAAGTTAGGTTCACTCATATGCATAGCATGGGTTCACAGTAATGGAGGTGCATGATCAGGTAGGACACAAAAGGAGGAGGGCCCTGCCCAAAGGCTTACAATCTAGAGGGAGAGGTAAGGACACGAAAGGTAGGGGACCAAAGTTTGGCTGTGGGTTTAGAGCACTTGTGAGGGATGGTATGCCAGAGTGAAAAGGTGAGTTTTGAGGGCCTTCTTGAAGATGTTGAAGGTGGGGGGGGGGCTGCCCTAATGGGTGGAGATAAGAAGTTCCATAGTGTTGGAGCAGCTCTTGAGAAGTCCTGGAGGCGTGCATGGGACTGGGTGATGCAGGGTGTGGTCAGGCCAATACTAATTATTGCGCCACAGTCCACAAAATATTATGTGATCAACTTGTCCCAATGTCTGGGGTCGCTGCAGGGATTCCAATATATGGTACAGTGTTTCAATTTACTGCTGCGCTCTCCAGAGTCTAATCAATTGCAATAAGGATGAAACTATGATTGTCTTACACAAATCCTCAAAGTCCTAGTTAGGAGAATACTTGAAATTGCTGCAAAGAGTTTGATAGTCACTGGCACTGTTAGATTTGCCACTCCTGAAAAACACACAAAAATCTCCACATAGGGTGACAACGTTCAGACTGTCAATTTTATACAGCACACCACCCAAAAGTGCTCCCGTGACATGTGAGGGCTAGTGCCAGTTAATTGCAGTCCCACACCCCTTCTTCTTATGTGCTCACCGGATTTTTGCCACCCCAGGAGTCAGGTGGATCTTAAGCAATACTCAAATCTGCATCAAGGTGATCAAAATCCTGTAAGAAATCTCGACATAGGGCAATACTGTTCATATAGGGTTAAACTGTTCAACAATCCCTCTGTGTAAATAGTGCTCTCACTCCATGCAATGATGCTCCCACTCCCTGCACAACAATCCGCTCACCAGATAAAGCCCACCTCTGCAAACAGGTGGAAATCGCGCTCAATACTGCCTTCCGAAGTACAGTGTATCCAATCACTTCAGAATTCATCATAATAAGGATCCAGCAGGATTAAGATTCATGGCCCTAGAAAAATATATAAAGAAATGGAGAGGGTCTAACCTTACTAAGGAGATATCAAAGGCAGAAGGGAAGTGGATCTTTAATTTAAAAAGTCTAAATCCGGACGGACTGAATATTGAATTCGATCTTAATTGCCATATTTGTAACGATTAAATACGATCCAAAAACAGATAGCATTGGACAATTGATTAGGCTTGCATAGGAAAGCTCCTATCATATCAATTGCATTTATATATACACTGCACCTTTAACGCTGAGGATTTTCTCATAATATGCACTTTATCACTTTAAATACCTGATATAGTCAGGTTCATATCTGCATTATCGCACATTTGCACATTAATTGAATGAGTACTAACTATGCACAATTAAGCACTTTTTTTCTTTTTTTTCACATTTATATATATATAACTATGGCCATTGATATAGAAGGGTGCTCTATAAGAAACACAACACTGCAGTCTCCTAATAGAACACTAGATGGCGGATATTTGGGATACATTTATTTAGGTATTAGAACTTCTCGGCAAGCAATGGATTATTTAGATCACTAGGTGGCGGTATTTTGTATTTAGTAGACAAGGAGAAGAGGATAGATTTTTTTACAATGATTAAAGCGTATGAATTTTAATATGACTTTTTTATATACGTTTTTAGCAGTTTATATCATTAGTATTATACATGGATTGAGTGGACATGTTGTAAAAGCACTGTAAACGATGCCCATCCTTCGGTTTTGATACATAGCCTATCAGCAGCCGGAGCATACTATGAAAGTTGACGTCGGGTGTTGGGAGGCGGAGCCCCTGATGAGTCCGGCGTGAGGACGAAACGCGTAGGGCGGAGCCTAGCATCTGACGCAATTACGCGCACCCTGAAGCGAGTGGACCGGCCGGTCACCGTTACTAGCGCGGGCAATACTTTGAACTATCCGGCTGGAGTAAGGATTAGATCGGGACGCCGCGGCATGGTAAATCCCCAACATACAGCGGATGGGCATCGGAGAAAGATATTGTGATATGCTGAAACATTGCTCTGGATATGTAAGTGTACATCTGTGTGCGTCCAGAGGCAAGCAGTAACAGTTTTACACTGTGTGTTTTTTTTATATGTTTTATTTGAGCATTTTTTACTGGATTAAACAGACCTCAGGAGAGGTTAAGCTTTGTGAACGAGAGTGGGAGAATCTGTTCGGAAGGCAGTATTGAGCGTGATTTCCACCTGTTTGCAGAGGTGGGCTTTATCTGGTGAGCGGATTGTTGTGCAGGGAGTGGGAGCATCATTGCATGGAGTGAGAGCACTATTTACACAGAGGGATTGTTGAACAGTTTAACCCTATATGAACAGTATTGCCCTATGTCGAGATTTCTTACAGGATTTTGATCACCTTGATGCAGATTTGAGTATTGCTTAAGATCCACCTGACTCCTGGGGTGGCAAAAATCCGGTGAGCACATAAGAAGAAGGGGTGTGGGACTGCAATTAACTGGCACTAGCCCTCACGTGTCACGGGAGCACTTTTGGGTGGTGTGCTGTATAAAATTGACAGTCTGAACGTTATCACCCTATGTGGAGATTTTTGTGTGTTTTTCAGGAGTGGCAAATCTAAAAGTGCCAGTGACTATCGAACTCTTTGCAGCAATTTCAAGTATTCTCCTAACTAGGACTTTGAGGATTTGTGTAAGACAATCATAGTTTCATCCTTATTGCAATTGATTAGACTCTGGAGAGCGCAGCAGTAAATTGAAACAAGGTTTTGTGGACAGATTTGTAGGTCAGACACAGTATCTTGAATCTGATTCTGGACTGGATAGGAATCCAGTGGAGGGAATCACAGAGGGGAGCCGCCCTGGTGGAGCGATGGGAGGAGTGGATAATTCTGGCTGCCGCATTCATGATGGACTGCAGCAGGGCAATTCGGGTCATAGGGAGACCAGACAGAAGGGCATTGCAGTAGTCAAGGTGGGAAATTGAGGGCATGGATGAGGAGTTTGGTGGTGGCAGAGGTTGGGAAAGGGCGGATCTTGCAGATGTTATGGAGGTGGAAGTTGCAGGACTTTGTGAGGTTTTGGATGTGGGTAGTGAAGGAGAGTGCGGAGTCCAGGGTGACACACAGACAGCGGGCTTGAGAGGTAGGGCGAATGGTAGTGTGATTAACAGTGACATGCACATCTGGGAGGGTCAGGGATGGCCGAGGTGAGAAGATCATAAATTCCGTTTTGTCTAGATCTAAATTTCAGGAACCTAGCGGACATCCAGGAGGAGACCTTGTCCATGGTAGTGCTTGATAGGTCGGTGTGGAGGTAGATCTGGATGTCATCTGCATACAGATGATAGTTAAAACCCATGGAGGAGATTGCCAATGGAGGATGTGTATAGGAAGGTCAGTAGATGGCCAAGGACCGAGCCTTGGAGGACTCCCACTGAGAGGTGGTTGGGGATGGATTAGGATTCATTGAAGGAGATTGTGAAGGAGCTGTTGGAGAGGTAGGATGAAAGCCAGGCCAGGGTGAGGTCGTGAATGCCCATGGACTGGAGGGACTGGAGGAGTAGGGGATGTTCTACTGTGTCAAAAGCTGCTGAAAGGTGATGAAGAATGGAGTATTTAGCTTTAGCTAAGGCAAGGTCACTGACCACTTTGGTGAGAGCTATTTCGGTTGACTGGGAAGGTCGAAATCCAGATTTCAGTGGGTCTAGCATGAAGTTGGCATTGTGGTACTGGGTCAAGCGTTTGTGAACCAGACGCTCAAGGAGTTTTGAGGCAAAGGGGAGGAGGGAGATAGGGTAGTAAGGGGTTGAGGGAGGGTTTCTTGAGCAGGGGTAGTACAGAATTGACATGAAAAGTGTGCTATTCTGCTGCCTGTAAGATATCACCAGTGAGGGAATAATATCACAGTCTTAATGAACTGAGCCTATTGTCTGGTATCAGCTCAGATAGGTTTCTGTGAAGCAAAGAGCAGCAGAGAGGTAAAAGTCCTTCTTAGTCCTGATCAGTAGTTGAAGCTCCTCTAGTTTGTTGCATATTGACCTGACATTAGAAAGTATGATTCCAGGTAGCGGTGAACACAGTCCTCTACGCCAAAAGTGCACCTGGATCCCGGCGCTTGCCTCTTCTTCTAAGCCTCACTGCCTTATTCAGCACTGTAGCTCCACTGGTCAGAATCCCCAGAAGGCTAAGAGTAGATGAAATATCCAGGGGTAGATCAGGTACAGCTAAGTCCTGAATGCTTAGTATTCGCTGGGGAAGGTTATACGGGTTGGGTTGCACAAGGCAATATTAAAAGACTTAGCAACTTGCCGAGGCTGCCATCTCCAGGCTCCTCCTCCTCATAGCCCAGTGGGTGGGTACAGTGCCTTGCAAAAGTATTCACCCCCTCCACCTATTTTATTTCATTCCCAGCTGTAATTTTATTCACAATTTGGGAAAAGTGTCACCCAGTGTAAATTGGATGAAAAACAAGGTAAATCCAAAAAGATGAGGTGGCTTTCCTCAATGATAAGATCTTTGTGTAGACAAAGACATTTTTCAGGACTGTGCTAAATAACGTCTAAATAATGTCTTTGTCTATACAAAGATCTCATCATTGAGGTAAGCCACCTCATCTTTTTGGATTTATCTTGTTTTTAAAGTGGATCCAAGATAAACTTTTACTCATTACATAATCGTGTTCCTTTCATATAGTTTACAGGGCATTCCTCTAGCCAAATACTTTTTTTAGTTTTAATACCCTAATTCCCTATAAACTGAACAAGCCTCGCCCACAGCTCCTCCAGCGCCTAGGCACTCTTGATACCCATGTAGCAAGGGCTTATGGGAGCTCAGTCTGGGGAGGAGGTGGCATTACCAGTCAACCCCCCCTCTCGAACCACCCTCCCCCAGCATACTCTGTTGGAGGGGTCCAGACAGATCACACATGGTTTAAACCATAATGATAACCTGTCACTTTTACCAGGCAGAGCGACCACACCCAGGTCCGGCTGGGCACCCCGAGTGCAGCCGGGTCTGTTGTCTCCCCCTGCTTCCTGTGGTTGGTTGCCCCTCTGCATCCCGCCTTTGTGAGTAGTACATTTACTTTGCCTGTTGCTACCCTTTGTATGAAAACTTATGGTGCTATTGGGCTCCCGTTCTCTTCTCTCCTGTTTCTTCTTCTCCAGAGTGCCGAGACACCCCCACTGCTGTACTGTCATTTTATTGCTTTTTAATCTCATTTTATGTGATGGGTCTGCACAAAATAGCCTAAGTTGATTAAATGAAATGAGAAATTATTCACCAACATGGAATTCAGCAGCTCACTGACTCTCCCTAATGATAATTGCTCCTCCCCTCAGAATTCTCTAACAGGAAGTGATGATGTTTCTCTATTTGCAGGGCGGAGTCCCGGCATCAGGAACCTCTCAGAGACTCGTATCTCTGTATCCACAGACTGTACAATGGATGATGATGTCACTGGACAAGAGTCTCCTGCAGATATCCTGGTGACCCCAAATATTCCCACAGACTCCCCTCACCTGTCTAACCCTGAGGGGCCTCATACCCAGCACAGCTCTCCCCGTGCTGGAAGGTCTTATTCCTGTTTCTTGTGTGGGAAATGTTTTGTACATAAATCAAACCTTATCAGACATGAGAGAGTTCACACTGGTGAGAAACCATATTCATGTGCCAAGTGTGGGAAATGTTTTGTACAGAAATCAGAGCTTGTCAAACATGGGAGATCTCACACTGGTGAGAAGCCCTATTCATGTGCTGAGTGTGGGAAATATTTTGCTCAGAAATCACATCTTGTCATACATGAGAGATCTCACACTGGTGAGAAGCCTTATTCGTGTGCTGAGTGTGGGAAATGTTTTTTACAGAAATTAGACCTTGTCAGACATGAGAGAATTCACACTGGTGAGAAGCCCTATTCATGTACTCAGTGTGGGAAAGGTTTTACTCAGAAATCTATGCTTGTCAGACATACGATAGCCCACACTGCTGAGAAGCCCTATTCATGTGCTGAGTGTGGGAAATGTTTTGCAGTTAAAGGAACCTTTGAAAAGCATAAGAGATCACACACTGACAATAAGGCCTTTTCATGTGCTGAGTGTGGGAAGTGTTTTGCTCGGAAATTACATCTTGTCATACATGAGAGATCTCACACTGGTGAGAAACCTTATTCATGTGCTGAGTGTGGGAAACAGTTTTCTCAGAAAATAAGCCTTGTCAATCATGACCTAATTCACACTGGTGTGAAGCCCCATTCATGTACTGAGTGCGGGAAATGTTTTGGTCTGAAAAGAAACCTTGTCAGACATGAGAGATCTCACACTGGAGAGAAGCCCTATTCATGTGCTGAGTGTGGGAAATGGTTTGCTGATAAAGGAACCCTTGCCAGACATGAGAGAACTCACACTGGTAATAAGTAAGGAGCAGTGAAACATAGCTTCACCCTCAGTGACCCTGAACTGGCCACAGCACACTACTCTCCATCTCCCCAACATAGCTGGAAGTAGGGAGGATGGAGAGTGGAGTGCAGCAGCCAATAACAGGTTTGTTTAGCTCTGCTTATCCCCCTCTCATCGCTGGTGAGAAGCTCTATTACTGCAGTCTGGGTCGGGTCTCTGTCACATTTCTTGTAGTGATCTTTACAGTTGAATTGTAGCATAGCTCCACCCACATTCTGTGCCCTGGCCTGACCTGGACCACAATGGCCCCTCCTTTGTCCGCTTTAGCGATTTGAGGGCTCAGCACATTTGGCCAGGTAAGGAGGATTGTGACGATGTCGGCAGTTTTGGTCAGTAAGATGATAGTAAAGGGTTACGATGAGCTTGTCCTGTGGAAGGTCAGTGGGGAGGTCAGAGCTATTGATAGACGGAGCTTATTGCTTCCTGAAATAAAAACAAGTCTGCACTTATACCCTTTATGTGCAGCTACAGTCATCTGTTTGAGCGTATTTGCTCTGTGGTTGGTAAATTCTGGCTGATCCTGAGCCAAGATCCTACCTATGGGGGACACTTCAGTGATCTGCTGGTTTCTGAGTACAGCCGAGGTCAGAGAATTAAGAGTTGTGTATGCAAGTCGGATACTTGGCCCAGAAAGACAGTGAATGTACCTAGAGATAGAAGGGGCTCTGTACCTTGTCTCAGGTGTAATTGCTGCAACGCTATAATAAATAGTACTACCATTTCACATCCATCCACCGCTGAACGGGTTGAAGTAAGGGGCAGATTTTCATGCTTGAGCTCATATGTTGTGTGTGGGCTGAAGGGCCCCTGTGTTTATATTGGTGAAACAGAAAGAGCAGTGAGACAGCGGATACAGGAACAGAACAGAAGTATTGCTAATTACGCATTGGGGGAGAGAGAGTATGAGCTGTCTGTATCCCGCCATCTTGCCATAATGCTTCCTACAGCTGCACAATTGTGTTGGTTTGTGGTTGGGGCAATTCCGGCTTTGCAGAGAGGGGAAGATGGGAAGAAAGTCCTGTAGCATGAAGCTAGGTGGATAAAAGTATTTCATTGTGTTCAACTACAAGGCCTCAATGAGGGTCTAAGCTTGAAGTGCTTTCTGAGGAAGTGCACTGAGGATTGTCAGAGAATGTCTAAAACAAAACTCTAGTCATGGGAACTTCGATTGCTATTGTACTGATTTCAATTTGTTAAATGTATTAGTGTTTAACCATATTATTTGTTGTTGTTTTTTTGTTTGTTTGTTTGTTTAAGATTGTTTGTTTATTTTAAAGAACAGTTTTTATACACACAAGACAAATTACCATGAAGATTGTACAGTGTGTCAGGGAGTGCAGTATATATAATCAGGGCTGTGGAGTCGGAGTCTGGAAAAAATGCACCGACTCCGACTCCTGATGAACTTAAACTGTAAATAAAATAGAAAATATGATAAAATGTTCTATTTCTCAGATAATAGTCATCATAAATAAATTATACATACAGCGATAGCTGTGCTTAGTCCACAAAAATGAAATAAACTAATCAAAATTAGTTACTTGTGCTGCTTCAATAAAGCAGTCCCCGTATTTTTAAAGTCAGATATACACATCTGATTGTGACTGTATATATGATGTGTACACAGGAATCTCATATATATATATATATATATATATATATATATATATATATATATATATATATATATATATATATATATATATATATATATATATATATATATATATATATATATATATACACTAAATAACATCTATGCTGTAAGTATAAAGCCTGATGTGTAGCCGTGTCACTAATAGAGATGGTCAATGAGGTGGAAATAATTCTGCGTTGATTCTGATTTATGCAAATGTATGCACTCTCTTTGCTCATGAAATCAAATAATTTGATATGCTGTTAAAATTTGGTTTGGTGACTACGAATTAAAGGGTACCTGAGAAGGATGAAAAGAAAAGTTTTATACATACCTGGGGCTTCTTTCAGCCCCTTTCAGGCTAATCAGTCCCTCGCTGGCCTCTTCCACCACTTGGATCTTCTGCTATGAGTCCTGGTAATTCAGCCAGTCAGCGCAGTCCAGCCGCATGCCGCTTCCACAGCTAGGAGCATTCTGCACCTGCGCAATAGTGCTGCGCAGGTGTAGTATGCTCCCAGCGGCAGTGTGTGTGCATGCGCACTAAGCCAGACTGGCTCAAGTACCTGGACTCGTGGCGGAGGAGGACAGCGAGGGACTGATTAGCCTGAAGGGGGCTGGAGGAAGCCCCAGGTATGTATAAAACTTTAATTTCATCTGTCTCAGGTTTACTTTGTTACACAGTAGTACTATACTCTACATATGCACTCCCCACAGAGCTGCAGGGAATCCACTGAGAATGTTGTGCACATTGAACACAGAGGCGTTGTCTATCACCCATAAACCTGGTTCAGATTGTGCATGAAGAATGTGTAATAGAGGAAGAATCTCCTTATTCCCCTGCAGAGTACCTGCACATCACTCTTATGCTGGGCATACACGGCTCGAGAATGCGCTGGTATCGAGCCAGCGGGTCACCACTCGTCCGCGCGGATTGATTCCCGCTCGTCCCCGCGGGCGCTGCTAATCAGCGTTTCGTTTGCTCCCATTGTTCTCCCCGCCGGTATCGTGCGCAGCATCCATCCGGCGGGGTATCGGACAGGTTGAATATTATCAATTGAACCATCAGTGGCTCAATTGATAATATAAAACGAGCCGTGTATGCCCAGCATTACATGTACCCACAGTTACATTGCCTAGGGCCTGATAGATGTTCTTTGTTCCGGTCTATACCTTTTACAAGTACTCTTACCAAGGACTAGTTTTAGTCTATGACTAAAGGGAATAAATATGGCAGTCTCCATATCCTTCTCACTTCAGTTGTCTTTTTAAATTCCTAAGCGTTGGCAGTTAACCACCTTAGCGGTATGGACGAGCTCAGCTCGTCCATTACCGCCAGAGGGTGCCGCTCAGGCCCTGCTGGGCCGATTTTCATGAAATAAAGTGCAGCACACGCAGCCGGCACTTTGCCAGCCACGTGTGCTGCCTGATCGCCGCCGCTCTGCGGTGATCCGCCGCGAGCAGCGGCGAAAGAGGGTCCCCCCAGCCCCCTGAGCCCTGCGCAGCCGGAACACATAGTTCCGGCCAGCGCTAAGGGCTAGATCGGAGGCGGCTGACGTCAGGACGTCGGCTGACGTCCATGACGTCACTCCGCTCGTCGCCATAGCGACGAAGTAAGCAAAACACGGAAGGCCGCTCATTGCGGCCTTCCGTGTTACTTTTGGCCGCCGGAGGCGATCAGAAGAACGCCTCCGGAGCGCCATCTAGTGGGCTTTCATGCAGCCAACTTTCAGTTGGCTGCATGAAATAGTTTTTTTTTTTATTTAAAAAAAAACCCTCCCGCAGCCGCCCTGGCGATCTTAATAGAACGCGAGACGAATTTCATGTTACATACTTTCAATCAACAAGATTGTAATATGCAAATTAGAGGAGTCGGTGGAATCCTAAACTGAGGAGTCGGAGTCGGTGGATTTTTGTACCGACTCCACAGCCCTGTATATAATATACAAATAAGTTTGCTAGGTGCATAACCAGTAGTAACAGTAGTAAGGCACACTACCACATCAGACATGTCCAGAGCAGGCTAGCACACCAAGTAGCGTAATGCAGCTTTTATTCCATCAGTAAGGCTGACAATTGTTTCAAAGCCAAAGCACAGTAAAAGAAAATAACAGTGATGCAAGTGCAATATGAATACAAAGTCATTGGGAACTGCTGTAAAAAAACAAAAGTCAGATACTTACCTAAGGAGAGGGAAGGCTCTGAGTCCTAATCAGCCTTCCCTCTCCTCTGCCCGTTACGGCTCAGGATCCCCCGTAGTTCAGTGAAGCGCCCTCTATCGTGTAATCACGTGTGCACAGTATGGAGCCGCCTGTCTTTGGGAGGACTCTGCTCCTGAAGACTTCTGAAGTCCCCCGCGGTGGGGGATTTGAACGGATGATCCTGAGCTGCATCGGGGGCACCAGGAGAGGAGGGGGAAGGCTCATTAGGACTCAGAGCCTTCCCTCTCCTTAGGTAAGTATCTGACTTTTGGTTTTTTTACAGCGGGTCCCAATGACTTTAAATACTCAATGCACAAACATAGAAACACCCCGAGGCATCATGGGTAACACCAAATATAAAACAATGGATGAAACGCACACCTTGTAAATTCAATGCAAAAGAGTGTATATTAAAGTAGCTGAACAAGTCACTCACAAGGAGTGTAAAAGATCTGTACAAAATACAGTACATATAAACATCAAATATACAACCAGAATCGTGACACATGGAAATATATACAAGTGGCACTATACATAAAGCATAACTGTTGCTATATATCGCTCCGAACAGATGAATAATGCCTGGGTCCACAAATACTGGCTGCCAGAAAGTTCACAGAACATGAGACCATGGCATAACAGATAGATACAGAACAATCATAGTGGCTGAAGGAGACACCGCTATATTACCCAAACGGCGCGGCGTTTCGTCAATGGGATTTAGCAGGAAGCAAACTAAAGCTGGCCATACACTGGCCCGATTTGCCGCCGTTTCGACAGCAGATTCGATCACTGGGATCGAATCTGCTGCCAATCGTTCGCGCTACACGCCGAATTTCGATCCATTTTGTCCGATCCCGTCGATCGCTCCATGCGGAAAATTACCATCGATCGCCCGCGGGTGGGGAGCGCGTCGCTAGCGGCGTTCGATTGACCGACGCAATAGGTTGGCAATATATTACCTGCTCCGCCGGCGCGGCTACCCCCGGTCACCGCTGCTCCGTGTCCGCGCTGGTCCCTGGCATGCTTCAGTTCCTCCTGCCCGGCAGGAAGTTTAAACAGTAGAGGGCGCAGGAAGAAGCAAAGCATGCCGGACCTGGAGACCAGAGCGGAGACGGAGCAGCGGTGACAGGGAGGACTCGTGCCGGCGGAGCAGGTAATGTATCGGGGGGGGGGGGGGGGAGCGGCGGCAGCAGCACCACCACCACCACAACGGATTGTGAACGGTTTCAGGCTGAAATCGGTTCACAATCTGTTTGCAGTAAAGGCAGCCATACGATCCCTCTCTGATCAGATTCGATCAGAGAGGGAGCTATCTATTGGTCGAATCTGATGGCAAATCGACCAGTGTATGGCTACCTTTAGGCTGTCAGCAGTGCGGCAGTGTCCTGCTGACAGCCTTGTTCAACTACTTTAATATACACTCTTTTGCATTGAATTTACAAGGTGTGCGTGTCATCCATTGTTTTATATTTGGTGATATTATTTTAGACACAGCACCCATGCTGTTATAATATTGATGCTGATAGATATGTGGGTGTGCATCCTCATTCCTGTCTTTTTGTATCCTGGGTAACACCCCCTTCATCACATATGCATGAATCGATGACTACATTTATAGTCCAATAAGTCTTTAGCAAAGTGCCACGCCTACTTACATGCAGTGCTAAATGTCACCGATGTTTAATGTCACTATCTGTATGTTTACATTTTACCGCCAACCCGCTCTGACGGTGGAAGCAACAGTCAGTCACTCCACTGTATGAAAGATTAAAGGTTGTTATGCTGTTGCTTGTCCTTTAGAGCAGAGAAAAAGTTCAGGTCTGCTTTAAGTTAAATAAAGACTAGAAACCAAACGTCATTGTCCTGTGTTTACACATTAAAAAAGCTTCTGTGTAAAATACGTATTTTTTAATGAACATTTTGCCATTGATTCCCTCCACCATGCCACGGTCTGGGTTTTTGGACGCTTGTACACCTTTTTAACCACTTAACTACCAGAGTTCTCTGCCCCCTTAAGGACCAGAGACCGCTGGTACAGGAACGCAGAATCTTGGCGAAATATCGCTGAATCGCTGCACATACCCGTCGCAACCGCCGTCATCACTGCTCGCCGGGACCCCCAGGACATAGACTGTGTCGTCTCTATAACGGCAGAGCCATGTGATCCGGTCAGGAGCCGCTTTAATTGGCTCCTGACCGTGTCTATCAATGTAAGCCAATGGGAGCGGCTTACATTGATAGACATGGCCAGGAGCCAATGAAACGGCTCCTGACCGGCTTACATGGCTCTGCCGTCATAAAGACAGGCAGAGCCTGTGAGATGTGGCGAGACTTGTCGGGTTTGAGTGGCGGCGGCTAATTGAAATCTACGCCCTCCCAGCCAGGAGCCCACCAAAACAGGGCGTAGATTTCAATTAGCACGGTTCTTAAATAGTTAAAATAAATTATAGCTGTAAATATGCCCTGAAGGCTTCTGACGTTCGACTGCCATTAAAACCATTGGGCTCCTCTGCAGACTTTTGCAGAGATAATTGTGAACAGTCTGTGAATGTTCATTGGCGGTGTTTGTCCATCACTGTTCATCAAGTATGGGTTGTGCAGGAGTCTGGCACCAGCCGGCTGGTTGTGCGACTATATGTGTGTGTAGATAGAGACAATGTCTTAGCTGTCGTCTGTTTCCTGAGGTTTAGTTGAATCTTCTGCCTGAATTTCTAATTCCTGGGGGGGCGGGGGGTTACAGTTCAGCTGTACTTGCATTTCCTGGCATCTCCCAGCATGCATTGCGGTGCATTCACCTGTGACCCCTGCTGGGAAACTGAAGTAAGAGGATATGAAGGGTGACACTTTTCTTTTGAACAATGCAGATTTCCTGGCTTTCTTGCTGATCCCCTGCCTGTAATACTTTTAGCCATAGCCCCTGAACAAGCATGCAGATCAGACGTGTTTGACTTTGATCTGCTGCGTCTGGCTGAGGAGTGCGAGGGAGGGATGATCAGTGAGAGGCAAACAGTTCATACAGGATTATGTAACTTCCAAATGGAAATATATGCGGCTTGAAAGTGGACCAAGCAATTTACACCTTGGTAGGACTTCATTGGTCCATTTTCCAGCTGCATAAATTTGCATAATCTTGCATGAAGTCAGAATTATTTGCATCTCATTAATCATCCCTAATATGGGCCTTGTTATGTGTACATATGTTACTAAGATGTTGTTTTATTGTGTTTTGTTTGTTACAAATATTTTTGGAGAAAAAAATTATAGAAAAAAAAATTAGGTTTTCTAATAAAACACTTAAACTTGACCTTTGTATGTGCTGATTCTAACTTCCCTTTTACCCCTCCTTTGTCCTGTGGGATGCACTCCATAACCAACCCGACACTCTATTGAAACATCATAATGTATAGGTGTGTGTGTGTGTACAGTGTATGTGTGTGTGTGTACAGTGTGTGTGTGTGTGTGTGTGTATATACTGTGTGTGTGTGTGTGTGTGTGTGTGTGTGTGTACAGTGCGTGTGTACAGTATTAGATAGATAGATAGATAGATAGATAGATAGATAGATAGATTTCATGAACAATAATCTGCTGTAAGACGTGGAGTGTGTCTCCAATCTAAAGGCGGCCATAGCGGTTTTCACCCGGAGTCACGAAACGGATGAGACCCCGCACACATTAAATGGGAGGGCTTGAAATGGATCAGTTAAAGTTAATGGTATGCTGTCAGAAGCCTTCTCCATCCGGAATGGCACCAGGCAGAGGTGTCCCCTTTCACCCCTACTGTTTGCGTTATGCATGGAACATTTTGCCAACACCCTCAGAGCAAACACCAACATTTCAGGGATCAAAATTCACAACCTCGATTTTTAAGTTAGCACGTTATGCAAATGATCTGCTTCTTTACCTCACTAAACTATTGATTTTGATACCAAACTTCCTTATGGAGGCAGAGGCATTCTCTGCAGATAGCAACTTTAAAATGAGTCTCTCCAAAATGGAGGTCCTGAACGTGTTGTTGTCTGAAGGGATAGTGCAGACTCTGCCCAACTTGTTTTCCTTCAAATGGAGATTTAAGAATGTTAAAATGTTAAATACCTGGAGATATCGATCTCTTCAGAATTCACTAGCCACTACAACCTAAACTGCCCCCCTCTACTTCATAAAATATCTAGAGATCTCTCCTTATTATTTGTCTGATTTATTATTTGTCTCTTACCAGTTCCCCTGGTATAGACCAGCTTTGCTATTTTCTGTACTCTCTCTGGTAGTACCTTCTCCAGCTCCTCTGGGAAGGTTTGATTAAATCTGTACAGTCAGCGTACTGATAGTACCTTACCAGCTCCTCTGGTAAGGTCTCGCAAAACTAATAAAGTTACGGTTGCACCAAACACTACTCACACAGTCTGTGTTAGCTATACTGGCATTATTGGTGATTCTGCAGATCACCTAATAATCTGGTATAGTGTCTGTATTATTGGTGATTCTGCAGATCACCAAATAATCAGACGTCTGAGTTATAACACCCAACCGTTACAACCTGCTAGGGTCACGTCTTGTAGATCTTGAACGTTCTCTGGAGCGGGATCTGTGTCTAGAGGGTGATCTTCTTCTATAATGATAGTAATGTTCCGACTCTCTAGGTGCCTGTAACCATCCTCTTCCCTGCTCTCGTGATCTGAAAGACAGACGTCAATCAGATTAGCTCTTTTGCTATAAAGAAATACACTTACCCTCTATCTATATACTCCTACCTAACAATCTGTATATGATCCTCAAAGGAATTTGGTCAGTGCCCAGCGTCTCCTGCTCCATATAATTAGAACCTGCTGAAATGTAATGTTTGTATCAGGGCTGTGGAGTCGGAGTCGTGGAGTCGGAGTCGTGGAGTCGGGCAATTTTGGGTGCCTGGAGTCGGAGTCGGAGTCGGGAAAAAATGCACCGACTCCGACTCCGACTCCTAATGAATTTGTAACTGTAATTAAAATAGAAAATATGATAAAATGTTCTATTTCTCAGATAATAGTCATTAAAAATAATGTATATATACAGTATATATACAGTAAAAGCTGTGCTTTGTCTACAAAAATGAAATGAACCAATCAAAATTAGTTACTTGTGCTGCTTCAATAAAGCAGTCCCCGTATTTTTAAGGTCAGATATACATATCTGATTGTGACTGTATATATGATGTGCACACAGGAATCTCTTATATATACTAAATAACATCTATGCTGTAAGAATAAAGCCTGATGTGTAGCCATGTCACTAATAGAGATGGTCAACGAGATGGAAATAATTCCGCATTGATGCTGATTTATGCAAATGTACGCACTCCCTTTGCTGATGAAATCAAATAATTTGATATGTTATTAAAATTTGGTTTGGTGACTACAAATTAAAGGGTAACTGAGACGGATGAAAAGTAAAGTTTTATACATACCTGGGGCTTCCTCCAGCCCCCTTCAGGCTAATCAGTCCCTCGCTGTCCTCCACCACCCGAATCTTCTGCTATGAGTCCTGGTAATTCAGCCAGTCAGCGCAGTCCAGCCGCATGCCGCTCCCACAGCCAGGAACATTCTGCACCTGCGCAATAGTGCTGCACAGGTGTAGCATGCTCCTGGCGGCGGAGTGTGTACATGCGCACTACGCCTGACTGGCTCAAGTACCTGGACTCATAGCAGAAGATCCAGGTGGTGGAGGAGTACAACGAGGGACTGATTATCCTGAAGGCGGCTGGAGGAAGCCCCAGGTATATATAAAACTTTAATTTCATCTGTCTCAGGTTTACTTTGTTACACAGTAGTACTATACTCTACATATGCACTCCCCACAGAGCTGCAGGGAATCCACTGAGAATGCTGTGCACATTGAACACAGAGGTGTTGTCTTGTTTACAATCTCCTCATTCCCCTGCAGAGTACCTGCACATCATTCTTACATGTACCCACACTTACATTGCCTAGGGCCTGATAGATGTTCTTTGTTCCGGTTTGTACCTTTTACAAGTACTCTTACCAAGTACTAGTTTTAGTCTAAAGGGAATAAATATAGTAGTCTACATATCCTTCTCACTTCAGTTGTCTTGTAAAATTCCTAAGCGTTGGCAGTTAAGAGACGAATTTCATGTTACATACTTTTAATCAACAAAATTGTAATATGCAAATTAGAGGAGTCGGAGTCGTGGAGTCGGAGTCGGTGGAATCCTAAACTGAGGAGTCGGAGTCGGTGGATTTTTGGACCGACTCCACAGCCCTGGTTTGTATTAACAATTTGTATATGCTCAGAGATATATAATTGATACACGTTATGCAGAAAAGGTTTATCAGCTTACAGTCCTCCATAACTGCTATAGCGTCTCTGCCCCGCGTCCTCTGCCTGTCCAAGTAGCGTGACAGTCTAGCCGAGAGCGCTGTCTCGCTTAAATACCCACACCTGTTCCATTCAGCCAATCGGGTAGGGTACGCGATCAGGTGGACAAGGCAGCCAATAGGAAACGAGGGGTGGAGACCGGAAGACGGCTGCCGGACGAATCCTCAGCGTTGGAGCGCATAGTGGAGCGCACACCGACCCGACCAGCCGTCACCTGGAAGTCTGAGTAGCGGAGAGACTAGCAATATGCGCGCACATCAGCAAGAGGTAAATATTAACGGAGCAGTCTCACCAGACGCTTTCTTCAGCGGCGTTTAGCCACACAGGGCTTCCTAGCCACCCGCACGCAGGTAAGGCATTTGGGATGTCTGAGCCTTGCTCAATTATGGCTGTAAAACATATATTCTGCGACCAACAGAATCGTCAACTCCGGTCATTTAGACTGGAGTTGACCTTCATACAGGAGAGCTTGAACCTGCAAGGAAGGATTGTTAGCCAAGAGTTTAGCGTTACACCTAGGTCCAAGGTTAAGGTAATGGCGAGGACAAAAGGGGGTGGAGTAATAGGGAGTAATTTATAGTTACAAGGTCTTATGGGGGTTAATAGGCGGGACTAAACCCTATTGTGCTGCCATTGACACATATGGAAATATATATATACACTCGCACTGGATGATGTGTGTTCAACAATGTGGGCGCTCACAGAACACACATCGCCTAGTGGAGGAGTCAGAGAATCACTGCAATGTCTATAATGATGGGTGGAGACAAAATGGAAACTGTAAGGGAAACTGTAACGGTTACTGTTCTTCGGTTTCCCATTAATAAGGTCAAACACAATACAGTGATAATAACAGAGGCCCTGGAGCAGTATTGATACAACTCTGGTTGTGTGCTTTTATGTGGCACACAATTATATATATCACTAGAAGTGGACACAGGTGTGGCTCAGTGGCAGTGGGCTCTGTCTATGGACTATCAGACAGACACTAAGATATGCAATAGTTCAAACACAATACAGTGACAATAACAGAGGCCCTGGAGTACTGCCCTGGAGTACTATTGTTAGTGTTTAATGTCACAGACAATTATGGTAGTGGGCACTGGGCACAGCTCTTGGTGGATGCCTGTGGGCTGTGGAGTGTCGCACACACAAAAAACACAAAACAGCGGAAGGATGAAGTAGCCCTCAGAAGGACTGTTTGTGGGGATTTAACAGCAAGTCAGTCAGCGAGGATTAAAATAAACAGGCCTAGCTAACGCTTTCCCTATCTCCAGCAAGCTCTGTCCCTTCCTCTCACTATTCCAGCAGAAGACAGACTGAAACATGGCAGGCGCTGCAGTGTTTTTATAGGGGGTGGGGGTCCGTGAGGTAGTGCAGGCTGATTGGCTGTCATGTGCCTGCTGACTGTGATGTAAGGGGTCAAAGTTCAGCCCAATGATGATGTATGGGGGCAGGTCAAATATCACCATGTGCTCACCAATCGGGTATTTGTGCTCGTGGTGAGCACAAATACCTGATCTTAGCTGAATAGTATTTGCCGGCGAAGCATTTGGGCCATCTCTACTGCTCACTCATATCCATGTTTGTACTAATCCCACCACTGCTCACCCATACCCATGTCTGTACTAATCTCCCCACTGCTCCCCCATACTCATGTCTGTACTAATCTCCCCACTGCTCCCCCATACCCTTGTCTGTACTAATCCCCCACTGCTCCCCCATACCTATGTCTGCACTAATCCCCCCACTGCTCACCTATACCCATGTCTGTACTAATCCTCCCCCACTGCTCCCCTATACTCATGTCTGTACTAATCCCCCCACTGCTCCCCCATACCCATGTCTGTACTAATCTCCCCACTGCTCCCCCATACCCATGTCTGTACTAATCCCCCCACTGCTCCCCCATACCCATGTCTGTACTAATCCCCCCACTGCTCCCCCATACCCATGTCTGTACTAATCTCCTCACTGCTCCCCCATACCCATGTCTGTACTAATCTCCCCACTGCTCCCCATACCCATGTCTGTACTAATCCCCCCACTGCTCGCCCATACCCCATGTCAGTACTAATCCCCCCCCCCCACTGCTCTTCCATACCCATGTCTGTACTAATCCCTCCCCACTGCTCCCCCATACCCATGTCTGTACTAATCTACCCACTGCTCCCCCATACCCATGTCTGTACTAATCCCCCCACTGCTCACCCATACCCATGTCTGTACTAATCCCCCCATTATTATTATTATTTTTTTTTTATTTTTTTTTAGTATTTATATAGCGCTGACATATTACGCAGCGCTGTACAGTGTATGTATATATATATATATATATATATATATAATCTTGTCACTAACTGTCCCTCAAAGGAGCTCACAATCTAATCCCTACCATTGCCATATGTCTATATTATGTAGTGTAAGTACTGTAGTCTAGGGCCAATTTTTTTGGGAGCCAATTAACTTATCTGTATGCTTTTGGAATGTGGGAGGAAGCCCACGCAGACACGGAGAGAACATACAAACTCTTTGCAGATAGTGCCCTGGCTGGGATTTGAACCGGGGACCCAGCCCTGCAAGGGGAGAGACCTAACCTCTACGCCCCCATACCCATGTTTGTACTAATCCTCCCCACTGCACCCCCATACCCATGTCTGTACTAATCCCCCCACTGCTCGCCCATACCCCATGTCAGTACTAATCCCCCCCCCACTGCTCTTCCATACCCATGTCTGTACTAATCCCTCCCCACTGCTCCCCCATACCCATGTCTGTACTGAGCCCCCCACTGCTCCCCCATACCCATGTCTGTACTAATCTCCCCACTGCTCCCCACATACCCATGTCTTTACTAATCCCCCCACTGCTCCGCCATACCCATGTCTGTACTAATCCCCCCACTGCTCCCCCATACCCATGTCTGTACTACTCCCACCACTGCTCCCCATACCCATGTCTGTACTAATCTCCCCACTGCTCCTCCATACCCATGTCTGTACTAATCTCCCCACTGCTCCCCCATACCTATGTCTGTACTAATCCCCCACTGCTCCCCCATACCCATGCCTGTACTAATCTACTCCACTGTAACCAACATCCTGGCAATGCCCAACAGGCATGCATATGCTAGCAAAAATAATAAGAGGTTGTTTGAATGTAGATGAGGGAGTTGTATTATAATAATAGTACAATAGCTAGATGGCTGAGTGCAGGTGATTCCACATTTAGACGCTGCAGTTAGCGTATTTACCACAAGATGGCGAAATAACTGCTCCCAGGTTGAACACAAGACAGGAAGTAATGATGAAGCCAAAGACAGGAAATTATGCAAAACTACCAGACATTCATGCGACACCGACGTTACAAAGGTTGCATGAGGTGGAGGGAGCACGCGTCTGGAAGAGGTAATTGTTGTTATATATCGGGCAGAGCAGAGGTCGGGGTGGGCATACTTGTTATATATTGGGCAGAGCAGAGGTCGGGGTGGACATGCTTGTTATATATTGGGCAGGGCAGAGGTCGGGGTGGACATACTTGTTATATATTGGGCAGAGCAGAGGTCAGGGTGGACATACTTGTTATATATTGGGCAAAGCAGAGGTCGGGGTGGACATACTTGTTATATATTGGGCAGAGCAGAGGTCGGGGTGGACATACTTGTTATATATTGGGCAGAGCAGAGGTCGGAGTGGACATACTTGTTATATATCGGGCAGAGCAGAGGTCGGGGTGGGCATACTTGTTATATATTGGGCAGAGCAGAGGTCGGGGTGGACATGCTTGTTATATATTGGGCAGGGCAGAGGTCGGGGTGGACATACTTGTTATATATTGGGCAGAGCAGAGGTCAGGGTGGACATACTTGTTATATATTGGGCAAAGCAGAGGTCGGGGTGGACATACTTGTTATATATTGGGCAGAGCAGAGGTCGGGGTGGACATACTTGTTATATATTGGGCAGAGCAGAGGTCGGAGTGGACATACTTGTTATATATTGGGCAGAGCAGAGGTCGGGGTGGACATACTTGGTATATATTGGGCAGAGCAGAGGTCGGGGTGGACATACTTGTTATATATTGGGCAGAGCAGAGGTCGGGGTGGACATACTTGTTATATATTGGGCAGAGCAGAGGTTGGGGTGGACATACTTGTTATATATTGGGCAGAGCAGAGGTCGGGGTGGACATACTTGTTATATATTGGGCAGAGCAGAGGTCGGGGTGGACATACTTGTTATGTATTGGGCAGAGCAGAGCTCGGAGTGGACATACTTGTTATATATTGGGCAGAGCAGAGGTCGGGGTGGACATACTAGTTATATATTGGGCAGAGCAGAGGTCGGGGTGGGCATACTTGTTATATATTGGGCATAGCAGAGGTCGGGGTGGACATACTTGTTATATATTGGGCAGAGCAGAGGTCAGGTTGGACATGCTTGTTATATATTGGGCAGAGCAGAGGTCGGGGTGGACATACTTGTTATATATTGGACAGAGCAGAGGTCGGGGTGGACATACTTGTTATATATTGGGCAGAGCAGAGGTCGGGGTGGACATACTTGTTATATATTGGACAGAGCAGAGGTCGGGGTGGACATACTTGTTATATATTGGGCAGAGGTTGGGGTGGACATACTTGTTATATATTGGGCAGAGGTCGGGGTGGACATACTTGTTATATACTGGGCAGAGCAGAGGTCGGGGTGGACATACTTGTTATATATTGGGCAGAGGTTGGGGTGGACATACTTGTTATATATTGATTTTTATTGAAAAAATATATACAAAATATACAATACAATAAATAATAATTATATTCGTGATCAAAAGGATCACAAAAGCAAAACATACATACTTGATATATATTGAATACATTGTATATCCTATACATAATGTATTAGCAACAATACTATTTACACAAGCTGATGAATTATCCACATCACAAACTCCCTGAGCAGAAGAATACTCATTCAATCTACATTCAAAACCAGACAGGACAACAGGAAACATGAATCCATCACCTACACCCAACAAGTGACAATCACCAGAAACAACAACCACTCATTCTGCCATTTATGCAGGAGGGGTAAACAAAGACAAAAATATCAAAATCAACGCAGGACAAACAAGGACACCCATAAGTTAGTTGGAGGGATAACTCCACTAATTATGTCTGCGGCCAATCATCAAAAAAGGTATGAAAAAATAAATCAAAAAACTGAAAAAGGGTGATAAGAGACAGAAAGCTCACCCAGAAGAGACGGAGATAGGCTAAGGAGGCCTGATGTTCTGCCACGCAAGGACCCAGGCACCTCTGCCCAAACTACGCCTCTCCAAGTCCCGGATCCTAGATACCTCACCCAGAATATTGCCTACCACCACCTGAACAGGAATTGTTATATATTGGGCAGAGCAGAGGTCGGGGTGGACATACTTGTTATATATTGGGCAGAGCAGAGGTCGGGGTGGACATACTTGTTATATATTGGGCAGAGCAGAGGTCGGGGTGGACATACTTGTTATATATTGGGCAGAGCAGAGGTCGGGTGGACATACTTGTTATATATTGGGCAGAGCAGAGGTCGGGGTGGACATACTTGTTATATATTGGGCAGAGCAGAGGTCGGGGTGGACATACTTGTTATATATTGGGCAGAGCAGAGGTCGGGGTGAACATACTTTGTCACAAAGGAGGTTATAGTACACCTGTCTCTATCCTGATCAAGTAAGTAATTGCTATACAAGAGACTTTTATATTACTGCTGTGCCAGCTTCCTAGTACCACACACACACCATAGATTATGGCTGGCCTCTCACCTTCCTAGTAATAATTCAGTCACATCACAGAGACAAGAGAAGATGTATATGGAATATAGTCCTGTCCCTCCAGTGCCGGCATCTCACCTTCCTAGTAATCATTCAGTCACATCACAGAGACAAGAGAAGATGTATATGGAATATAGCCATGTCCCTCCAGTGCTGGCATCTCACCTTCCTAGTAATAATTCACATCACAGGGACAAGAAAAGATGTACATGGAATATAGCCATGTCCCCCCCAGTGCTGGCATCTCACCTTCCTAGTAATAATTCACATCACAGAGACAACAGAAGATGTATATGGAATATATCCATGTCCCTCCAGTGCTGGCATCTCACCTTCCTAGTAATAACTCAGTCACATCACAGAGACAAGAGAAGATGTACATGGAATATAGCCATGTCCCCCCCAGTGCTGGCATCTCACCTTCCTAGTAATAATTCACATCACAGAGACAACAGAAGATGTATATGGAATATAGCCATGTCCCTCCAGTGCCGGCATCTCACCTTCCTAGTAATAACTCACATCACAGAGACAAGAGAAGACGTATATGGAATATAGCCATGTCCCTCCAGTGCTGGCATCTCACCTTCCTAGTAATCATTCAGTCACATCACAGAGACAAGAGAAGATGTATATGGAATATAGCCATGTCCCCCCCAGTGCTGGCATCTCACCTTCCTAGTAATAACTCAGTCACATCACAGAGACAAGAGAAGATGTACATGGAATATAGCCATGTCCCCCCCAGTGCTGGCATCTCACCTTCCTAGTAATAATTCACATCACAGAGACAACAGAAGATGTATATGGAATATATCCATGTCCCTCCAGTGCTGGCATCTCACCTTCCTAGTAATAACTCAGTCACATCACAGAGACAAGAGAAGATGGAAATGGAATATAGCCATGTCCCTCCAGTGCTGGCATCTCACCTTCCTAGTAATAATTCAGTCACATCGCAGAGACAAGAGAAGATGTATATGGTATATAGCCATGTCCCTCCAGTGCCAGCATCTCACCTTCCTAGTAATAATTCAGTCACATCACAGAGACAAGATAAGATGTATATGGAATATAGCCATGTCCCCCCCAGTGCTGGCATCTCACCTTCCTAGTAATAATTCACATCACAGAGACAAGAGAAGATGTATATGGAATATAGCCATGTCCCTCCAGTGCTGGCATCTCACCTTCCTAGTAATAATTCACATCACAGAGACAAGAGAAGATGTATATGGAATATAGCCATGTCCCTCCAGTGCCGGCATCTCACCTTCCTAGTAATAATTCAGTCACATCACAGAGACAAGAGGAGATGTATATAGAATATAGCCATGTCCCTCCAGTGCTGGCATCTCACCTTCCTAGTAATAATTCAGTCACATCACAGAGACAAGAGAAGATGTATATGGAATATAGCCATGTCCCTCCAGTGCTGGCATCTCACCTTCCTAGTAATAACTCACATCACAGAGACAACGGAAGATGTATATGGAATATAGCCATGTCCCTCCAGTGCCGGCATCTCACCTTCCTAGTAATAATTCAGTCACATCACAGAGACAAGAGGAGATGTATATAGAATATAGCCATGTCCCTCCAGTGCTGGCATCTCACCTTCCTAGTAATAATTCAGTCACATCACAGAGACAAGAGAAGATGTATATGGAATATAGCCATGTCCCTCCAGTGCCGGCATCTCACCTTCCCAGTAATAATTCAGTCACATCACAGAGACAAGAGAAGATGTATATGGAATATAGCCATGTCGCTCCAGTGCTGACATCTCACCTTCCTAGTAATAAGCAACACACACAAATGCTTACTACCAGTTCAGGCATTTTCCTACCTCTATCTGGCTAGCAGGCGCCAGTCAGCCAATCAGGTGCACTGTCATACACCCTTTGCCTGCCATACCGATCTAGCAGGATCTGCACAAATTAGCATTCAGGTGGGAGCCTTGGTTGGACGTAATCATTGATTACATCTTTTACAGGGACCGCCGCGTGTAGGCATCTGCTGGCCAGATAGAGGTAGGAAAATGCCTGAACTGGTAGTAAGCATTTGTGTGTGTTGCAGTGTGCATTCAGTTTGGAGGTGATGGGGGTGAAGTCCCTGGAGGTGAGAGAGCCAGGGCTCTCCCACATTTCCCTCTGGGTATTGCATGGTGGTTTGGGGGCCCCAGCAAGTGAGAGAGGCCGGGGCCCCCGGCTGTCGTGTGAACCAGTGTTTGTGACTTCCTAGTAATAACTCCGTCACATCACAGAGAGAAGAGAGGATGTATATGGAATATAGCCATGTCCCTCCAGTGCTGGCATCTTACCTTCCTAGTAATAATTCAGTCACATCACAGAGACAAGAGAAGGTGTATATGGAATATAGCCATGTCCCTCCAGTGCCGGTATCTCACCTTCCTAGTAATAACTCAGTCACATCACAGAGACAAGAGGAGATGTATATAGAATATTGCCATGTCCCTCCAGTGCTGGCATCTCACCTTCCTAGTAATAATTCACATCACAGAGACAAGAGAAGATGTATATGGAATATAGCCATGTCCCTCCAGTGCTGGGATCTCACCTTCCTAGTAATAATTAGTCACATCACAGAGACCAGAGAAGATGTATATGGAATATAACCATGTCCCTACAGTGCCGGCATCTCACCTTCCTAGTAATAATTCAGTCACATCACAGAGACAAGAGAAGATGTATATGGAATATAGCCATGTCCCTCCAGTGCTGGCATCTCACCTTCCTAGTAATAATTAGTCACATCACAGAGACCAGAGAAGATGTATATGGAATATAACCATGTCCCTCCAGTGCCGGCATCTCACCTTCCTAGTAATAATTCAGTCACATCACAGAGACAAGAGAAGATGTATATGGAATATAGCCATGTCCCTCCAGTGCCGGCATCTCACCTTCCTAGTAATAATTCACATCACAGAGACAAGAGAAGACGTATATGGAATATTGCCATGTCCCTCCAGTGCCGGCATCTCACCTTCCTAGTAATAATTCACATCACAGAGACAAGAGAAGATGTATATGGAATATAACCATGTCTCTCCAGTGCCGGCATCTCACCTTCCTAGTAATAACTCACATCACAGAGACAAGAGAAGATGTATATGGAATATAGCCATGTCCCTCCAGTGCAGGAATCTCACCTTCCTAGTAATAATTCAGTCACATCACAGAGACAAGAGAAAATGTATATGGAATATAGCCATGTCCCTCCAGTGCTGGCATCTCGCCTTCCTAGTAATAATTCAGTCACATCACAGAGACAAGAGAAGATGTATATGGAATATAGCCATGTCCCCCCAGTGCTGGGATCTCACCTTCCTAGTAATAATTCAGTCACATCACAGAGACAAGAGAAGATGTATATGGAATATAGCCATGTCCCTCCAGTGCCGGCATCTCACCTTCCTAGTAATAACTCACATCACAGAGACAAGAGAAGATGTATATGGAATATAGCCATGTCCCTCCAGTGCTGGCATCTCTCCTTCCTAGTAATAATTCAGTCACATCACAGAGACAAGAGAAGATGTATATGGAATATAGCCATGTCCCCCCAGTGCTGGGATCTCACCTTCCTAGTAATAATTTAGTCACATCACAGAGACAAGAGAAGATGTATATGGAATATAGCCATGTCCCCCCCAATGCTGGCATCTCACCTTCCTAGTAATAATTCAGTCACATCACAGAGACAAGAGAAGATGTATATGGAATATAGCCATGTCCCCCCAGTGCTGGGATCTCACCTTCCTAGTAATAATTCAGTCACATCACAGAGACAAGAGAAGATGTATATGGAATATAGCCATGTCCCTCCAGTGCCGGCATCTCACCTTCCTAGTAATCAGTCACATCACAGAGACAAGAGAAGATGTATATGGAATATAGCCATGTCCCTCCAGTGCCGGCATCTCACCTCCTAGTAATAATTCACATCACAGGGACAAGAGAAGATGTATATGGTATATAGCCATGTCCCTCCAGTGCAGGCATCTCACCTTCCTAGTAATAACTCACATCACAGAGACAAGAGAAGATGTATATGGAATATAGCCATGTCCCCCCAGTGCTGGCATCTCACCTTCCTAGTAATAACTCACATCACAGAGACAAGAGAAGATGTATATGGAATATAGCCATGTCCCTCCAGTGCAGGAATCTCACCTTCCTAGTAATAATTCAGTCACATCACAGAGACAAGAGAAGATGTATATGGAATACAGCCATGTCCCTCCAGTGCTGGCATCTCACCTTCCTAGTAATAACTCACATCACAGAGACAAGAGAAGATGTATATGGAATATAGCCATGTCCCCCCAGTGCTGGCATCTCACCTTCCTAGTAATAACTCACATCACAGAGACAAGAGAAGATGTATATGGAATATAGCCATGTCCCTCCAGTGCCGGCATCTCACCTTCCTAGTAATAATTCAGTCACATCACAGAGACCAGAGAAGATGTATATGGAATATAGCCATGTCCCTCCAGTGCCGGCATCTCACCTTCCTAGTAATAATTCACATCACAGAGACAAGAGAAGATGTATATGGAATATAGCCATGTCCCTCCAGTGCTGGCATCTCACCTTCCTAGTAATAACTCACATCACAGAGACAAGAGAAGATGTATATGGAATATAGCCATGTCCCCCCAGTGCTGGCATCTCACCTTCCTAGTAATAACTCACATCACAGAGACAAGAGAAGATGTATATGGAATATAGCCATGTCCCTCCAGTGCTGGCATCTCATCTTCCTAGTAATATTTCACATCACAGAGACAAGAGAAGATGTATATGGAATATAGCCATGTCCCCCCAGTGCTGGCATCTCACCTTCCTAGTAATAACTCACATCACAGAGACAAGAGAAGATGTATATGGAATATAGCCATGTCCCTCCAGTGCAGGAATCTCACCTTCCTAGTAATAATTCAGTCACATCACAGAGACAAGAGAAGATGTATATGGAATACAGCCATGTCCCTCCAGTGCTGGCATCTCACCTTCCTAGTAATAACTCACATCACAGAGACAAGAGAAGATGTATATGGAATATAGCCATGTCCCCCCAGTGCTGGCATCTCACCTTCCTAGTAATAACTCACATCACAGAGACAAGAGAAGATGTATATGGAATATAGCCATGTCCCTCCAGTGCCGGCATCTCACCTTCCTAGTAATAATTCAGTCACATCACAGAGACCAGAGAAGATGTATATGGAATATAGCCATGTCCCTCCAGTGCCGGCATCTCACCTTCCTAGTAATAATTCACATCACAGAGACAAGAGAAGATGTATATGGAATATAGCCATGTCCCTCCAGTGCTGGCATCTCACCTTCCTAGTAATAACTCACATCACAGAGACAAGAGAAGATGTATATGGAATATAGCCATGTCCCCTCAGTGCTGGCATCTCGCCTTCCTAGTAATAATTCACATCACAGAGACAAGAGAAGATGTATATGGAATATAGCCATGTCCCCCCAGTGCTGACATCTCACCTTCCTAGTAATAATTCAGTCACATCACAGAGACAAGAGAAGATGTATATGGAATATAGCCATGTCCCTCCAGTGCCGGCATCTCACCTTCCTAGTAATAACTCAGTCACATCACAGAGACAAGATAAGATGTATATGGAATATAGCCATGTCCCTCCAGTGCCGGCATCTCACCTTCCTAGTAATAATTCAGTCACATCACAGAGACAAGAGAAGATGTATATGGAATATAGCCATGTCCCTCCAGTGCCGGCATCTCACCTTCCTAGTAATAATTCAGTCACATCACAGAGACCAGAGAAGATGTATATGGAATATAGCCATGTCCCTCCAGTGCCGGCATCTCACCTTCCTAGTAATAATTCACATCACAGAGACAAGAGAAGATGTATATGGAATATAGCCATGTCCCTCCAGTGCTGGCATCTCACCTTCCTAGTAATAACTCACATCACAGAGACAAGAGAAGATGTATATGGAATATAGCCATGTCCCCCCAGTGCTGGCATCTCACCATCCTAGTAATAATTCAGTCACATCACAGAGACAAGAGAAGATGTATATGGACTACAGTGTTCTCCCCAGAATTTTTTTCCAGCTGGGTGGCATGAAAAAGTAGCCGGGTGGGGCGAGATGAAAGAATGCAGGGCCAGTGCTTCTCTGCACATTTCTGCTTACAGCAGAGGTGGAGTTGAGCCGATGACAGCCGGGTGCTCACCAAAACTAGCCGGGTGGAGCACCCGGCTAAAAGAGCCTGGGGAGAACACTGGACTATAGCTATGTCCCTCCAGTGCTGGCATCTCACCTTCCTAGTAATAATTCAGTCACATCACAGAGACAAGAGAAGATGTATATGGAATATAGCCATGTCCCTCCAGTGCTGGCATCTCACCTTCCTAGTAATAATTCAGTCACATCACAGAGACAAGAGAAGATGTATATGGAATATAGCCATGTCCCTCCAGTGCTGGCATCTCACCTTCCTAGTAATAATTCACATCACAGAGACAAGAGAAGATGTATATGGACTATAGCTATGTCCCTCCAGTGCCATACCTCCCAACTTCTTGAGATGAGAAAGAGGGCCCCTTAAGCCACGCACCTGCTACACCCCTGATCACTCCCCTGTCACACCTCTAGTCACGCATACCATAAAAATAAGAAAAATGTTGTTTTATAATTCAATCCACTCTGGTTCTTTCTATCATGGTTCATTTTCTTTCATATTAACATTTTTAAATTAATAACATATGGGAATAAAGTTTTTAGAGTCAATCAAACACTTGCTTGAGAAATATATTGGAGTCTGCACAAAGATGATGGCTGGTGGGTCACAGCTAGGGGGTGGAGCCATGTAACAAGGGGCGTGGCTGGTAGGACAGGCAGAGGAGATGGAGGCTGCAGCTGGAGAGGGGTTGGGTGGCCTCTGCTGCTTTGGTCCTGGTATTGGCGCTGTCCCAGCTGGGAGGTTTGTTGCTACGGCTCTTGGAGGGTTTGGGGTTAGTAGATGATGGACAGGTAGCCTCAGGTATGGTCAGGATATGGAGCTGCAGTCCCATCTGCCTAGTTCATCAGGTGCCAGAGCCATAAGTAATGATAATTTATAGCTAATTAGCTGCAGGCCTCTGCTCCTATCTCCCTCTGTCTCCAGCTGTTCTCTCCTCACATCCTCATCCATCTACCGCTACCGGCACTGCTGTAACCTCCCAGGAATGTGTGCATGGGGAGGAGGAGAGAAGCACCAGATGATGAGCAAGGCACACTGGAGGAGAGGATTGTGGTACTGAATGTGCAGGAAGCCACAGCTTATGGGAGATTATCACCCCTAGCAAATTATGTTCTTTTCTGTGCTCTGCTTTTTACTGCTAATATCTTACAGCTATAATTTGTTATCCTTTTCAGAACTAAGATCTCAGCTCAAAGAACAAAAGACTTATGTGAGGAGTGATCAGCAGTCTCTGGAGGAGGGAGACATGATGAGGGAAATTAAAGAGGAGGAAGAAGAAGAGAGATATATGATGAGTAGTCAACAGTCTACAGAGAAGGGTGACGTTATGGGGATGATTAAAGAGGAACAAGAGACGTATGTGAGGAGTGATCCGCAGTCTATGGAGGAGGATGACATGATGAGGACAATTAAAGAGGAGGAAGAAGAGAAAGATATGAGGAGTCATCAGCAGTCTATGGAGGAGGGTGACATAATGAGGACAATTAAAGTGGAAGAAGAGACATATGTGAGGCGTGATCAGCAGTCTGTGGAGGAGGGTGACATGATGAGGACAATTAAAGTGGAAGAAGAGACATATGTGAGGAGTGATCAGCAGTCTGCGGAGGAAGGTGACATGATGGGGACAACTATGGAGAAGGACCCTCTTACAGAGAGCAGAACAGGTGAGTGATCAGCATTAATATGTGTTTGGCTGCAGCTGATAGAGAATATAGTCACATGCACTGTTACACTGCACACCTCTCACCTTGCTGCTGTACTGTATGGGGAAGGCCTCTCCTTACACACAGAGATAATGGCTGCAGCTGATAGAGAATATAGTCACATGCACTGTTACACTGCACACCTCTCACCTTGCTGCTGTACTGTATGTGGAAGGCCTCTCCTTACACACAGAGATAATGGCTGCAGCTGATAGAGAATATAGTCACATGCACTGTTACACTGCACACCTCTCACCTGGCTGCTGTACTGTATGGGGAAGGCCTCTCCTTACACACAGAGATAATGGCTGCAGCTGATAGAGAATATAGTCACATGCACTGTTACACTGCACACCTCTCACCTGGCTGCTGTACTGTATGTGGAAGGCCTCTCCTTACACACAGAGATAATGGCTGCAGCTGATAGAGAATATAGTCACAGGCACTGTTACACTGCACACCTCTCACCTTGCTGCTGTACTGTATGGGGAAGGCCTCTCCCAACACACAGAGATAATGGCTGCAGCTGATAGAGAATATAGTCACATGCACTGTTACACTGCACACCTCTCACCTTGCTGCTGTACTGTATGGGGAAGGCCTCTCCTTACACACAGAGATAATGGCTGCAGCTGATAGAGAATATAGTCACATGCACTGTTACACTGCACACCTCTCACCTTGCTGCTGTACTGTATGTGGAAGGCCTCTCCTTACACACAGAGATAATGGCTGCAGCTGATAGAGAATATAGTCACATGCACTGTTACACTGCACACCTCTCACCTGGCTGCTGTACTGTATGTGGAAGGCCTCTCCTTACACACAGAGATAATGGCTGCAGCTGATAGAGAATATAGTCACATGCACTGTTACACTGCACACCTCTCACCTTGCTGCTGTACTGTATGGGGAAGGCCTCTCCTTACACACAGAGATAATGGCTGCAGCTGACAGAGAATATAGTCACATGCACTGTTACACTGCACACCTCTCACCTTGCTGCTGTACTGTATGGGGAAGGCCTCTCCTTACACACAGAGATAATGGCTGCAGCTGATAGAGAATATAGTCACATGCACTGTTACACTGCACACCTCTCACCTTGCTGCTGTACTGTATGGGGAAGGCCTCTCCTTACACACAGAGATAATGGCTGCAGCTGATAGAGAATATAGTCACATGCACTGTTACACTGCACACCTCTCACCTTGCTGCTGTACTGTATGTGGAAGGGGGGGCCAAATAAGTTTCCATGTACAAGGAATTTGACTTTACGGTTACTTAACAGACACAGATGGGATACAAGAACGGTATCGATATTACAAGTCAAGGACAGTATATAAGTTATAGTGGTAGTAAACATGGTGAGAAGTGTTCATTTTCAGTTCTATGCTGTAATGCTTTCCAGTCTTAGCTGCTCTAGCGTGGTTCTGCATTAAGCATGGCTACTGCCTGAGGGAAGTTCTGTGCCTCTAAATTTTTGTTGTGACTGACTGGTATGTCACTCCTGAAGGCATAAGCTGGAGGATGGAGTGAGCAGGGTGAGGGGGTCCAGGGCAATCTTGGTCACTCTCTTTCTCCACCTGCTACTATAAAGATCCTGCATGGAAGGTAAGCTGCGGAGCATGAGCCAAACAGTCATAGTTGATGTCATGATGGATTCTGTGGTCGCAGTAAAGACCTGCACTATTTATTATTTATTTATTGTATTTATAAAGCGCCAACATATTACACAGTACTGGACATTAGTTTAGGTTACAGACAATATGTAGGGATGACATACAGCAATAAGACAATACAGGAATACAAGAAAAAACAGATCATGTGCTTAGTCAGTCACTGGAGGGAAGCATGGAGATTAGCTAAGTTGAGTTCACTCAAAAGCATAGCATGGGTGCAAAGTAATGGAGGTGCATGATCAGGTAGGACACAAAAGGAGGAGGACCCTGCCCGAAGGCTTACAATCTAGAGGGAGAGGTAAGGACACAAAAGGTAGGGGACCAAAGTTTGGCTGCGGGTTTAGAGCACTTGTGAGGGGTGGTAGGCCAGAGTGAAAAAGGTGAGTTTTGAGGGCCTTTTTGAAGATGTTGAAGGAGGGTGCTGCCCTAATGGGTGGAGGTAAAGAATTCCATAGTGTTGGAGCAGCTCTTGAGAAGTCCTGGAGGCGTGAATGGGACTGGGTGATGCGGGGGGGGGGCGGTCAGGCGAAGTTCATTTGAGGAGCGGAGTGAGCGGCTAGGTGTGTACCTCTGAGTAAGATCAGAAATGTAGGTTGAACAGGTTTTGTGGACAGATTTGTAGGTCAGACACAGTATCTCGAATCTGATTCTGGACTGGATAGGAAGCCAGTGGAGGGATTCACAGAGGGAAGCCGCCCTGGTGGAGCGATGGGAGGAGTGGATAATTCTGGCTGCTGCATTCACGATGGACTGCAGTGGGGCTATTTGGGTCATAGGGAGACCAGACAGAAGGGCATTGCAGTCGTCAAGGTGGGAAATTATGAGGGCATGGATGAGGAATTTGGTGGTGGCAGAGGTCAGGAAAGGGTGGATCTTGCAGATGTTACGAAGGTGGAAGTTGCAGGAGTTTATGAGGTTTTGGATGTGGGGAGTGACGGAGAGTGCGGAGTCCAGGGTGACACCCAGACAGCGGGCTTGAGAGGTAGGGCGAATGGTAGTGTGGTTAACAGTGACATGCACATCTGGGGGAGGTTCAAGGATGGCCGGGGTGGGAAATCATAAATTCTGTTTTGTCTAGATTTAGTTTCAGGAACCTAGCGGACAGCCAGGGGGAGATGGCTGATAGGCAGGTGGAGACCTTGTCTATGGTAGTGGGGGATATGTCAGGGGTTTGGAGGTAGATCTGGATGTCCTCTGCATACAGATGATAGTTAAAACCCATGGAGGCGATAAGCTTGCCAATGGAGGATGTGTATAGGGAGTGAAGGACCGAGTCTTGGGGGACTCCCACCGAGAGGTGGTTGGGGGTAGATGAGGACTCATTAAAGGAGGTCGTGAAGGAGCGGTTGGAGAGGTAGGATGAAAGCCAGGTCAGTGCTAGGTCGTGAATGCCCATGGACTGGAGGAGTAAGGGATGGTCTGCTGTGTCAAAAGCTGCTGAAAAAGTCAAGGAGGAGGAGAATGGAGTATTTAGCTTTAGCTAAGGCAAGGTCACTGACCACTTTGGTGAGAGCTGTTTCAGTTGGGTGGGCAGGTCGAAATCCAGATTGCAGTGAGTCTAGCAGTGAGTTGGCATTGAAGTACTGGGTCAGGCGTTTGTGAACTAGACACTCAAGGAGTTTTGAGGCAAAGGGGAGGAGGGAGATAGGGCAGTAGTTGGAGGGTTGTAAGGGGTTGAGGGAGGGTTTAATGAGCAGGGGCAGTACAGAATTGACATGAAAAGTGTGCTATTCTGCTGCCTGTAAGATATAACCAGTGAGGAAATAATATCAGTCTTAGTGAACTGAGCCTATTGTCTGGAATCAGCTCAGACTGCCAGGTGTCTATGAAGCAAAGAGCAGCAGAGAGGTAAAAGTCCTTCTTAGTTCTGATCAGTAGTTGAAGCTCATCTTGTTTGTTGCATATTGACCTGACATTAGAGAGTATGATTCCAGGTAGTGGTGAACACAGTCCTCTACGCCAAAAGTGCACCTGGATCCTGGAGAGCTTGCCTCTTCTAAGCCTCACTGCCTGATTCAGCACTGTAGCTCCACTGGTCAGAATCCCCAGAAAGCTAAGAGTAGATGAAATATCCAGGGATAGATCAGGTGCAGCTGAGTCCCGAATGCCCAGAATTTGTTTGCTGGGGAAGGTTATCCGGGTTGGGTTGCAAAGGGCAATATTAAAAAACAAAAAGAGCAACTTGCCGTGGCTGCCATCTCCAGGCTGCTCCTCCTCCTCATAGCCCAGTGGGTGGGTACAATGCCTTGCAAAAGTATTCACCCCCCAGCACCACCACCTACTTTATTACATTCCAACCTGTAATTTTATTCACAATTTGGGAAAAGTGGCACCCCACTGTAAATAAAATTGGATTAAAAACAAGGTAAAACCAAAAAGATGAGATGGCTTTCCTCAATGATGAGATCTTTGTGTAGACAAATACATTTTTCAGGGCTGTGCTAAATAACAATGTCTTTGTCTATACAAAGATCTCATCATTGAGGTAAGCCACCTCATCTTTTCGGTTTTACCTTGTTTTTAAAGTGGATCCAAGATAAACTTTTACTCATTACATAATCGTGTTCCTTTCATATAGTTTATAGGGCATTCCTCTAGCCAAATACTTTTTTTGTTTTTGTTTTAATACCCTAATTCCCTGTAAACTAAACCACAGCTCCTCCAGCGCCTTGGCACTGTAGCAAGGGCTTATGGGAGATCAGTCTGGGGAGTAGGCGGCATTACCAGCCAGAGATTTTAGAGGCAGAGGGGAGGGGAGTGAAGTATTCACAGGCTGAGGGGTGGAGATACAGAGCAGTTTGCATGTGTGTAATGATCACAAGCAGAACATGGCTGCTCTCATTGTATTACAGGAAGAAATAATCATAAACTGTTGAAGCTGTTTGCAGCTAGATTTGCTGTGTAAACTATCTAAACTTAAGATAAGCTATATAGACAAGTTACTTGTTATAGTTATTTATCTCGGATCCGCTTTAATATAACTTTATTCACACTGGGGAACCTTTTTTTCCCCAAATTGTGCTTCAAATACCCCCCTAGCATACTCTGTTGGAGGGGTCCAGACAGATCACTCATGGTTTAACCACTTCACCCTATCTGGACGGATATATCCGTCCAGATAGACTGTGCTGCTCCTGCAGCGTGGTGCGCGCGATCGGGCGCGCTCCCGCACGCGCTCCCGCTGCCTGCCGCTAGCCCCCCGATCAGTGAATGGGAATATCATTCCCATTCACCGATCATTCCCATTCACTGACCTAAGCCCCCCGGAGAAATACCGACGCTTTCTAAGCAGAGAGCGCGGTATTACTGCCCGGAAAAATTTGTTACAGCCTCCTAATAGTTCCTGGCAGCGTGATCGTACGCTCCAGGAACTTTTTTGACTGTGGCCATCTTGTGGCCAAATAGTAAACTGCACCCAAATACATTTTTTTAAATAAAGAATTACATTTTATTACATCTAAAAATAGCTGTTTACCTCCCAAACTAAAATCCCCCACATACATTTTTTAATTAAAAAATAAATTAAAAAATTACAATTAAAAAAAAAACTACATTAATAGTTACCTAAGGGTCTAAACTTTTTAAATATATATGTTAAGAGAGCATCCTATTCATTTTTTTTTTTAAATTATAAGCTTGTAAATAGTGATGAACGCAAATTGAAAAAATGCACCTTTATTTCTAAATAAAATATCGGCGCCATACATTGTGATAGGGACATAATTTAGAAGGCGTAATAAGCGGGACAAATACGCAAATAAAATACATGGGTTTTAATTACGGTAGCGTGTATTAATTTTAAACTACAATGGCCAAAAACTGAGAAATAATGATTTTTTCCATTTCTTTTTTTAATCTTCCTGTTAAAATGGATTTAGAAAAAAATTATTCTTAGCAAAATGTACTACCTAAAAAAAGCCTAATTAGTGGCGGAAAAAACAAGATATAGATCAATTAACTGTGATTAGTAGCGATAAAGTTATTGACGAATGAATGGAAGGTGAACGTTGCTTGGATGCATGAGATTTTCCACGCTGTAGGCTGAAGTGGTTAAACCATAATGATAACCTGTCACTTTTACCAGGCAGAGCGACCACACCCAGGTCCGGCTGGGCCACCCCGAGTGCAGCCGGGTGTGTTGTCTCCCCCTGCTTCCTGTGGTTGGTTGCCCCTCTGCATCCCGCCTTTGTGAGTAGTACATTTACTTTGCCTGTTGGTACCCTTTGTATGAAAACTTATGGTGCTATTGGGCTCCCGTTCTCTTCTCTCCTGTTTCTTCTTCTCCAGAGTGCCGAGACACCCCCACTGCTGTACTGTCATTTTATTGCTTTTTAGTCTTATTTTATGTGATGGATCTGCACAAAATAGCCTAAGTTGATTAAGTGAAATGAGAAATTATTCACCAACATGGAATTCTCAGCAGCTCACTGACTCTCCCTAATGATAATTGTTCCTCCCCTCAGAATTCTCTAACAGGAAGTGATGTTTCTCTATTTGCAGGGGGGAGTCCCGGCATCAGGAACCTCTCAGAGACTCGTCTCTCTGTATCCACAGACTGTACAACGGATGGTGATGTCACTGGACAAGAGTCTCCTGCAGATATCCTGGTGATCCCAAATATTCCCACAGACTCCCCACACCTGTCTAACCCCAGGGGGCATCATACCCAGCACAGCTCTCTCCGTGCTGGAGGGTCTTATTCCTGTTCCACATGTGGGAAATGTTTTGTACATAAATCAAACCTTATCAGACATGAGAGATCTCACACTGGTAGGAAGCCCTATTCATGTGCTGACTGTGGGAAATGTTTTGTACAGAAATCATATCTTGTCAGTCATGAGAGATCTCACACTGGTGAGAAGCCTTATTCATGTGCTGAGTGTGGGAAATGTTTTGTACATAAATCAAACCTTATCACACATGAGAGATGTCACACTGGTGAGAAGCCCCATTCATGTGCTGACTGTGGGAAATGTTTTGCTCGGAAATCACATCTTGTCAGTCATGAGAGATCTCACACTGGTGAGAAGCCTTATTCATGTGCTGAGTGTGGGAAATGTTTTGTACAGAAATCAGACCTTGTCAGACATGAGAGATGTCACACTGGTGAGAAGCCCTATTCTTGTGCTGAATGTGGGAAATGTTTTGCTCGGAAATCAAATCTTGTTAGTCATGAGAGCTCTCACACTGGTGAGAAGCCATATTCATGTGCTGAGTGTGGGAAATCTCAACCTGCCAGGCATGAGAGCTCACACACAGAGGAGAAGCCCTATTCATGTGCTGAGTGTGGAGTTAGTTTTGGAGTTAAAAAAAGCCTTGATAGTCCTAATAAATCTCACACTGACAAAAAGGCCTATCCATGTGCTGAGTGTGGGAAATATTTTGTTCAAAAATCATACCTTGTCATACATCAGAGAACGCACACTGGCGAGAAGCCATATTCTTGTGCTGAGTGTGGGAAATGTTTTGGTCAGAAATCATACCTTCTCAAACATGAGAGATTTCACACTGGTGAGAAGCCATATTCATGTACTGAGTGTGGGAGATGTTTTCCTCAGAAATCAGACCTTGTCAGACATGAGAGATCTCACACTGGAGAGAAGCCCTATTCATGTGCTGAGTGTGGGAAATGTTTTTCTCTGAAATCTATCCTTGTCAGGCATACAATATCACACACTGCTGAGAAGCCCTATTCTTGTGCTGAGTGTGGAAAATGTTTTGCAGTTAAAAAAACCTTTAAAAAGCATAAGAGATCACACACTGACAATAAGGCCTTTTCATGTGCTGAGTGTGGGAAGTGTTTTGTTCGAAAATCACATCTTGTCATACATGAGAGATCTCACACTGGTGAGAAACCTTATTCATGTGCTGAGTGTGGTAAACGGTTTTCTCAGAAAATAAGCCTTGTCAATCATGACCTAACTCACACTGGTGAGCAGCCCTATTCATGTGCTGAGTGTGGGAAATGTTTTAGTCTGAAAAGAAACCTTGTCAGACATGAGAGATCTCACACTGGAGAGAAGCCCTATTCATGTGCTGAGTGTGGGAAATGTTTTGCTGATAAAGCACCCCTTGTCAGACATGAGAGAACTCACACTGGTAATAAGTAAGGAGCAGTGAAACATAGCTTCACCATCAGTGATCCTGAACTGGCCACAGCACACTGCTCTCCATCTCCCCAGCATAGCTGGAAGTAGAGAGGATGGAGAGTGGAGTGCAGCAGCCAATAACAGGTTTGTTCAGCTCTGCTTATCCCTCTCATCGCTGGTGAGAAGCTCTATTACTGCAGTCTGGGTCGGGTCTCTGTCACATTTCTTGTAGTGATCTTTACAGTTGAATTGTAGCACAGCTCCACCCACATTCTGTTCCCTGGCCTGACCTGGACCACAATGGCCCCTCCCTTGTCCGCTTTGGTGATTTGAGGTCTCAGCACATTTGGCCAAGTAAGGAGGATTGTGACGATGTCTGCTGTTTCAGTCAGTAAGATGACAGAAAAGGGTTACGATGAGCATGTCCTGTGGAAGGTCAGTGGGGAGGTCAGAGCTATTGATAGACACAGCTTATTGCTTCCCAAGGTAAAAACAAGTCTGCACTTATACCCTTTATGTGTGGCTACAGTCATCTGTTTGAGCGTATTCGCTCTGTGGTTGGTAAATTCTGGCTGATCCTGAGCCAAGATCCTACCTATGGGAAACACTTCAGTGATCTGCTGGTTTCTGAGTACAGCCGAGGTCGGAGAATTAAGAGTTGGGTATGCAAGTCGGATACTTTGCCCAGAAAGACAGTGAATGTACCTAGAGATAGATGACTCTGTACCTTGTCTCAGGTGTAATTGCTGCAATGTAATAATAAAAGGTACTACCATTTCACATCCATCCACCGCTGAACGGGTTGAAGTAAGGGGCAGATTTTCATGCTTGAGCTCATATGTTGTGTGTGGGCTGAAGGGCCCCTGCGGACTTGTTTATATTGGTGAAGCAGGAAGAGCAGTGAGACAGTGGATACAGGAACAGAAGTATTGCTAATTGTACATTGGGGGAGAGAGAGTATGAGCTGTCTGTATCCCGCCATCTTGCCATAATGCTTCCTACAGCTGCACAATTGTGTTGGTTTGTGGTTGGGGCAATTCCGGCTTTGCAGAGAGGGGAAGATGGGAAGAAAGTCCTGTAGCAGCATGAAGCTAGGTGGATAAAAGTATTTAATTGTGTTCAACCACAAGGCCTCAATGAGGGTCTAAGCTTGAAGTGATTTCTGAGGAAGTGCACTGAGGACTGTCAGAGAATGTCTAAAGCAGGACTCTGGTCATGGGAACTGCGATTGCTATTGTACTGATTTCAATTTGTTAAATGTATTAGTGTTTAACCATATTATTTTTTGTTTTTTTTTTGTTTGTTTAAGATTGTTTGTTGATTTTAAAGAACAGTTTTTATGCACACAAGACAAATTACCATGAAGATTGTACAGTGTGTCAGGGAGTGCAGTATATATAATCAAGGCTGTGGAGTTGTGGAGTCAGAGTCGGGGCAATTTTGGGTGTCTGGAGTCGGAGTCGGGAAAAAATGCACCAACTCGACTCCTAATGAACTTAAACTGTAATTAAAATAGAAAATATGATAAAATGTTCTATTTCTCAGATAATAGTCATCATAAATAATATATACATACAGTAATAGCTGTGCTTAGTCCACAAAAATGAAATAAACCAATCAAAATTAGTTACTTGTGCTGCTTCAATAAAGCAGTCCCCCGTATTTTTAAAGTCAGATATACACTTCTGATTGTGACTGTATATATGATGTGTACACAGGACTCTCTTGTATATACTAAATAACATCTATGCTGTAAGTATAAAGCCTGATGTGTAGCCGTGTCACTAATAGAGATGGTCAGTGAGATGGAAATAATTCTGCATTGATTCTGATTTATGCAAATATACGCACTCTCTTTGCTCATGAAATCAAATAATTTGATATGTTGTTAAAATTTGGTTTGGTGACTACGAATTAAATGGTACCTGAGAAGGATGAAAAGAAAAGTTTTATACATACCTGGGGCTTCTTCCAGCCCCCTTCAGGCTAATCAGTCCCTCGCTGGCCTCTTCCACCACCTGGATCTTCTGCTATGAGTCCTGGTAATTCAGCCAGCCACGCAGTCCAGCCACATGCCGCTTCCACAGCCAGGAGCGTTCTACACCTGCGCAATAGTGCTGCGCAGGTGTAGTATGCTCCCGGCGGCGGAGTGTGTGCATGCGCACTACGCCAGACTGGCTCAAGTACCTGGACTCGTGGCGGAGGAGGACAGTGAGGGACTGATTAGCCTGAAGGGGGCTGGAGGAAGCCCCAGGTATGTATAAAACTTTAATTTCATCTGTCTCAGGTTTACTTTGTTACACAGTAGTACTATACTCTACATATGCACTCTCCACAGAGCTGCAGGGAATCCATTGAGAATGTTGTGCACATTGAACACAGAGGTGTTGTCTATCACCCATAAACCTGGTTCAGATTGTGCATGAAGAATGTGTAATAGAGGAAAAATCTCCTTATTCCCCTGCAGAGTACCTGCACATCACTCTTATGCTGGGCATACACGGCTCGAAAATGCGCCGGTATCGAGCCAGCGGGTCACCGCTCGTCCGCGCGGATTGATTCCCGCTCGTCCCCGTGGGCGCTGCTAATCAGCGTTTCGTTTGCTCCCATTGATCTCCCCGCCGGTATCGAGCGCAGAATCGATCCGGCGGGGTATCGGACAGGTCGAATAATATCAATTGAGCCATCAGCGGCTCAAATGATAATATAAAACGAGCCGTGTATGCCCAGCATTACATGTACCCACAGTTACATTGCCTAGGGCCTGATAGATGTTCTTTGTTCCGGTCTGTACCTTTTACAAGTACTCTTACCAAGGACTAGTTTTAGTCTATGACTAAAGGGAATAAATATGGCAGTCTCCATATCCTTCTCACTTCAGTTGTCTTTTAATATTCCTAAGCGTTGGCAGTTAAGAGATGAATTTCATGTTACATACTTTCAATCAACAAGATTGTAATATGCAAATTAGAGGAGTCGGAGTCGGTGGATTTTTGTACCGACTCCACAGCCCTGTATATAATATACAAATAAGTTTGCTAGGTGCATAACCAGTAGTAACAGTAGTAAGCCACACTACCTCATCAGACATGTCCAGAGCAGGCTAGCACACCAAGTAGCGTAATGCAGCTTTTATTCCATCAGTAAGGCTGACAATTGTTTCAAAGCCAAAGCACAGTAAAAGACAATAACCGTGATGCAAGTGCAATGTGAATACTTAAAGTCATTGGGAACCGCTGTAAAAAACAAAAGTCAGATACTTACCCAAGGAGAGGGAAGGCTCTGAGTCCTAATCAACCTTCCCTCTCCTCTGCCGGTGCCCGTTCCAGCTCAGGATCCCCCGTAGCAGCATTCGACCAGTTCGGTCAAATGCTGCTATATCCGCTGGCGAAGGAAGGCTTCAGAAGTCTTCTGGAGACCGAGTGCTCCCGAAGACAGGCGGTTCCATACTGTGCATGCGCCCGCTAGTGTTTAATCGCGCATGCGCAGTATGGAGTCGCCTGTCTTCGGGAGGACTCGGCTCCCAATGACTTCTGAAGTCCCCCCGCGGTGGGGGATTTGAACGGAGGATCCTGAGCTGCACCAGGAGAGGAGGGGGAAGGCTCATTCGGACTCGGAGCCTTTCCTCTCCTTAGGTAAGTATTGGACCTTTTTTTTACAGCGGGTCCCAATGACTTTAAATACTCAATGTACAAATATAGAAACACCCCGAGGCATCATGGGTAACACCCCCTTCATCACATAGGCATGAATCAATGACTACATTTATAGTCCAACATAAGTCTTTAGCAAAGTGCCACGCCTACTTACATGCAGTACTAAATGTCACCGATGTTTAATGTCACTATCTGTATGTTTATATTTTACCGCCAACCCACTCTGACGCTGGAAGCAGCAGTCAGTCACTCCACTGTATGAAAGATTAAAGGTTGTTATGCTGTTGCTTGCCCTTTAGAGCAGAGAAAAATTCAGGTCTGCTTTAAAGAGAATCTGTACTCTGAAATTCTTACAATAAAAAGCATACCATTCTATTCATTATGTGCTCCTGGTCCCCTCTGTGCTGTTTCTGCCATTCTCTGCTGCAAACCTGGCTTGTAATTGCCAGTTTTAGGCAGTGTTTACAAACAAACTAACCAGCTTCTAATAGGCTCAGCTAAGCAGAGTGTGTTAGTCACACAGAGCCTGCAGGGGGTGTGTACAGCTTCTAGCTAATCACAAGCAGCCCTGCACATTCCAGTCTGACTGCCTCAGCCTGACTGTGCCGACTATAGAGAGAAGATTAGATCATATAACAGAGATAACACAGCTACTGTGCAATTAGGAAAAGCTGCAGTAAGCCAGACCACATTAGAAAAGGCATAGGAACTTATAGCATAGAAGAAATAAAGATAAACAATTTGTTACAGAGTCTCTTTAAGTTAAATAAAGACTAGAAACCAAACGTCATTGTCCTGTGTTTACACATTAAAAAAAGCTTCTGTGTAAAATACGTATTTTTTAATGAACATTTTGCCATTGATTCCCTCCACCATGCCACGGTCTGAGTTTTTGGACACTTGTACACCTTTTTAACCACTTAAGTACCAGCAGTCTCTGCCCCCTTAATAAGACTCTGTAACAACATTTCCAGCCTTATTTCTTCTATCCTATAAGTTCCTGTTCTAATGTGCTCTGGATTACTGCAGTTTTCCTAGTTGCACAGTGGCTGTGTTATCTCTGTTATATACCAGTAATCTAATCTTCTTTCCTCTGACAGCTTTATCGGGCTCAGGCAGGAATGTGCTGTCTGCTGTTATAGGCAGAAGCTATACACACCCTCTCCACGCCCCCTCCACGCTCTGTGTGAGTCACAGAGTGAGCTTCTCTGAGCCTATTACAAGCTGGTTAGTTTGTTTGTAAACACTGCCTAAAACTGGCAATTACAAGCCAGTATTGCAGAAGGGAGTGGCAGAAACAGCACAGAAGGGCCCAGGAGAACATAATGAATAGAATGGTATGCTTTTTATTGTAAGAATTTTAAAGTACAGATTGTCTTGAAGTACCAGAGACCGCTGGTACAGGAACACGGAATCACGATGAATCGCCGCACATACCCGTCGCAACCACCATCATCACCGCTCGCCGGGACCCCCAGGACATAGACTCTGTCGTCTCTATGACGGCAGAGCCATGTGATCCGGTCAGGAGCCGCTTTCATTGGCTACTGACCGTGTCTATCAATGTAAGCCAATGGAAGCGGCTCACATTGATAGACATGGCCAGGAGCCAATGAAACGGCTCCTGACCGGCTTACATGGCTCTGCCGTCATAGAGACAGGCAGAGCCTGTGAGATGTGGCGAGACTTGTCGGGTTTGAGTGGCGGCGGCTAATTGAAATCTACGCCCTGCTAGCCAGGAGCCCACCAAAACAGGGCGTAGATTTCAATTAGCGCGGTCCTTAAATAGTTAAAATAAATTATAGCTGTAAATATGGCCTGAAGGCTTCGGACGTTCGACTGCCATTAAAATCATTGGGGTCCTCTGCAGACTTTTGCAGAGATAATTGTGAACAGTCTGTGAATGTTCATTGGCGATGTTCGTCCATCACTGTTCATCAAGTATCGGTTGTGCAGGAGTCTGGCACCAGCTGGCTGGTTGTGCGACTATATGTGTGTGTAGATAGAGAGACAATGTCTTAGCTGTCGTCTGTTTCCTGAGGTTTAGTTGAATCTTCTGCCTGAATTTCTAATTCCTGGGGGGGGGGGTTACAGTTCAGCTGTACTTGCTTTTCCTGGCATCTCCCAGCATGCATTGCGGTGCATGCACCTGTGACCCCTGCTGGGAAACTGAAGTAAGAGGATATGAAGGGTGACACTTTTCTTTTGAACAATGCAGATTTCCTGGCTTTCTTGCTGATCCTCTGCCTGTAATACTTTTAGCCATAGCCCCTGAACAAGCATGCAGATCAGATGTGTTTGACTTTGATCTGCTGTGTCTGGCTGGGGAGTGCGGGGGAGGGATGATCAGTGAGAGGCAAACAGTTCATACAGGATTATGTAACTTCCAAATGCAAATATATGCGGCTTGAAAGTGGACCAAGCAATTTACACCTTGGTAGGACTTCATTGGTTCATTTTCCAGCTGCATAAATTTGCATAATCCTGCATGAAGTCAGAAATATTTGCATCTCATTAATCATCCCTAATACGGGCCTTGTTATGTCTACATATGTTACTAAGATGTTGTTTTATTGTGTTTTGTTTGTTACAAATATTTTTGGAGAAAAAAAATTATGGAAATTTTTTTTTTAGGTTTTCAAATAAAACACTTAAACTTGACCTTTGTATGTGCTGATTCTAACTTCCCTTTCACCCCTCCCTTGTCCTGTGGGCTGCACTCCATAACCAACCAGGCACTCTATTGAAACATCATAGTGTGTGTGTGTGTGTGTGTGTGTGTGTACAGTGTGTGTGTGTACAGTGTGTGTGTGTACAGTGTGTGTGTGTACAGTGTGTGTGTGTGTGTGTACTGTGTGTACAGTGTGTGTGTGTACTGTGTGTACAGTATGTGTGTGTGTGTGTGTGTGTGTGTGTGTGTGTGTGTGTGTGTGTGTGTGTGTGTGTGTGTGTGTGTGTGTACAGTATACGATAGATAGATTTTAGTTTTCAGAACGGGATTTCATGAACAATAATCTGCTGAAAGATGTGGAGTGTGTCTCCAATCTAAAGGCGGCCATAGTGGATTTCACCCGGAGTCACGAAACGGATGAAACCATAAATGGGTGGGCTTGAAATGCGTCCGTTAAAGTTAACGGTATCCTGTCAGAAGCCTTCACCATCCGTAATGGCACCAGGCAGGGGTGTCCCCTTTCACCCCTACTGTTTGCGTTATGCATGGAACATTTTGCCAATGCCCTCAGAGCAAACACCAACATTTCAGGGATAAAAATTCACAACCTCGATTTTTAAGTTAGCACGTTATGCAAATGATCTGCTTCTTTACCTCACTAAACTATTGATTTTGATACCAAACTTCCTCATGGAGGCAGAGGCATTCTCTGCAGATAGCAACTTTAAAATGAGTCTCTCCAAAATGGAGGTCCTGAACGTGTTGTTGGCTGAAGGGATAGTGCAGTCTCTGCCAAACTTGTTTTCCTTCAAATGGAGATTTGAGAATATTAAATACCTGGAGATATTGATCTTTTCAGAACTCACTATCCACTACAACCTAAACTGTCCCCCTCTGGTCCAGCTCCATAGAGGGTATGACAGAGAATGACTGGGCTGACTTTCTTGATACCTATTATAAAACGTCAATTGCAGCATATGATAAATGAATAGGACTGAAGTGGTTTCACCAAGTCTATTTATCACCCGCCCGTTTACATAAGATGGGCCCACCGCACGATGACTGATGTTTTACATGCGGTCAAGTTCACGCTGACTTTTTACATTGTGTGTGGACATGCCCGCAAGTCAAGAAATATTGGAAATCGGTAACTCACTTCCTAAGGGACTCCCTGGGCCTCCCAGATGTTTATTCAAGCAAGGCCTGTCTCCTTGGTATACTACACGACATTTCATGTAACAGTGGGAAAATAACACTTATTAGAATTTTACTTTTTTATGTTAGGAAAAGTATTGTTCTTAAGTGGAAATCTGATAACCCCCCCCCCCCCCCCCCAATCTTACCGACTGGAAAAGACTAGTTAACTCAACACTCCCTCTCTACAAGCTGACATATCAGTCCAGAAATCAACCTAATATGTTCTCCAAGGTCTGGTCGTTGTGGGTGGACTCTATAAACACTGTGATCCCAAACCTAGACATCAACATCTCTGTTCAAGATTTGGTGGTCTGAATTACCTAGCTAGGCCAGACCGCTTATCCTCCACTTCTCATGGTATTCTCATTTTACTCGCTTTGAACCAGTTTTAGCTGCTCTTGATATTACTTGATGTCATTGTATATACTTACCTGCTGTAAAGATGACTCTTCATTATATGCATATTCGCTGCTGATACCTTATTTACCCTAGACTGCACTGTGATGGAATAATTTTCTGTTCTGGTTTTTTTTTTTTTTTTTTCTTTTGGTGTTCTATTTTTTTCAGCTCTTTTTCAGAGCTTGTTGTTAAAACTCAATAAAAATTCTCTTTAAAAAAAAAAATGTCCCCCTCTACTTCATAAAATATCTAGAGATCTCTCCTATTGGAGTGCACTTAAACTCTCCTGGCTGAGCACAATGAATGTCCTCGAGATCAACGTCCTACCAAGACTACTACATGTGTTCCAGGCTCTTCCATTAGACATTCCAGGTTCATCCTTGAGGACACAGCGTTCCACACTGCTTAGTTTCATATGGCTGGCCAGGAAATGGAGAATAAGCTACAATCTGCTTACTAGGTGGTGTGGGCTTCCCCGATAAGCTGCAGTATCACCAAGCTGCAGGACTCCTACTTATAAAAGATTGGTTTCATAACAGAGACCAAAAACTATGGGCCCAGGCTGTGAGGGAGTGGGTGGGATTAGACCCCAGAGCCCTCCCATGGATGACAAAGCAAAAAAGGCCCGACCCAGACAAGCTTCCCTTCTGGACCTCCAGAACGCTACTTCTGTGGGATAATCCTCTATTCCCAGCCCATTAACCCCTATGCTACAGTGATTTCCAAACAGGGATGGGCGCATTCTCAGTACTAGAGCAAAATAGGGATGACTGGCCTCTTTTGTGGCAACTTCTGACAAATTCTAGACTAAAAAGATTAGCCAAAACAAAACTCTAACTATAAACTCAACTGGTTGGCTAAACAAACTCGGTGAATTCTGTAGCCATACCCATCCCAAGACATGGCTTCATAGGTCCGTGCTCAGTGTCCCGGGTCTGTTGCTGCAGATGCTGGTCAGTCGCTCTCAAATTTATGCAGCTTGAAAATGAACCCATCAATATTTTACCTCGGCAGGATTTAATTTGTTCATTTTTAAGCTACATAAAATTAGCATAAATTTGCATCAACTCAAAATTATTAGCGTCTCCTTCACCATCCCTAGTCCTATCTATACCGCCCTGCAACCTGCTGAACTCTGTATGAGCTGAAATATATCTGTAGTCCGTAAATATGGGCAATCTGCCAGTACATAAGATGGCACCTGACAGAAATATCCAGTGACTATGGTGGTGATCACCCCGGGATTTCTGGTCAGCCACATCCTAATGAAGCCCTCTCTGATAGGACAATATGTGTGGGGGGGGGTTGAGCCTGTGTGTGAGCTGGGCAGAAGTGTCACATTCCACACTGATGGCTGGCGGGTAGATTGTGTCACATACAGCAGCAGCACTAGCATACATGTAAGAGGCGGAGACCTAACATAGGGGAGGGGACATATGGGCAGTATGTGAGGACAAATGCTGGGACACTCTGACACTTGAAGTATATCTTGATGGTGATCCACAAGCTTATAGGAGACTTTCTCATTAGCCTCTAATATGTATTTATAGCAGAGAGAGTCACCACCACTAAAGTAATGTATAGCTCTATAATGTATTATAGCATTACATACAAGCAAGCGGAGCAACAGGCAGCTGTTTCCGGATGCTATCCCTTTTTGTCATGCTGAGTACAAAGTGTAATGAAAGCACACACATGTCTATATATCACAAACAGCTGAGGAGTAGACCAATCACACACCTTCAAACCTTACCAGGGGCGGGGCCACCTGTGGACCTGATGGAGAACTGAACTCTTGCACAGGACAGAAGGAAAACATAGAGAAATGCACCCTGTATGTATTTAGAGAGTTTAGACGGTCTAATTCCCCCTCATCTGTGACTAATCACAACTGTAATTTGATCTCTCAGCTATGTCAGCTGGCTTCCTTGGCTGAGCAGCTAATTTATAAACACCGGATGTTAACCTTATGTCTGCTTCCATGAAAGCAGGAAGTAGACACACTAGATTTAGTGCTGGATTTTTATCTGCTGTAACAAAGGAATGTTATTCTGTAAAGGTTATTGTGCTGTTGCTTATCTTTTAGAGCAGAGAGGAAGTTCTGAGTTCAGGTCCGCTTTAAACAATAAACAAGCAGAGCTCACAGCCACCGCTCATAAAACCAGAAGTGCCGCGTACGCCAGGACACACCCCTTTCATTTGCTGATAGGCTGCTCACACACCATAGCATAGTGACGTGGAGTGACTAATTAGTGGGGGCAAAACAAACCTGGAAGAGCGGAATGCCGCCCACACACTGCGCAGCATCACCATAGCAACCAGCAACACCAAGAACGTACCCGGAAGCTCGCCATCGCTGTCCTTCCGCAACCCCGCACCTGGAATAAAGAGATCCAACATGACTTCAATACTGAATACAGCAGCTAATCAAATATAATTATTTAGTACTTCCATAGTGCCGACATATTCCGCAGTGCTGTACAGAGTATATATTGGCCTCAATTCACTAAAATTATCTCCTGTCTTTAATAACGTTTCTAGAGTGATCACCATGGTGATGAGGCATGTCATATTCAGGAAATAGATTACCTCAGGCAAACCTAAAGTTAACTCTTCTGTCTTTAAGTTAACTCTTCAATCCTTAAAATAACTCCAGAGTTAAAGAGACTCAGTAACAAATTTTTCAGCCTTAGTTCTTCTATCCTATAAGTTCCTATGCCTGTTCTAATGTGCTCTGGCTTACTGCAGCCTTTCCTAATTGCACTGTCTCTGTAATAAATCTTATCTCCTTTCCTCTGTCGTGTCTGTCGGGCTAATGCTTGAATGTGTGGAATGTGCAGGGCTGCTTGTGATTGGTTAGAAGGTATACACACCCTCTGCAGGCCCCCTGCACACTCTGTATGACTCACACACTCTGCTTATATGAGCCTATTACAAGCTGGTTAGTTTGTTTGTAAACACTGCCTAAAACTGTTAATTAAAAGCCAGGATTGCAGCAGGGAGAGGCAGAAACAGCACAGAGGAGCACAGAAGAAAATAAGGAATAGAATGGTATGCTTTGTAGTGTAAGAATATTAGAGTACAGATTCTCTTTAAAGACAGGCTGTTTAACCTCCCTGGTGGTAAGCCCGAGCTGAGCTCGGGCTATGCTGCCAGAGGGCACCGCTCAGGCCCTGCTGGGCCAATTTGCAAAATATTTTTTTTGGTACACGCAGCTAGCACTTTGCTACGCAGCTAGCACTTTGCTAGCTGCGTATACTGCCCGATCGCTGCCGTTCCGCGCCGATTCGCCACTATCCGCCGCGCGGCCCCCTCCTCCCCCCCCCCCCCAGACCCCTTGCGCAGCCCTTACCTATCAGCGCTAGGCAGCGCTGAGGGGTGGATCGGGACTCCCCATGACGTCATCACGATCGTCGCCATGGCGATGGGGAAAGCCCTCCAGGAAATCCCGTTCTGAACGGGATTTCCTAGTAGCGCAGATCGCCGGAGGCAATCTGAAGGGGTGGGGGGGGGGGGGAATCCGGTGCACAGCGGCTATCATGTAGCTAGCGCTGGGCTAGCTACATGTTTTTTAAAAAAAAAAAATTTAAGGTGCTGCGCTGCCCCCTGGCGGTTTTTAATAGACCATCAGGGAGGTTATTAACTGCGAGTGAAAGTAACTACAGAGGAGGTAAGATAACTCTCTCACAGCGTGGTGGTACGTTTTCTCTTGCATTATTATCTCCAGCATGATCTTAGTGAATTGAGGCCAATGTCTTGTCATTCAACTGTCCCTCAGAGGGGCTCACAATCTAATCTAAATATACACAGACGAGCGACAGTTCTCTGAACCAATATGAGACTCGCTAACAGAAAATCAGGTAGAGAAACCAACTTTCTCTATTCAACCCTCAACCCCGCCGTACTACCGACCAACCAATACACCAGGCTTCATGTTTTCCCTGCAATACAGTCAGGAGCTGGTACATTAAATAATACTTCATTGGTTCCATAAACAAGCAAATGGCCAGTGTTTTGGAGGCGTGCAGGGCCCCTTTATCAAGGCAATATTTGTTTACAGGCAGCAATCTGTCAGCAGCTTTTGCAGAGTCTCCTGTGTGAGAAGTACGAGTAAATATATATATATATATACATTCGCACTGGGCGATGTGTGTTCAGCAATGTGGCCGCTCATAGAACACACATCGCCTAGTGCGAGTGTATAGAGGAGTCAGAGAATCACTGCAATGTCTATAATGATGGGTGGAGACCAGGGGCGCCTCTAGCCTTTTTGTCACTCCAGGCAAGGAAACCTGTGGCGCCCCCCCCCCCCCCCCCAGCTGATTGGGGCTGCGCCCCTCTCTGCAGTTTGGTGGCCAGACTTAAAGAGACTCCGTAACAAAAATTGCATCCTGTTTTTTATCATCCTACAAGTTCCAAAAGCTATTCGAATGTGTTCTGGCTTACTGCAGCACTTTGTACTATCACAGTCTCTGTAATAAATCAACTTATCTCTCTCTTGTCAGACTTGTCAGCCTGTGTCTGGAAGGCTGCCAAGTTCTTCAGTGTTGTGGTTCTGCTATGAACTCCCCCTTCCAGGCCCCTATATACACACTGCCTGTGTGTTATTTAGATTAGAGCAGCTTCTCTCTTCTCTCTTATCTTTTACAAGCTGGATAAATCGTCCTCTGAGCTGGCTGGGCTTTCACATAGTGAGGAATTACAGACAAGGGCAAAGCTGTTTGCAGGAAGAAAAGAGCAGCCTGAAACTTCAGTGCATGAGAGATGCAGGGGGAAAGAAACACACAAATGATCTCTTGAGATTCAAAAGGAAGGCTGTATACAGCCTGCTTGTGTATGGATGTATTTTCTATGTGTGGACATACTGTACATCAACCTACTTCCTGTTTTGGTGGCCATTTTGTTTGTTTATAAACAAACTTTTTAAAACTGTTTTTAACCACTTTTAATGCGGCGGGGAGCGGCGAAATTGTGACAGAGGGTAATAGAAGATGTCCCCTAACGCACTGGTATGTTTACTTTTGTGCGATTTTAACAATACAGATTCTCTTTAAGTAACCATAGTTGGTGCAAAACCTACTCCTAGCCCACTCCCAACACTACTTTTTGCAGCCAAACTACAACCCTCTTGAGGATAGGGCATTAGGGGGCACCAGGCAATCACCCGTGGTCAGTCAAGCCACATCTACACGATACGATTCTTTGTGCGATTCGATTATGATTCTATTTACGATCCAATTAAATCCGACATGTCCAATCGGGATTCGATTCAATTCGATTTGCCATTGCAAAACAATGGCAAATTGAAATGAATCGAATCGAATCCTGATCGGACATGTCATATTTAATCGGATCGTAAATAGAATCATAATCAAATTGCACAAAGAATCGTATGGTGTAGATGGGGCTTATCCTTAAAGGGAAGGTTCAGGGAAACCTTTAAAAAAATAAAAATCCATATCCACTTACCTGGGGCTTCCTTCAGCCCGTGGCAGGCAGGAGGTGCCCTTGCCGCCGCTCCAGAGGCTTCCGGTCGTCTTCGGTGGCGACCCGACCTGGCCAGGCCGGCTGCTAGGTCGGGCTCTTCTGCGCTCCAAGGACGGGCTCTTCTGCGTCCCACGCGGGCGCGCTGATGTCATCGGACGTCCTCCGGGCTTTACTGCGCAGGCGCAGAACTACTGCGCCTGCGCAGTAAAGCCCGGAGGACGTCCGATGACGTCAGCGCGCCCGCGTGGGACGCAGAAGAGCCCGTCCTTGGAGCGCAGAAGAGCCCGACCTGGCAGCTGGCCTGGCCAGGTCGGGTCGGCCACCGAAGACGACCGGAAGCCTCTGGAGCGGCGGCGAGGGCACCTTCTGCCTGCCACGGGCTGGAGGAAGCCCCAGGTAAGTGGATATGGATTTTTATTTTTTTAAAGGTTTCCCTGAACCTTCCCTTTAAAGGATATAAGAGCTGAAATTTCATCAATAAAAGGATCCTATATCCACACCAGGATTGCTGCTTCCATTTTCCCCTGCCAGACTTCGTTTCCCTGCAGTCATTCCCAGTCTAGACCCCAACTGGGGTTGAAGCAAATATTCTTCAACTACGCATGAATAGTTTATTCTTGGACACCACTTTGGCAGGGCTGCCACTGCCTTCGTGATCTGGTTTAGAGGTCACCAACTACCGGTACTTGTGGACGGGGGCCTAGTCCAAGACTGATTGCATGTAAATGGAGCATGGCTGAGGCAATGGAGGCAGTGATCCTGGTGTGGATAACCCTAAAAATTAAGTATGTATAGACCCCTATTGTATATACATTTTCAGCTTGGCTATCCTTTAAAAGACACTCAAAGCGAAAATAAACTAATGAAATATCTATCTTCCTTCTCCTAAAAATGACTTTTTTAAATATTTCACAGTTTTATTTTATGTTTAAATCTGCTTTTTTTTTAAGTTTTAACTGTTGTTTTTGCTCAATGACACATTCTTTGAAGTATACCAGAGCTAACATTTATGAACTATTGACCCTTTTATCTCCTTCCTGCTCTCAGAAGCCATCCTCTGCTAGGAAAGTGTTTTATAGTTGGAATTTCTTATCAGTGAGGGTCACACTGTAGTCACTTCCTGTCTGAGTCAGGACTGAGTCAGCCACTTACATACCTGATATTTAACTCTTTCAGGCAGAGAGAGAAGAAAAGGAACACAGCATAGATATTTGTGTGCTAGGCACTGTACATACACATGTCTGTCTCCTCATGTCACATGTCACCTCGGGTATCCTTTAATCTCAAAAGCACAGAGTCGTCCAGAATGAAGAGTATTCTATTTAACAAACTAATTTTCCATACAATTATAATTAATTGCATTTATAAAGTGCCAACATATTACGCAGTGCTGGGCAATAAATACATACAATGATTCAAAAGGATGGCAGACATAACAGGGTTATACAACGTAGTAAAGGCTATACAAGGCAAACAGGGTAGAGAATACGTGATCATGCAATTTTGGGCTGGTTAGGTGGGCCCAGTAATAGCAGTCATAGAAAAGGAGCACATGAGTATGTTGAATTACGAGATAAGGAAGAACCCTGCCAAAGGCTTAGAATCTAAGCTACTTGGCTATAGACAGAAAAAAAGCTAAACCTAATGATTTGCCTATACAACAGAACTGCTAGGAGTTTACAAACACTTTCAACTGGCCTCAGTTTGAGATGGTAGTAGCAGCAGCTGCAGCCAGAAGTAACCCCTCCACCATGGGAAAAACAAATGTAAAACTGTAATCCTCAGTGCTTGCTATCCTGTTGGTCAACTGCTTAAAGTGAACCTGTCTCGTGCCAGTCCTCAATGATCCTCTGTTCTCCCACTGCGGCACAGTTTCGGTTTGTAGAGTCACCGTTCGCTGCTCCTGCCCTGGGTGCACAGGTCCTCGTTCACTCCTGCAGCCAGAAGCATCCTGCACAGTAGTGATTTTCCCGTACTCTGTCCGCACAGAGGACGCTTCCAGTGACTGGAGCGAATGAGGACCTGTGCAGCCAGGGCCCCACAAGCGCAGTGGACGTCGACTTCTAAGTTGGCAAAACCAAAACTGCACCGCTAGGAACGTTGGGGACCTGCGTGGCACAGGATGGCTGCAGGGAGCTGGTAGAAGCCCCAGATAAGTGAAACTTTTTTTTTTACATTTTCAGGTCTGGTTTAAAGGGAACCAGAGGCAATCTAAAGAAAATATTTTATACATACCTGGGGCTTCCTCCAGCCCCATATGCACAGCTCGCTCCCATGCCGCCATCCTCCTTTGCCTGCAACTACGAGAACCAGCTCCCGTCACTGACGTCATCGGAGCCAGGCTACACAGGAGAAGTGCGCCTTCTACGTATCTCTCCAGCGGCTGCTGCAGAGATATGCAAACAGCGCACTTCCCTTACGCTCAGACTGGCTCCGACTGACGCCAGAGCGGGGAGCCAGTTCTCATAGCTGCGGGCAGCGGAGGACGGCGGTGTGGGATCGATCCGTGCGTATGGGGCTGGAGGAAGCCCCAGGTATGTATACAATCTTTTCTTTAGATTGTCTCTGGTTCTCTTTAAGCGTCCCCCCAGTGCTCAAGAATGTCATTGACCGGTGACCGTTACCATGACACCCAAACAAACAGCAGATCTGTATATGTGAAATAAGATGCTATACTTTACTAATATATTACAGGTTGCAAGAATGGATAAAATGTTCACATATTGGGCTCCTATAACAAGGACCCAGCTTCTTTCAAATTGCATCAAGGCATAACACAACTGCAGCACACAGTATATACTGCTAAACAGATGACACTGATGCCCAGTCTCTCTTCCCCTATATATAATGCTCTATCAGATTATAGTGCAGACTGGAACAATCATTGAATAGCCAGTGATTAATGAGGAGTGCCTGACCATCCCGTACAGCAGACAGTTGTCAGCCTGCTTTTACTCACCGAGTAGAAAGATGTGATGTGTCCTGGGACTGGAGTTTCCTTTCTCCCTGGGTAGTGGGTAGTATACATCCTTCATCTGCAGCCTCCCCCTTCTCTGCACAGAAGCTCTCCTTCTTGATCGTTCTCCCCCTCCCCCACACAGCACATCCCGTTACATGAAAGGGCTCAGACCTGCAGTCTGCACTCTGCAGACACAGACAGGGAAGCTGCTCACAGCAGGAACGGACCCGGTGTCACTGTCATCAGACATTTCAAATACAGCGCCAGAGTGCTTGAGTTGACTGGCGGGGGCGGAGTTAAAGGCGGGGTGTGGCCACATGAGGTAAACACTTTACCCGGTGGCTAATGGAGAAGCAGGGGCGCAGCTTGAGGAGTGGAGGAGAGAAGAGTCAGCGGTGACTCACTGCTCTATTGATCGGAGAGGAGGAGGAGGCGGGGACTACTCAATAGAGACACTATACAGAGGGAGGCACTAGTGAGCACGTGGGCAGCGTGCTAAAGGTAAATAAATGAAAAAAGTTAAAAACGCTCACAGTAGATGCGGCTGGCGGCTCCGCCTTTTGAATGCACAGCGCCTCAAGCGGCTGCCTCTAGTGACTGGTGGGAGAGGCGCCAAAGGGAAACTGTAACGGTTACTGTTCTTCGGTTTCCCATTAATAAGGTCAAACACAATACAGTGATAATAACAGAGGCCCTGGAGCAGTATTAATACAACTCTGGTTGTGTGCGGTTATGTGGCCCACAGTTATATATATCACTAGAAGTGGACACAGGTGTGGCTCAGTGGCAGTGGGCTCTGTCTATGGACTATCAGACAGACACTAAGATATGCAACAGTTCAAACACAATACAGTGACAATAACAGAGGCCCTGGAGTACTATTGTTAGTGTCTAATGTCACAGACAATTATGGTAGTGGGCACTGGGCACAGCTCTTGGTGGGTGCCTGTGGGCTGTGGAGTGTGTCGCACACACACAAAACAGCAGAAGGATAAAGTAGCCCTCAGAAGGACTGTTTGGCGTGCTTTAACAGCAAGTCAGTCAGCGAGGATTAAAATAAACAGGCCTAGCTAACGCTTTCTCTATCTCCAGCAAGCTCTGTCCCCTCCTCTCACTATTCCAGCCGAAGACAGACTGGAACATCGCAGGCGCTGCAGTGTTTTTATAGGGGGCGGCGGTCCGTGGGGTATTGCAGGCTGATTGGCTGTCATGTGCCTGCTGACTGTGATGTAAGGGGTCAAAGTTCAGCCCAATGATGATGTATGAGGGTGGGTCAAATATCACCATGTGCTCACCAATCGGGTATTTGTGCTCATGGTGAGCACAAATACCTGATCTTTGCCGAATAGTGTTTACCGGCGAAGCATTTGGGCCATCTCTACTGCTCACCCACATCCATGTCTGTACTAATCCCCCCACTGCTCCCCCATACCCATGTCTGTACAAATCTCCCCACTGCTCCCCCATACCCATGTCTGTACTAATCCCCCCCCCACTGCTCCCCCATACCCATATCTGTACTAATCTCCCCACTGCTTCCCCATACCCATGTCTGTACTAATCCCCCCCCCACTGCTCCCCCATACCCATGTCTGTACTAATCTCCCCACTGCTCCCCCATACCCATGTCTGTACTAATCCCCCACTGCTCCCCCATACCCATGTCTGTACAAATCTCCCCACTGCTCCCCCATACCCATGTCTGTACTAATCCCCCCCCCCACTGCTCCCCCATACCCATATCTGTACTAATCTCCCCACTGCTTCCCCATACCCATGTCTGTACTAATCCCCCCCCCCACTGCTCCCCCATACCCATGTCTGTACTAATCTCCCCACTGCTCCCCCATACCCATGTCTGTACTAATCCCCCACTGCTCCCCCATACCCATGTCTGTACTAATCTCCCCACTGCTCCCCCCATACCTATGTCTGTACTAACCCCCCCCCCACTGCTCCCCTACACCCATGTCTGTACTAATCCTCCCCCACTGCTCCCCTATACCAATGTCTGTACTAATCCCCCCATTGCACCCCCATACCCATGTCTGTACTAATCCTCCCACTGCTCCCCCATACCCATGTCTGTACTAATCCTCCCCACTGCACCCCCATACCCATGTCTGTACTAATCCTCCCCACTGCACCCCCATACCCATGTCTGTCCTAATCCCTCCACCACTCCCCCATACCCATGTCTGTACTAATCCCCCACTGCTCCCCCATACCCATGTCTGTACTAATCTCCCCACTGCTCCCCCATACCCATGTCTGTACTAATCTCCCCACTGCTCCCCCATTAACCATATCTGTACTAATCCCCTCCACTGCTCCGCCATACCCATGTCTGTACTAATCTCCCCACTGCTCCCCCATACCCATGTCTGTACTAATCTCCACACTGCTCCCCTATACCCATATCTGTGCTAATCCCCCCACTGCTCCCCCATACCCATGTCTGTACTAATCTACTCCACTGCTCCCCAATACCCATGTCTGTACTAACCCCTTCCCTGCTCCCCACACCCGTGTCTATACTAATCTTACCCCTGCTCCCCCATAGCCATGTTTGTACTAATTCCTCCACTGCTTCCCCTTACCCATGTCTGTACTAATCTACTCCACTGTAACCAACATCCTGGCAATGCCCAACAGGCATACATATGCTAGAAAAAATAATAAGAGGTTGTTTGAATGTAGATGAGGGAGTTGTATTATAATAATAATAATACAATAGCTAGATGGCTGAGTGCAAGTGATTCCACATTTAGACGCTGCAGTTAGCGTATTTACCGCAAGATGGCAACATAACTGCTCCCAGGTTAAACACAGACAGGAAGCAATGATGAAGCCAAAGGCAGGAAATTATGTAAAACTAGCAGATATTTATGCGACACCGACGTTATAGAGGTTGCAGGAGGTGGAGAGAGCTCAGGGCTGGAAGAGGTAATTGTTGTTATATATTGGGCAGAGCAGAGGTCGGGGTGGACATACTTGTTATATATTGGGCAGAGCAGAGGTCGGGGTGGACATACTTGTTATATATTGGGCAGAGCAGAGGTCGGGGTGGTCATACTTGTTATATATTAGGGAGAGCAGAGGTCGGGGTGCTCATACTTGTTATATATTGGGCAGAGCAGAGGTTGGGGTGGACATACTTGTTATATATTGGGCAGAGCAGAGGTAGGGGTGGACATACTTGTTATATATTGGACAGAGCAGAGGTCGGGATGGACATACTTGTTATATATTGGGCAGAGCAGGGGTCGGGGTGGGCATACTTGTTATATATCGGGCAGTGCAGAGGTCGGGGTGGACATACTTGTTATATATTGGGCAGAGTAGAGGTCGGGGTGGTCATACTTGTTATATATTGGGCAGGGCAGAGGTCGGGGTGGACATACTTGTTTATATTGGGCAGAGCAGAGGTTGGGGTGGACATACTTGTTATATATTGGGAAGAGCAGAGGTCGGGGTGGACATACTTGTTATATATTGGGCAGGGCAGAGGTCGGGGTGCACATACTTGTTATATATTGGGAAGAGCAGAGGTCGGGGTGGACATACTTGTTATATATTGGGAAGAGCAGAGGTTGGGGTGGGCATACTTGTTATATTTTGGGCAGAGGTCGAGGTCGGGGTGGACATACTTGGTATATATTGGGCAGAGCAGAGGTCGGGGTGGGCATACTTGTTATATATTGGACAGAGCAGAGGTCGGGGTGGACATACTTGTTATATATTGGGCAGAGTAGAGGTCGGGGTGGTCATACTTGTTATATATTGGGCAGGGCAGAGGTCGGGGTGGACATACTTGTTTATATTGGGCAGAGCAGAGGTTGGGGTGGACATACTTGTTATATACTGGGAAGAGCAGAGGTCGGGGTGGACATACTTGTTATATATTGGGCAGAGCAGAGGTCGGGGTGGACATACTTGTTATATATTGGGCAGAGCAGAGGTCGGGGGGGGGGACATACTTGTTATATATTGGGCAGGGAAGAGGTTGGGGTGGACATACTTGTTATATATTGGGCATAGCAGAGGTCGGGGTGGACATACTTGTTATATATTGGGCAGAGCAGAGGTCGGGGAGGACATACTTGTTATATATTGGGCAGAGCAGAGGTCGGGGTGGACATACTTGTTATATATTGGGCAGAGCAGAGGTCGGGGTGGACATACTTGTTTATATTGGGCAGAGCAGAGGTCGGGGTGGACATACTTGTTTATATTGGGCAGAGCAGAGGTCGGGGAGGACATACTTGTTATATATTGGGCAGAGCAGAGGTTGGGGTGGACATACTTGTTATATATTGGGCAGGGCAGAGGTCGGGGTGGACATACTTGTTTATATTGGGCAGAGCAGAGGTCGAGGTGGGCATACTTGTTATATATTGGGCAGAGCAGAGGTCGGGGTGGACATACTTGGTATATATTGGGCAGAGCAGAGGTCGGGGTGGACATACTTGTTATATATTGGGCAGAGCAGAGGTTGGGGTGAACATACTTTGTCACAGAGGAGGTTATAGTACACCTGTCACTATCCTGATCATCCCCTTTGAAGTAATTGCCATACAAGAGACTTTTATATTACTGCTGCGACAGCTTTCTAGTGTGTGTCCCCCCCCCCCCCCCACATGTACCATAGATTATGGCTGGCCTCTCACTTTCCTAGTAATAATTCACATCACAGAGACAAGAGAAGATGTATATGGAATATAGCCATGTCCCTCCAGTGCCAGCATCTCACCTTCCTAGTAATAATTCAGTCACATCACAGAGACAAGAGAAGATGTATATGGAATATAGCCATGTCCCTCCAGTGCCAGCATCTCACCTTCCTAGTAATAACTCACATCACAGAGACAGGAGATGATGTATATAGAATATAGCCATGTCCCTCCAGTGCTGGCATCTCACCTTCCTAGTAATAATTCAGTCACATCACAGAGACAAGAGAAGATGTATATGGAATATAGCCATGTCCCTCCAGTGCCGGCATCTCACCTTCCTAGTAATAACTCACATCACAGAGACAGGAGATGATGTATATAGAATATAGCCATGTCCCTCCAGTGCTGGCATCTCACCTTCCTAGTAATAATTCAGTCACATCACAGAGACAAGAGAAGATGTATATGGAATATAGCCATGTCCCTCCAGTGCTGGCATCTCACCTTCCTAGTAATAATTCAGTCACATCACAGAGACAAGAAGATGTATATGGAATATAGCCATGTCCCTCCAGTGCTGGCATCTCACATTCCTAGTAATAATTCAGTCACATCACAGAGACAAGAGAAGATGTATATGGAATATAGCCATGTCCCTCCAGTGCTGGCATCTCACCTTCCTAGTAATAATTCAGTCACATCACAGAGACAAGAGAAGATGTATATGGAATATAGCCATGTCCCTCCAGTGCTGGCATCTCACCTTCCTAGTAATAACTCCCATCACAGAGACAAGAGAAGATGTATATGGAATATAGCCATGTCCCTCCAGTGCTGGCATCTCACCTTCCTAGTAATAACTCCCATCACCGAGACAGGAGAAGATGTATATGGAATATAGTCATGCCCCTCCAGTGCTGGCTTCTCACCTTCCTAGTAATAATTCAGTCACATCACAGAGACAAGAGAAGATGTATATGGAATATTGCTTTGTCTCTCCAGTGCTGGCATCTCACCTTCCTAGTAATAACTCCCATCACAGAGACAAGAGAAGATGTATATGGAATATAGCCATGTCCCTCCAGTGCTGGCATCTCACCTTCCTAGTAATAACTCCCATCACCGAGACAGGAGAAGATGTATATGGAATATAGCCATGTCCCTCCAGTGCCGGCATCTCACCTTCCTAGTAATAATTCAGTCACATCACAGAGACAAGAGAAGATGTATATGGGATATAGCAATGTCCCTCCAGTGCCGGCATCTCACCTTCCTAGTAATAATTCAGTCACATCACAGAGACAAGAGAAGATGTATATGGAATATAGCCATGTCCCTCCAGTGCCGGCATCTCACCTTCCTAGTAATAATTCACATCACAGAGACAAGAGAAGATGAATATGGAATATAGCCATGTCCCTCCAGTGCTGGCATCTCACCTTCCTAGTAATAATTCAGTCACACCACAGAGACAAGAGAAGATGTATATGGAATATAGCCATGTCCCTCCAGTGCTGGCATCTCACCTTCCTAGTAATAACTTACATCACAGAGACAAAAGAAGATGTATATGGAATATAGCCATTTCCCTCCAGTGCCGGCATCTCACCTTCCTAGTAATAACTCACATCACAGAGACAAGAGAAGATGTATATGGAATATAGCCATGTCCCTCCAGTGCCGGCATCTCACCTTCCTAGTAATAGCTCACATCACAGAGACAAGAGAAGATGTATATGGAATATAGCCATGTCCCTCCAGTGCCGGCATCTCACCTTCCTAGTAATAATTCACATCACAGAGACAAGAGAAGATGTATATGGAATATAGCCATGTCCCTCCAGTGCTGGCATCTCACCTTCCTAGTAATAATTCAGTCACATCACAGAGACAAGAGAAGATGTATATGGAATATAGCCATGTCCCTCCAGTGCCGGCATCTCACCTTCCTAGTAATAATTCACATCACAGAGACAAGAGAAGATGTATATGGAATATAGCCATGTCCCTCCAGTGCCGGCATCTCACCTTCCTAGTAATAACTCACATCACAGAGACAAGAGAAGATGTATATGGAATATAGCCATGTCCCTCCAGTGCCGGCATCTCCCCTTCCTAGTAATAATTCACATCACAGAGACAAGAGAAGATGTATATGGAATATAGCCATGTCCCTCCAGTGCTGGCATCTCAACTTCCTAGTAATAACTCACATCACAGAGACAGGAGAAGATGTATATGGAATATAGCCATGTCCCTCCAGTGTCAGCATCTCACCTTCCTAGTAATAACTTACATCACAGAGACAGGAGAAGATGTATATGGAATATAGCCATGCCCCTCCAGTGCCGGCATCTCACCTTCCTAGTAATAACTTACATCACAGAGACAAAAGAAGATGTATATGGAATATAGCCATGTCCCCCCAGTGCTGGCATCTTACCTTCCTAGTAATAACTCACATCACAGAGACAAGAGAAGATGTATATGGAATATAGCCATTTCCCTCCAGTGCCGGCATCTCACCTTCCTAGTAATAACTCACATCACAGAGACAAGAGAAGATGTATATGGAATATAGCCATGTCCCCCAGTGCTGGCATCTCACTTTACTAGTAATAATTCAGTCACATCACAGAGACAAGAGAAGATGTATATGGAATATAGCAATGTCCCTCCAGTGCCGGCATCTCATCTTCCTAGTAATAACTCACATCACAGAGACAAGAGAAGATGTATATGGAATATAGCCATGTCCCTCCAGTGCTGGCATCTCACCTTCCTAGTAATAATTCAGTCACATCACAGAGACAAGAGAAGATGTATATGGAATATAGCCATGTCCCTCCAGTGCCGGCATCTCATCTTCCTAGTAATAACTCACATCACAGAGACAAGAGAAGATGTATATGGAATATAGCCATGTCCCTCCAGTGCCGGCATCTCATCTTCCTAGTAATAACTCACATCACAGAGACAAGAGAAGATGTATATGGAATATAGCCATGTCCCTCCAGTGCCGGCATCTCATCTTCCTAGTAATAACTCACATCACAGAGACAAGAGAAGATGTATATGGAATATAGCCATGTCCCTCCAGTGCCGGCATCTCATCTTCCTAGTAATAACTCACATCACAGAGACAAGAGAAGATGTATATGGACTAAAGCCATGTCCCTCCAGTGCCATACCTCCCAACTTCTTGAGATGAGAAAGAGGGCCCCTTAAGCCGCGCCCCTGCTACACCCCTGATCACTCCCCTGTCACACCTCTAGTCACGCATGGCATAAAAATAAGAAAAATATGTGTTTTTATAATTCAATCCACTCTGGTCCTTTCTATCCTGGTTAATTTTCTCTCATATTAACATTTTAAAATTAATAATGTATGGGAATAAAGTTTAGAATCAATCAAACACATTTTTTACTAGAGAAATATATTGGAGTCTGCACAAAGATGATGGTTGGTGGGTCACAGCTAGGGGGTGGAGCCAGGTATCAAGGGGCATGGCTGGTAGGACAGACAGAGGAGATGGAGGCTGCAGCTGCAGAGGGGTTGGGTGGCCTCTGCTGCTTTGGTCCTGGTATTGGCACTGTCAAGATATTGAAAGAGCATTTAAAGAACAAGGACAGGGTAAGGATGAGGGGGAAACAATTGAGGAGTTTGAACCTTTGTTTAGAGAACATAAAAAAATTATGATGAAGTCATTAAGAAGGAAGTGGGATATTTCAACGTTGGAATTTTACATTAAAGAAAAAGTGGTACCCTGGGGGTTGAGGGAACGTATTATTCCGGCAGGACATTTACAAAATCCTAGATTTATGAAAGTGTGGAAGGAAGAAAGTATCAAAAGAGGGATTCATGTGATGAGGATGATTGTAGAGGAGGAAAGGATACAATTTGAAGAACTCAGAACAGAATTAGAAGAAAGTAAAAATAGATTAGATTCCTTCCAGACACATGGGAAGTTTGAGAAATTAAATTAACAGTTAAAAATTGAGATAGAAAAAAACCAGGTGAGGATCAAAAAGGAAAAACAACAAAAATTCCAGGAAGATGTAAAGTCATGGAATGAAAGTGAATTTTATGAATGTAAAAGAGGGAGACCCAGAAGTAGGTCCAGGAACAGGATATTCAATCGGAATCGTGTGGAGGAAAGACAGGAAGAGGACTGTGGAGATAAAGGGGTGTCTTTTTTTTAGGCCAGGACTCAGAAAACGAAGACGAAGAATCAGGAGGAGAGGAAGAGGGAGAAAAAGAGGAAGAGACACCAAGTGGGAGGGGGATATTGAAAAGTCAGAAAGACAAGTCCAAACAGAAAGTGAAGGAGAAGGTGAAAGAGGTAGAGAAAAAGACAAGGGCACAATTAGCCAAGATCCAGAAAGAGAAATAATGGGGAATAATGTAATCAATCTTGTAGAAACACCGTTGGATAAAGACAGTCTGTCACTGTTGGGCAAGGGTCTCTCTTTTGCGCCCATGTGTGGTGGTGATGAATTTACGGTGTACCGTGACTTGTGTTTTTTCCTCGGACGTGTAGCCTTAAAACTCATGTTTGGGGAGAGGAAGCAGGGCGATACTTTTGAAGAGAATGAGGCTGTTGCCACCACAGGTTTAGATCTGAAAGATAGGGCGTTATTGAGAGATCTTGAAGCCCTGAAAGATGAAGCTGAAACCCATGGAGCCCCTGTGGAGGGCCCAGAGGTTTTGAATCCAAATTCTACAGATGCTAGAAAGAAATCGAAATACATGCCACCCCTGAATTACAGATTGAAAACTTTTAGAGATTTAGTGCAAAGAGATCTACATACAGTTAAGTGGACACCATTGAGAGGTAAGGATAACCTTTCAAAAGGTGAGAGAGAAGCGCTTGATAAACTAAAACAGAGAGAAGATATTGTCATAAGAGGTAGTGACAAAGGAGGCAATGTGGTGATCCTGTCGGCTGATTACTATGAGGGTGAATGCCTGAGGTTACTGAGGGACAAGGATACCTACCAGAAGTTGCAGGAAAATCCTTTTATGATGATAAAACAAAAAATTAATGGACTGGTAAAAGAAGGTAAAAAGTTGGGAGTGTTGACTGAGGAAGCTGCCTTTTGCGAGATCAATACATTTCGGGTTCCGATTTTTTTATATCATTCCAAAGGTTCATAACAATCTTGAGCGTCCCCCGGGGCGACCGATTGTGTCGGGAATCGGGGGACCAATGAAAAACCTTGGAAAATGGTTGGACGGAAAATTGAAACAGATGGTTGAGGAACTCCCATCTTATGTCAAGGATACCGGCGAAGTGTTGGTTGCTTTAGACGGGTTTGACATCGCAAAGGACGATTTGTTGGTCAGCATTGACATTGAGGGTTTGTATACCTCTATACCCCATGAGGTTGGCCTGGCAGCGGTGGCTTTCTACCTGAAGGAACACTTCCCAGAGTCCCCAATGCACAATGAGCTTGTCATTGAGGCCCTGGAGGTTCTCCTGGGATACAACTGCTTTGTGTTTAATGGCCGGTTCTACCGCCAGGCCAGGGGCACGTCAATGGGGGCATCCTGCGCCCCGGCATATGCATGCCTCCACTTGGGACTTTGGGAGCGTCAGGATGTGTACCCTATGTGCCTCTTCCAGGAGCATGTGCGGCTCTGGTTGAGGTACATAGATGACGTGGTCCTGGTCTGGCGGGGAACAAAAGAGACACTTGAGAAATTTGTTGACCAATTAGGGAACAACAACAGAAATTTGAGTTTCACGTATGTGTGGGACAAAGAGGAGATTTCATTTTTGGACTTGAGTATTAGGAAAGAGGATGGTCACTTGATGACCAGGACATACAGGAAGCCCACAGCAGGAAATACTCTGCTTCACATCATGAGTCACCACCTACCAAGCCAGAAAAAAGCGATACCAGGTGGACAATTCCACAGATTAAGAAGAAACTGTGCGAGGGATGGTGACTATGAAGTCGAGGCTGAGGAGCTAAACAGAAGATTATTAGAAAGGGGCTATCCAAATGAATTATTAAACCAAGAGAAGAGTAGAATCCAAGAGAAACCAAGAGGTGAGATTTTAGAAAAGATTAAAATAAGAGGAAAACAGGATGAGACAGTCAACAAAGGGCCTATGAGAATGGTAACGACGGATGGCTCCCACTGGTTTAGTTTGCAAGATCTTTTACAAAAACATTGGCATGTGATGATGCTGGATGAAAAAATCAAAGCATTAGTGGGGGAAAGACCATACAAGACTGCAATCGTTATCTTCCTGTTTAATTGGTATGCTTGCTGCATACATTGCTACTAAGATTGTTTAATATAAATTTAAGTAGTTCAGCAGTGTTTGTAAATTCCCATATTACATCCTGTGAATCCTTGTGTTCCAGCCCAGTGACCACCAATTATTTATTACAGGCCTGTTTTTTTGGTAGCCACTCCCATCCCCAGCTGAACTGTTTTCTCAATTTCTAATTGAGAATCACTTCCATTTCAGCCATGGCAGCTATCATACCTATTTAAACGCTGCAAGAAGGTCACTTGTGGCCTAGGTCATTTGGTGCCATTTAATTCCTAAGTGCCATTTATTACAAAGTGCTTTGCAACAACTTACCAAGAATTTACCAAGAATTCACCCAGGAATTCAAACAGGAATCAACAGCCAAAGGACTCTGCTGGAAACTACTACTCTGTATCCACAACTGCCTCCAATGCTGTTGCTCAAAATGCCACTGCTGGACATATGTTGCACTACCAAGTAGACTCTTTATGTACACAGGTTTGCTTGCACTAACTTCATACTCATATAAACTGTTTTGGAGTTGGAAATTTCCTGCTGATAATCATTGACACTTACCATGTTTACTGCACTTTTTCTTATGTTCTGCCTGTCTGCAAACATCTACAAGTTGCATTGCAATATGCATCCTCCCAGTGTACCTCACTCCATATTCATTTCATCTGCTCTGCTTTGCTCACCTTACTCAGCTTCTCATGAACTGTTGGCTCTCCTGAAATCTCTCTCTCCCTCCAGCAGCTCAAAAACCTCACAAACATTTAAATCCCATTCACATTTGCTTACTCTCTCCCTCCTACTCTTACTTGCTGCTGGTGATATATCGCCTAACCCTGGGCCACAGCCTGCTGCCAGACAAGCATCCCCTGCTGACCCGCTTCACAGCTCTCTGTCCACAAATAACTTCAACACCCATCCTCGCCCCAACCTCATTTCCATCCATCCCACTCACAAGCACATGCTCCCCCTACCCTGCGGTCTCTGGAATGCCAGATCCGTCCGCAATAAACTTACAGAGGTCCACAACCTCTTCCTCTCTAAATCCCTCACCATCCTCGCACTCACTGAGACATGGCTCACCCCCTCTGACTCTGCCGCAGAGGCTGCCCTCTCATACGGGGGGCTTCACCTCAGTCACACCCCCAGACCAGACAACAGGACCGGGGGAGGGGTGGGTCTGCTCCTCTCCCCATCCTGCACATTCCGTGTCCTCACTCCACCATCCTCCCTACAATTCACATCATTTGAGGCCCACACTATCCGCCTCTACAATCCCCTCCCAGCCATTGTTGCAGTCTTATACCGCCCTCCGGGCTCCACACGACAATTTCTCGACAACCTTGCCTCCTGGCTCCCACACATCCTCTCCTCTGACCTCCCCACCATCATCCTCGGGGATTTCAATATACCCATCAATGAACCAAAGAACTCTGTTGCGACCCGGCTACTCACCATAGCCAACTCACATGGCCTAGTACAACACACCAACGCCCCCACTCACACTGCACGTCACACTCTCGACCTTATATTCACTAAATCCACCACCATTGCAGACCTCGACATCGCACCATTTCCACCCTCAGACCATTACCTTCTCGCCTTCAACCTCCTCACGGAAGGCACCTCCAAAATACCCGCCCACCCACCTGGTCGATGGCAGCGAGACCTACGCAAGCTCAACCCTGGCGTCCTTGCTGACTCCCTCCATGGCCTATCCTCCACTCTCCCCACCCTAACCTGTCCTAATCTTGCTGCAGCTCAGTATCACCAAATTCTCTCATCAGCCCTAGAGAAAGCTGCTCCACCAATATTCCGCCGCAACCGACCCCCTAACCCCCAGCCCTGGCGCACTACCCATACTCGCAACCTCCAGAGGGAAACATGCGCCACTGAACGAAAATGGCGGAAAACTCGACTAAACCAGGATTTCCTACAGTACAAGACTAACCTGCAGCAGTTCCACACTGCCCTTGCTCATGCGAAGCAGGAATACTTTACCAAGCTCATCGGAGCACAAGCTTCCAATCCCCGGCGTCTTTTTAGCACCTTCAACTCCCTGCTTAAACCCACCCCCCCCACCTTCTGTTTCCTCCCTCTCTGCCACAGATTTAGCCACCCACTTCACCAACAAAATAGTCTCCATCCGTCAGGAAATATCCAATCTTCAATCTTCACCTCCCACCTGCTCACAACCTACTCCTTCTCCACCCTATCCTCCCCTCACCTCCTTCACTCCTACTACCACTGAGGAGGTCAACCACCTACTGCAGACTTCCCATACCACTACCTCCCCCTTGACCCTATCCCTTCTGATCTACTTCAGCCTCACTTCACGGATCTGGCCCCAGTCCTCACTACCATGTTTAACCTCTCCCTATCCACAGGCACCTTCCCCTCAGACTTCAAGCAGGCCACTGTACTGCCTCTGCTCAAGAAACCCTCCCTCGACCCCTCGCTACCCTCCAACTACCGCCCGATCTCCCTCCTCCCCTTCGCCTCAAAACTCCTTGAGCGTCTGGTTCACAAACGCCTGACCCAGTACCTCAATGCCAACTCACTACTAGACCCACTGCAATCTGGATTTCGGCCTGCCCACTCAACCGAAACGGCTCTCACCAAAGTGGTCAATGACCTTGCCTTAGCTAAAGCTGAAGGTAAATACACCATTCTCCTCCTCCTTGACCTTTCAGCAGCTTTTGATACAGTAGATCATCCCCTACTCCTCCAGTCCCTCCAATCCATGGGCATTCACGATCTCGCCCTGACCTGGCTTTCATCCTACCTCTCCAACTGCTCCTTCACGACCTCCTTCAATGAGTCCTCGTCCACCCCCAACCACCTCTCAGTGGGAGTCCCCCAAGGCTCGGTCCTTGGCCCCCTACTGTTCTCCCTATACACATCCTCCATTGGCAAGGTTATCTCCTCCATGGGTTTTAACTATCATCTGTATGCAGATGACACCCAAATCTATCTCCACACCCCTGACATATCCACCACTACCATGGACAAGGTCTCCTCCTGCCTATCTGCCATCTCCTCCTGGATGTCCGCTAGGTTCCTAAAACTAAATCTAGACAAAACGGAATTTATGATCTTCCCACCCCGGTCATCCCTGGACCTCCCAGATGTGCAGGTCACTGTTAACCACACTACTATTCACCCTACCTCTCAAGCCCGCTGTCTGGGTGTCACCCTGGACTCCGCACTCTCCTTCACTCCCCACATCCAAAACCTCACAAAGTCCTGCAACTTCCACCTTCGTAACATCTGTAAGATTCGCCCTTTCCTGACCCCTGCCACCACCAAACTCCTCATCCATGCCCTCATAATTTCCCGCCTCGACTACTGCAATGCCCTTCTGTCTGGACTCCCTAAGACCCTAATAGCCCCACTGCAGTCCATCATGAATGCGGCTGCCAGAATTATCCACTCCTCCCATCGCTCCACCAGGGCGGCTCCCCTCCGTGAATCCCTCCACTGGCTTCCTATCCAGTCCAGAATCAGATTCAAGATATTGTGTCTGGCCTACAAATCCATCCACAAAACCTGTCCAACCTACATTTCTGATCTTACTCAGAGATACACACCAAGCCGCTCACTCCGCTCCTCCAATGAACTTCGCCTGACCGTCCCCCGCATCACCCAGTCCCATGCACGCCTCCAAGACTTCTCAAGAGCCGCTCCGACACTATGGAACTCCCTACCTCCACCCATTAGGGCAGCCCCCTCCTTCAACACCTTCAAGAAGGCCCTCAAAACTCACCTTTTCACTCTTGCCTACCACCCCTCACAATTGCTCTAAACCCACAGCCGAACTCTGGTCCCCTACCTCTCGTGTCCATACCTCTCCCTCTAGATTGTAAGCCTTTGGGCAGGGTCCTCACTCCTTTTGTGTCCTACCTGATCATGCACCTCTATTACTGTGCACCCATGCTATGCATTTGAGTGAACCTAACTTGCCTAACTCCATGCTCCCATCCAGTGACTGACTAAGCATTACCTTGTACTCATACTGTGCTGTGTGATTTGGTTTTCTTGTATTCCTGTATTGTCATATTGCTGTTTGTCACCCCTAAATATTGTCTGTAACCTAAATTAATGTCCAGCGCTGCGTAATATGTTGGCGCTTTATAAATACAACAAATAAATAAATAAATGACAGCACGTAGGGCCCCAAATCTTAAAAATGAGTTGGTCAGGTCTGAGTATAACAGCAAAAAGAAGGGAACCTGGTTAGAAAATTATCCAAAAATTAAAGGAATGTTTAGTTGCAGTAATTGCAAAGTATGTAATTATGCTGAGAGAACAAAAGTGTTTAGAAATGCAAAAAACACAAAAACTTATGAGATAAGGGATATGATAACATGTGCAACAGAAAGAGTTGTATATTGCATTGAATGTCCTTGTGGGTTACTGTATATAGGAAAAACAAAAAGGAGATTGGGAAAGCGTATTGGTGAGCACCTAATAAATATTGAGGAAGCAGACAAAGATAGTCCCCTTGGACAACACTTCAAGGACTTCCATAATGGTAAACCTACGGGACTTCGTTTCAAAGGGATAATTAAACAAAGAGTGTCAAATAGAGGTGGAGATGTGGAGAATGAACTTTATAAAATAGAAGCCACCTGGATTTATAGATTGGGTACAAAAATTCCCGGCGGACTGAACTCAGACCTCAACCTAGCATATTTTTTGTAAAAAGTTTAGGTAATTAAGCAAAGGATATTAATCTCCCGAGTGAAAGATAAAAATTAAAGTGGTCATGGAGTACACCGCAGAAGGAAAGGAAAAAAAGTGTGAACCATACCTGTAAGATATATAAGAGGTGTGAACCAAACCTGCAGTCAAGAAAGACTGGTTTACTCTTTATAGATTTTGCGGTGTAGAGATATTACATCATGATTTGGAACAGGAGAGGAAGAGAAACGAACTGAGAAAATGTCCCCAGCCCTGCGACATAACGAGCGAGTAGGAGTTCTGACTTAAAGAGTGAAATATGCTGAGAGAGCCTATTGGGAACGAAGAGTACAAAGTGACGTGTTTGTATGGAGGGGGAGGTCCCCAGGAGGCGGTCCTGCCCCACTCAAGAATAAGAGGACTTGCATTGCTGTGAAGCACAACCCTCTATCACTTTGAGAAAGCCCCGGTGGGAGGGGCGAAACGCGTCAGTGGGAGGAGCCGGAATGGGAGTGAGCGCTCACGTGACCCCTGAACGCCGGACAGGCGCATCCTAAACTGCAACAAGTCGCCGTGCACGGCCTGGAAGCGAACGAGTGGCCGGTGGAGGCAGAAAGAGCAGAAGCTCGCCCTAAGAGCTGGAGCACTGCAAGCAGACCAACAGAGCCACATGGAACAGAGATCGATTCTGCCGGTGTACACTGTCGGGTAGTCCAGGGCTGGGAGCCGTGAGTAAACAGAACGCTGAGAAGGAAACAATTTTGTGATGTTGCAACATTGAAGCAGGGCTGGTTCACACACAGATACGGGCATGGCCCCTGTGTAAAAAGCAAGTACATAGTACAAGTGAGAGACAGCCAGAGGCATTGCTCTGAAGTGAACTGCAACACATGTTAGTTAGTGTGATAGATGTCAGCAAGTCCACTATAGGTGTTCACAGTACCTGAGAAGACGCGTAGGAATACAGTGTTTTTTGGAGTGCACCTGGCGGTACCTGCAGCTGCTTTTTTGAGGCCTCTGTGGTGTGCGTCGGTGGTGGGTCCACAGACAGTCAGACCATATCGGTGGCAGGGGCGATTTGCATAGGCCAAGGTCGGGCGATCGCCTGCTGCAATTACCTAATGGTGATTGGTGGACATTACTGTGAGTGAGCGCTCCCTCCCATTCCTCTGTGTGTATGTTTTTGTTTGTATCAATAAAGTTTTCCATAAGCACAGGTAGGGCCACTGGTCTTTATTTATTGCTTGATTGACATTTTACCAGGCAGGATCTCCTCCCTAAACGGGAGTTTGTGCTGTTTTACATAAGGGTCAGCTCGCATTATAATTCTATATAAGCGTCCGTATTGGCACTGTCCCAGCTGGGAGGGTTGTTGCTATGGCTCTTGGAGGGTTTGGGGTTAGTAGGTGATGGGACAGGTGGGCTCAGGTATGGTCAGGATATGGAGCTGCAGTCCCCTCTGCCTAGTTCATCAGGTGCCAGAGCCATAAGTAATGATAATTTATAGCTAATTAGCTGCAGGCCTCTGCTCCTATCTTCCTCTGTCTCCAGCTGTTCTCTCCTCACATCTTCATCCATCTACCGCTGCTGGCACTGCTGTAACTTCCCAGGAATGTGTGCATGGAGAGGAGGAGAGAAGCCCCAGATGATGAGCAAGGCACACTGGAGGAGAGGACTGTGGTGCTGTATGTGCAGGAGACCACAGCTTATGGGATATTATCACCCCTAGCAAATTATGTTGTTTTCTGTGCTCTGCTTTTTACTGCTAATATCTTACAGCTATAATCTGTTATCCTTTTCAGAACTAAGATCTCAGCTCAAAGAACAAAAGACTTATGTGTGGAGTGATCAGCAGTCTCTGGAGGAGGGTGACATGATGAGGGAAATTAAAGAGGAAGAAGAAGAGCCCCTTGTGTGTCGTAATCAGCAGTCTCTGGAGGAGGGAGACATGATGAGGGAAATTAAAGAGGAGGAAGAAAAAGAGAGATATATGATGAGTAGTCAGCAGTCTACAGAGAAGGGTGACGTTATGGGGATGATTAAAGAGGAACAAGAGATGTATGTGAGAAGTGATCGGCAGTCTATGGAGGAGGGTGACATGATGGGGACAATTAAAGAGGAAGAAGAAGAGACGTATGTGAGGAGTGATCAGCGGTCTATGGAGGAGGGTGACATGATGAGAACAAGTAAAGAGGAAGAAGAGACGTATGTGAGGAGTGATCAGCGGTCTGCAGAGGGGGGTGACATGATGGGGACAATTAAGAAGGAAGAAGAAGAGACGTATGTGAGGAGTGATCAGCAGTCTATGGAGGAGGGTGACATGATGAGGACAAGTAAAGAGGAAGAAGAGAAATATATGAGGAGTGATCAGCAGTCTATGGAGGAGGGTGACATGATGTGGACAAGTAAAGAGGAAGAAGAGGAGATGTATGTGAGGGGTGATCAGCAGTCTATGGAGGAAGGTTTAATAATTAGAGTGATTAAAGAAGAAACATATGTGAGGAGTGATCAGCGGTCTGCAGTGGAGGGTGACATGATGAGGACAACTATAGAGAAGGACCCTCTTACAGAGAGCAGAACAGGTGAGTGATCAGAATTAATATGTAGAAGCGCTTTGGATCTTTTCAAATCCCTAATGACCAATGATATGAACAGTACAATGTTGTTTTTTATTTCTTTTTTTTTTTTTACAAGAAAGCACACACTTTTTTTTACTATCTTATATTTCAGATGATCGTTAATTTTTTTTTTTTGTGTGTGATTTTAATGATCATCTGAACAATGATGAATTAGAATCCATTTTATTTGGCCAGGTAAGTTTGCATGTACTAGGAATTTGACTCTTTGGTTCCTTAAAGTGAACCTCCGGACTAAAAATCGACTCAGCAGCACTGAAAAGGCCTGGTGTTTCTTTAACAGTTTCACAGCATCAGAACTTTGTTTCTCTTATACAAGCCTCATTTTTAGCTGCACAGAAGAAAACTGCCCGGGCTTTTTTCCCCTGATGCTGTGCAAAGCATGATGGGATTTCGGATTTTGTTGTTCTCGTTCTGCTGTTTTGGTGCAATTTTTTTTTCTTACATTTTGAATTTGACATTTGAAGCCTAGCGTGTGCAGCTGGGAGGGGTTATCAGGACACAGGACAGTTGGAACTGTGTCTCCTGCTCCTTGTCACCTCCTTTCAACCAAAAAGATGGCTGCCCCCATGGCAAAGATGGCAGCCCCCATGAATCACAAACATTTGCCTGTTCTTTTAAAACGGGGTGGGTAAGAGATTATATTACCTATCTATTCTAATGAACATAACTAATGTAACTTGATGACAGTATGTTTGTTTAGGCTGAAGTTCCCCTTTAACAGACATAGACACATTACAAGTCATGGACAGTATATAAGTTATAGTGGTAGTAAACATGGTGAGAAGCATTCATTTTCAGTTCTATTCTGTAATGCTTTCCAGTCCTAGCAGCTCTAGCATGGTTCTGCATTAAGCATGGCTTCTGCCTGAGGGAAGTTCTGTGCCTGGAAGTTTTTGTTGTGACTGACCGGTATCTCACTGCTGAAGGCATAAGCTGGAGGATGGAGTGAGCAGGGTGGGAGGGGTCAGAGGCAATCTTGGTCGCTCTCTTACTCCACCTGCTAGTATAAAGATCCTGCATGGAAGGTAAGCTGCGGAGCATGAGCCAAACAGTCATAGTTGATGTCATGATGGATTCTGTGGTCGCAGTAAAGACCTGCACCATTTATTTATTATTTATTTATTGTATTTATAAAGCGCCAACATATTACACAGCGCTGGACATTAGTTTAGGTTACAGACAATATGTAGGGGCGACACACAGCAATAAGACAATACAGGAATACAAGAAAAACCAGATCATGTGCTTAGTCAGTCACTGGATGGGAGCATGGAGATTAGGCAAGTTGAGTTCACTCAAATGCATAGCATGGGTGCAAAGTAATGGATCATGATCAGGTAGGACACAAAAGGAGGAGGACCCTGCCCGAAGGCTTGCAATCTAGAGGGAGAGGTAGGGACACAAAAGGTAGGGGACCGAAGTTCGGCTGTGGGTTTAGAGCACTTGTGAGGGATGGTATGCCAGAGTGAAAAGGTGAGTTTTGAGGGCCTTTTTGAAGATGTTGAAGGAGGGTACTGCCCTAATGGGTGGAGGTAGAGAATTCCATAGTGTTGGAGCAGCTCTTGAGAAGTCCTGGAGGCGTGAATGGGACTTGGTGATGCGGGGGGCAGTCAGGCGAAGTTAATTTGAGGAGCGGAGTGAGCAGCTAGGTGTGTACCTCTGAGTAAGATCAGAAATGTAGGTTGAACAGGATTTGTGGACAGATTTGTAGGTCAGACACAGTATCTCAAAACTGATTCTGGACTGGATAGGAAGCCAGTGGAGGGATTCACAGAGGGAAGCCGCTGTGGTGGAGCAATGGGAGGAGTGGATAATTCTGGCTGCTGCGTTCATGATGGACTGCAGTTGGGCTATTTGGGTCATAGGGAGACCAGACAGAAGGGCATTGCAGTAGTCAAGGTCGGAAATTATGAGTAAATGGATGAGGAGTTTGGTGGTGGCAGAGGTCAGGAAAGGGTGGATCTTGCAGATGTTACGAAGGTGGAAGTTGCAGGAGTTTATGAGGTTTTGGATGTGGGGAGTGAAGGAGAGTGTGGAGTCCAGGGTGACACCCAGACAGCGGGCGTGAGAGGGAGGGCGAATGGTACTGTGGTTAACAGTGACATGCACATCTGGGAGGGTCAGGGATGGACGGGGTGGGAAGATCATAAATTCTGTTTTGTCTAGATTTAGTTTCAGGAACCTAGCGGACATCCAGGGGGAGATGGCTGATAGGCAGGAGGAGACCTTGTCCATGGTAGTGGTGGATATGTCAGGGGTGTGGAGGTAGATTTGGGTGTCATCTGCATACAGATGATAGTTAAAACCCATGGAGGCGATAAGCTTGCCAATGGAGGATGTGTATAGGGAGAACAGTAGGGAGCGAAGGACCGAGTCTTGGGGGACTCCCACCGAGAGGTGGTTGGGGGTGGATGAGGACTCATTAAAGGAGGTTGTGAAGGAGCGGTTGGAGAAGTAGGATGAAAGCCAGGTCAGTGCTAGGTCGTGAATGCCCAGGGACTGGAGGAGTAAGGGATGGTCTTCTGTGTCAAAAGCTGCTGAAAAAGTCAAGAAGGAGGAGAATGGAGTATTTGCTTTAGCTAAGGCAAAGTCACTGACCACTTTGGTGAGAGCTTGTAACGATTGGTGTCAGCAAAACAGATTTTCTGATTATTGCTGATCTGCAGTATCACCAATAATACAGATGCTATACCTGATTATGTGGTGATCTGCAGAATCACCAATAATGCCAATGTGAGATAAGTGTTTGGTGCAACAGTAATGAGAATGAGAGAGTTCACCCGAGGAGCGGGTGACTCAAACAGTACTGCAGCCGGTGCTCACTTAATGGGCGGGTGAGTCAGACCGTGCTGCAGCCAGGAGTGTTTAATGCACAAAAGCAAGTAGATGAAATACAAACAGTGCTGTACAACTGATCACCTGTGGAGCAGGTGATTCAGACTGTACTGCAGACTGGTAGTGTTTAGTGCACCGTACAAGGAGGAGTAATACAAATAGTACTGCACTAACGATCCCCTGTGGAGCAGGTGATACGGACTGTATTGCAGCCTAGGAGTAGTTGATACAGATGGTACTGCAGCCTAGGAGTAGGTGATACAGATGGTACTGCAGCCCTAGTAACACAGATAGTACTGCAGCCTAGGAGCAAGTGACACAGATAGTACTGCAGCTAAGGACACCTGAGGAGCAGGTATCCCAGACGATGCTGCAGTATCTTTCACCTGAGATGTAGGTGAAGGATACAATTTCCCTCACCAGTGGCTAGGCCCACTGGTGTGGGTAGCGAGGTCAGACAGGCAGAGTTATTATTATTATTATTATTATTTAGTATTTATATAGCGCCGACATATTACGCAGCGCTGTACAGTGTATATATATATATATACAGTATATTTCTTGTCACTAACTGTCCCTCAAAGGAGCTCACAATCTAATCCCTACCATTGCCATATGTCTATATTATGTAGTTGGCAACGAGCGGACAGGTACAGAAACGGAAGACTGATTCGACGTCAATAACAGGCAGGGTCGGCAACGTGAATCAGATGGCAGAGTCACAGAATCAACAAACAGGAGAATAGTCAGAGGAAGCAGAAGGTCATAACAAATAAACAATGCAATAGTACATTAAGCTATCAACAGAATCTGGCTAAGTGTGGATCCCCAGCTCCAGCTGGTTCTAGCACACTTTGGGATCTGACTAGGGTCTGAGCGCTAACACTACAGCATTCGCAACAGCAGACGCGGACCTACTGACAGGCCTGTCCTATATATACCCAAATGTGCTCCACAGTGCCGCCCCAGTCACTCAGCCAATCCGGACGCTGGATGGAGTCAGCTGACCGCGTGATCAGCTGACTCCCCTCCTAGATGCATAAAGGTCCTGTCGCTCGCCTCGCGCGCACGTAGCCCTTAGCCTGTGAGCAATAAAAGGACCAGGCAAAGTCTCAGCATGTAACCGTGCGGCAGAGGTCGCTGGCCGATACGCGGAGATAGCCGCCATGCCGCTTGTCTCTACGGCGGTATCTCCGCTATCTATTACAGGGCTGTTTCGGTTGGGTGGGCAGGTCGAAATCCAGATTGCAGTGAGTCTAGCAGTGAGTTGGCATTGAAGTACTGGGTCAGGCGTTTGTGAACTAGACACTCAAGGATTTTTGAGGCAAAGGGGAGGAGGGAGATAGGGCAGTAGTTGGAGGGTTGTAAGGCGTTGAGGGAGGGTTTCTTGAGCAGGGGCAGTACAGAATTGACATGAAAAGTGTGCTATTCTGCTGCCTGTAAGATATCACCAGTGAGGAAATAATATCACAGTCTTAGTGAACTGAGCCTATTGTCTGGAATCAGTTTAGACTGCCAGGTGTCTATGAAGCAAAGAGCAGCAGAGAGGTAAAAGTCCTTCTTAGTTCTGATCAGTAGTTGAAGCTCCTCTAGTTTGTTGCATATTGACCTGACATTAGAGAGTATGATTCCAGGTAGTGGTGAACACAGTCCTCTATGCCAAAAGTGCACCTGGATCCTGGAGAGCTTGCCTCTTCTAAGCCTCACTGCCTGATTCAGCACTGTAGCTCCACTGATCAGATTCCCCAGAAAGCTAAGAGTAGATGCAATATCCAGGGATAGATCAGTCCTGAATGCCCAGAATTTGTTTGCTGGGGAAGGTTATCCGGGTTGGGTTGCAAAAGGCAATAATAAAAAACAAAAAGACAGAGCAACTTGCCGAGGCTGCCATCTCCAGGCTCCTCCTCCTCATAGCCCAGTGGGTGGGTACAATGCCTTGCAAAAGTCTTCACCCACCACCACCACCACCACCACCACCTACTTTATTACACTCCAACCTGTAATTTTATTCACAATTTGGGAAAAGTGGCACCCAGTGTAAATACTGTAAAATTGGATGAAAAGCAAGGTAAAACCAAAAAGATGAGGTGGCTTTCCTCAATGATGAGATCTTTGTGTAGACAAAGACATTTTTCAGGGCTGTGCTAAATGACAATTTCTTTGTCTATACAAAGATCTCATCATTGTTTTTAAAGTGGATCCAAGATAAACTTTTACTCATTACATAATAGTGTTCCTTTCATATAGTTTATAGGGCATTCCTCTAGCCAAATACTTTTTTTGTTTTTGTTTAAATACCCTAATTCCCTGTAAACTAAACAAGCCTCGCCCACAGCTTTTCCAGCGCCTTGGCACTGTAGCAAGAGCTTATGGGAGATCAGTCTGGGGATTAGGCGGCATTATCAGCCAGAGATTTTAGAAGCAGAGGGGAGGGGAGTGAAGTATTCACAGGCAAAGGGGAGGAGATACAGAGCAGTTTGCATGTGTGTAATGATCACAAGCAGAACATGGCTGCTCTCATTGTATTACAGGAAGAAATAATCATAAACTGTTGAAGCTGTTTGCAGCTAGATTTGCTGTGTAAACTATCTAAACTTTAGATAAGCTATAAAGACAAGTTACTTGTTATAGTTATTTATCTCGGATCCGCTTTAATATAACTTTATTCACACTGCTGGGGCACCTTTTTTTCCCCAAATTGTGCTTCAAATACCCCCCTAGCATACTCTGTTGGAGGGGTCCAGACAGATCACTCATGGTTTAACCACTTGAGGACCGTGGGCTTTACCCCCCTTTAGGACCGGCCACTTTTTTTCCATTCAGACCACTGCAGCTTTGACGGTTTATTGCTCGCTCATACAACCTACCACCTAAATGAATTTTGGCTCCTTTTCTTGTCACTAATAAAGCTTTCTTTTGGTGCTATTTGATTGCTCCTGCGATTTTTACTTTTTATTATATTCATCAAAAAAGACATGAATTTTGGCAAAAAAATGATTTTTTTAACTTTCTGTGCTGACATTTTTCAAATAAAGTAAAATTTATGTATACATGCAGCGCGAAAAATGTGGACAAACATGTTTTTGATAAAAAAAAAAAACCATTCAGTGTATATTTATTGGTTTGGGTAAAAGTTATAGCGTTTACAAACTATGGTGCAAAAAGTGAATTTTCCCATTTTCAAGCATCTCTGACTTTTCTGACCACCTGACATGTTTCATGAGGGGCTAGAATTCCAGGATAGTATAAATACCCCCCAAATGACCCCATTTTGTAAAGAAGACATCCCAAAGTATTCACTGAGAGGCATAGTGAGTTCATACAAGATATTAATTTTTGTCACAAGTAAGCGGAAATGACACTTTGTGACAAAAAAAAAAAAAAGTTTCCATTTCTTCTAACTTGCGACAAAAAAAAAATGAAATCTGCCACGGACTCACCATGCCCCTCTCTGAATACCTTGAAGTGTCTACTTTCCAAAATGGGGTCATTTGTGGGGTGTGTTTACTGTCCTCACATTTTGGGGGGTGCTAATTTGTAAGCACCCATGTAAAGCCTAAAGGTGCTCATTGGACTTTGGGCCCCTTAGCGCAGTTAGGCTGCAAAAAAGTGCCACACATGTGGTATTGCCGTACTCAGGAGAAGTAGTATAATGTGTTTTGGGGTGTATTTTTACACATACCCATGCTGGGTGGGAGAAATATCTCTGTAAATGACAATTTTTTAAATTTTTTTTACACATAATTGTCCATTTACAGAGATCTTTCTCCCACTCAGCATGGGTATGTGTAAAAATACACCCCAAAACACATTATACTACTTCTCCTGAGTACGGCGATACCACATGTGGCACTTTTTTGCACCCTAACTGCGCTAAGGGGCCCAAAGTCCAATGAGTACCTTTAGGATTTCACAGGTCATTTTGAGAAATTTCGTTTCAAGACTACTCCTCACGGTTTAGGGCCCCTAAAATGCCAGGACAGTATAGGAACCCCACAAATGACCCCATTTTAGTAAGAAGACACCCCAAGGTATTCCGTTAGTAGTACGGTGAGTTCATAGAAGATTTTATTTTTTGTCACCCGCCTACACGCTGTGGGCGATCTGGGGCAGGGGGGGGGGGGAAATCAGTGTGCTTGGGTGCGACATAGGGTGGCTGCAGCCTGCCCTGGTGGTCCCTCGGACACTGGGACCACCAGGGCAGAAGGCAGCCTGTATAATACACTTTGTAAACATTACAAAGTGTATTATACACTTTGTATGCGGCGATCGCGGGGTTAACATCCCGCCGGCGCTTCCGTATAGCCGGCGGGATGTTGCGGCGGGCGAGCGGTGACAGGCGCCGGCGGAGGATCGCGTCACGGATGCCCATGCCCTTACAAGGACCGCCGCCTCTGTGGGTGAGCTGGTCCTTAAGGGCTCCACTTCCCGGCCGCCCCTGTGCGTTAGGCGGTCGGGAAGTGGTTAACCACTTCACCCTATCTGGACGGATATATCCGTCCAGATAGACTGTGCTGCTCCTGCAGAGTGGTGCGCGCGATCGGGCGCGCTCCCGCTGCCTGCCGCTAGCCCCCCAATCAGTGAATGGGAATATCATTCCCATTCACCGATCATTCCCATTCACTGATCTAAGCCCCCCGGAGAAATACCGACGCTTTCTAATCAGAGAGCCTCCTTGTTACAGCCTCCTAATAGTTCCTGGCAGCGTGATCGTACACTCCAGGAACTTTTTTGACTGTGGCCATCTTGTGGCCAAATAGTAAACTGCACCCAAATACATTTTTTAAATAAAGAATTACATTTTATTACATCTAAAAATAGCTGTTTACCTCCCAAACTAAAATCACCCACATACATTTTTTAATTAAAAAATAAAAAAAAAAATTACAATTAAAAAAAAAACTACATTAATAGTTACCTAAGGGTCTAAACTTTTTAAATATATATGTTAAGAGGGCATCCTATTCATTTTTTTTTTAAATTATAAGCTTGTAAATAGTGATGAACGCAAATTGAAAAAATGCACCTTTATTTCTAAATAAAATATCGGCGCCATACATTGTGATAGGGACATAATTTAGAAGGCGTAATAAGCGGGACAAATACGCAAATAAAATACATGGGTTTTAATTACGGTAGCGTGTATTAATTTTAAACTACAATGGCCAAAAACTGAGAAATAATGATTTTTTCCATTTCTTTTTTTAATCTTCCTGTTAAAATGGATTTAGAAAAAAATTATTCTTAGCAAAATGTACTACCTAAAAAAAGCCTAATTAGTGGCGGAAAAAACAAGATATAGATCAATTAACTGTGATTAGTAGCGATAAAGTTATTGGCGAATGAATGGAAGGTGAACGTTGCTCGGATGCATGAGATTTTCCACGCTGTAGGCTGAAGTGGTTAAACCATAATGATAACCTGTCACTTTTACCAAGCAGAGCGACCACACCCAGGTCCGGCTGGGCCACCCCGAGTGCAGCCGGGTGTGTTGTCTCCCCCTGCTTCCTGTGGTTGGTTGCCCCTCTGCATCCTGCCTTTGTGAGTAGTACATTTATTTTGCCTGTTGGTACCCTTTGTATGAAAACTTATGGTGCTATTGGGCTCCTGTTCTCTTCTCTCCTGTTTCTTCTTCTCCAGAGTGCCGAGACACCCCCACTGCTGTACTGTCATTTTATTGCTTTTTAGTCTTATTTTATGTGATGGGTCTGCACAAAATAGCCTAAGTTGATTAAGTGAAATGAGAAATGATGCACCAACATGGAATTCTCAGCAGCTCACTGACTCTCCCTAATGATAATTGCTCCTCCCCTCAGAATTCTCTAACAGGAAGTGATGATGTTTCTCTATTTGCAGGGCGGAGTCCCGGCATCAGGAACCTCTCAGAGACTCGTCTCTCTGTATCCACAGACTGTACAACGGATGATGATGTCACTGGACAAGAGTCTCCTGCAGATATCCTGGTGACCCCAAATATTCCCCCAGACTCCCCCCACCTGTCTAACTCTGAGGGGCCTCATACCCAGCACAGCTCTCCCCCTGCAGGAGGGTCTTATTCCTGTTCCACATGTGGGAAATGTTTTGTACATAAATCAAACCTTATCAGACATGAGAGATCTCACACTGGTGAGAAGCCTTATTCGTGTGCTGAGTGTGGGAAATGTTTTGTACAGAAATTAGACCTTGTCAGACATGAGAGATGTCACACTGGTGAGAAGCCCTATTCTTGTGCTGAATGTGGGAAATGTTTTGCTCGGAAATCAAATCTTGTCAGTCATGAGAGATCTCACACTGGTGAGAAGCCTTATTCATGTGCTGAGTGTGGGAAATGTTTTTTAAAGAAATCTCAACCTGCCAGGCATGAGAGCTCACACACAGAGGAGAAGCCCTATTCATGTGCTGAGTGTGGAGTTAGTTTTGGAGTTAAAAAAAGCCTTGATAGTCCTAATAAATCTCACACTGACAAAAAGGCCTATCCATGTGCTGAGTGTGGGAAATATTTTGTTCAAAAATCATACCTTGTCATACACCAGAGAACGCACACTGGCGAGAAGCCATATTCTTGTGCTGAGTGTGGGAAATGTTTTGGTCAGAAATCATACCTTCTCAAACATGAGAGATTTCACACTGGTGAGAAGCCATATTCATGTGCTCAGTGTGGGAAATGTTTTGGGAGTAAATCACATCTTGTCACACATGAGAGATCTCACACTGGAGAGAAGCCCTATTCATGTGCTGAGTGTGGGAAATGTTTTTCTCTGATATCTATCCATGTCAGACATACGATATCCCACACTGCTGATAAGCCCTATTCTTGTGCTGAGTGTGGAAAATGTTTTGCAGTTAAAAAAACCTTTAAAAAGCATAAGAGATCACACACTGACAATAAGGCCTTTTCATGTGCTGAGTGTGGGAAGTGTTTTGTTCGAAAATCACATCTTGTCATACATGAGAGATCTCACACTGGTGACAAACCTTATTCATGTGCTGAGTGTGGTAAACGGTTTTCTCAGAAAATAAGCCTTGTCAATCATGACCTAACTCACACTGGTGAGAAGCCCTATTCATGTGCTGAGTGCGGGAAATGTTTTAGTCTGAAAAGAAACCTTGCCAGACATGAGAGATCTCACACTGGAGAGAAGCCCTATTCATGTGCTGAGTGTGGGAAATGTTTTGCTGATAAAGGAACCCTTGTCAGACATGAGAGGACTCACACTGGTGAGAAGCCCTATTCATGTACTGAGTGTGGGAAATGTTTTGGTGATAAAAGAAGCCTTGCCATACATGAGAGATCTCACACTGGAGAGAAGCCCTATTCATGTGCTGAGTGTGGGAAATGTTTTGCTGATAAAGCAACTCTTGTCAGACATGAGAGATCTCACACTGGTGGTAAGTAAGGAGCAGGGAAACATAGCCTAACCTTCAGTGAACCTGAACTGGCCACAGCACACTGCTCTCCATCTCCCCAGCATAGCCGGAAGTAGGGAGGATGGAAAGTGGAGTGCAGCAGCCAATAACAGGCTTGTTCAGCTCCGCTTATCCCTCTCTGATTGCTGGTAAGAAACTCTATTACTGCAGTCTGGGTCGGGTCTCTGTCACATTTCTTGTAGTGATCTTAACAGTTGAATTGTAGCATAGCTCCACCCACATTCTGTGCCCTGGCCTGACCTGGTCCACAATGGCCCCTCTTTTGTCCATATAAACAATCTGAGGGCTCAGCACATTTGGCCAAGTAAGGAGGATTGTGACAGTGTCTGCTGTTTCAGTCAGTAAGATGACAGAAAAGGGTTACGATGAGCATGTCCTGTGGAAGGTCAGTGGAGAGGTCAGAGCTATTGATAGACACAGCTTATTGCTTCCCAAGGTAAAAACAAGTCTGCACTTATACCCTTTGTGTGTATCTGCATTCATCTGTTTGAGCGTATTCACTCTGTGGTCGGTGAATTCTGGCTGATCCTGAACCAAGATCCTACCTATGGGGGACACTTCAGTGATCTGCTGGTTTCTGAGTACAGCCGAGGTCAGAGAATTAAGAGTTGGGTATGCAAGTCGGATACTTGGCCCAGAGAGAAAGTGAATGTACCTAGAGATAGAAGGGGCTCTGTACCGTGTCCCAGGTGTTATTGCTGCAACGCTATAATAAATAGTACTACCATTTCCATCCATCCACCGGTGAACGGGTTGAAGTAAGGGGCAGATTTTCATGCTTGAGCTCATATATTGTGTGTGGGCTGAAGGGCCCCTGCGAACTTGTTTATATTGGTGAAGCAGGAAGAGCAGTGAGACAGCGGATACAGGAACAGAAGTATTGCTAATTACGCATTGGGGGAGAGAGTATGAGCTGTCTGTATCCCGCCATCTTGCCATAATGCTTCCTACAGCTGCACAATTGTGTTGGTTTGTGGTTGGGGCAATTCCGGCTTTGCAGAGAGGGGAAGATGGGAAGAAAGTCCTGTAGCAGCATGAAGCTAGGTGGATAAAAGTATTTAATTGTGTTCAACCACAAGGCCTCAATGAGGGTCTAAGCTTGAAGTGCTTTCTGAGGAAGTGCACTGAGGACTGTCAGAGAATGTCTAAAACAAAACTCTGGTTATGGGAACTGCGATTGCTATTGTACTGATTTCAATTTGTTAAATGTATTAGTGTTTAACCATATTATTTGTTGGTTTTTTTTTTTGTTTGTTTAAGATTGTTTGTTTATTTTAAAGAACAGTTTTTATACACAAAAGACAAATTACCATGAAGATTGTACAGTGTGTCAGGGAGTGCAGTATATATAATCAGGGCTGTGGAGTCGTGGAGTCAGTCGGGTCAATTTTGGGTGTCTGGAGTCGGAGTCGGGAAAAAATGCACCGACTCGACTCCTAATGAACTTAAACTGTAATTAAAATAGAAAATATGATAAAATGTTCTATTTATCAGATAATAGTCATCATAAATAATATATACAGGCAGAGAAAAGGATGAGAAATGCCGGCACTGCTGTAAACTGCTTGTTTATTCATAACACATGGTGCAACATCGTGGATTCAATTGTATGCATATTGAGACGTAACATACCGGTTTGCTGGTAAAGCTGTGCGGTGGGTGCTGGGGGATGAGAGCCTAAATAATATATACATACAGTAATAGCTGTGCTTAGTCCACAAAAATGAAATAAACCAATCAAAATTAGTTACTTGTGCTGCTTCAATAAAGCAGTCCCCGTATTTTTAAAGTCAGCTATACACATCTGATTGTGACTGTATATATGATGTGTACACAGGAATCTCTTATATACACTAAATGACATGCTGTAAGTATAAAGCCTGATGTGTAGCCGTGTCACTAATAGAGATGGTCAATGAGATGGAAATAATTCTGCGTTGATTCTGATTTATGCAAATGTACGCACTCTCTTTGCTCATGAAATCAAATAATTTGATATGTTGTTAAAATTTGGTTTGGTGACTACGAATTAAATGGTAACTGAGAAGGATGAAAAGAAAAGTTTTATACATACCTGGGGCTTCCTCCAGCCCCCTTCAGGCTAATCAGTCCCTCGCTGGCCTCTTCCACCACCTGGATCTTCTGCTATGAGTCCTGGTAATTCAGCCAGCCACACAGTCCAGCCACATGCCGCTTCCATAGCAAGGAGCGTTCTGCACCTGCGCAATAGTGCTGCGCAGGTGTAGTATGCTCCCGGCGGCGGAGTGTGTGCATGCGCACTACGCCAGACTGGCTCAAGTACCTGGACTCGTGGCGGAGGAGGACAGCGAGGGACTGATTAGCCTGAAGGGGGCTGGAGGAAGCCCCAGGTATGTATAAAACTTTAATTTCATCTGTCTCAGGTTTACTTTGTTACACAGTAGTACTATACTCTACATGCACTCTCCACAGAGCTGCAGGGAATCCACTGGGAATGTTGTGCACATTGAACACAGAGGTGTTGTCTATCACCCATAACCTAGTTCAGATTGTGCATGAAGAATGTGTAATAGAGGAAAAATCTCCTTATTCCCCTGCAGAGTACCTGCACATCACTCTTATGCTGGGCATACACGGCTCGACAATGCGCCGGTATCGAGCCAGCGAGTCACCGCTCGTCCGCGCGGATCGATTCCTGCTCGTCCCCACGGGCGCTGCTAATCAGCGTTTCGTTTGCTCCCATTGTTCTCCCCGCCGGTATCGAGCGCAGAATCCATCCGGCGGGGTATCGGACAGGTCGAATAATATCAATTGAGCCATCAGCGGCTCAATTGATAATATAAAACGAGCCGTGTATGCCCAGCATTACATGTACCCACAGTTACATTGCCTAGGACCTGATAGATGTTCTTTGTTCCGGTCTGTACCTTTTACAAGTAATCTTACCAAGGACTAGTTTTAGTCTATGACTAAAGGGAATAAATATGGCAGTCTCCATATCCTTCTCACTTCAGTTGTCTTTTAAAATTCCTAAGCGTTGGCAGTTAAGAGACGAATTTCATGTTACATACTTTCAATCAACAAGATTGTGATATGCAAATTAGAGGAGTCGGTGGAATCCTAAACTGAGGAGTCGGAGTCGGTGGATTTTTGTACCGACTCCACAGCCCTGTATATAATATACAAATAAGTTTGCTGGGTGCATAACCAGTAGTAACAGTAGTAAGCCACACTACCACATCAGACATGTCCAGAGCAGGCTAGCACACCAAGTAGCGTAATGCAGCTTTTATTCCATCAGTAAGGCTGACAATTGTTTCAAAGCCAAAGCACAGTAAAAGACAATAACAGTGATGCAAGTGCAATATGAATACTTAGTCATTGGGAACCGCTGTAAAAAAACAAGTCAGATACTTACCTAAGGAGAGGGAAGGCTCTGAGTCCTAATCAGCCTTCCCTCTCCTCTGCCGGTGCCCGTTCCAGCTCAGGATCCCCCGTAGCAGCATTCGACCAGTTCGGTGAAATGCTGCTATATCCGCTGCCGAAGGAAGGCTTCAGAAGTCTTCTGGAGACCGAGTGCTCCCGAAGACAGGCGGCTCCATACTGCGCATGGGCCCGTTATCATTTAATCACGCATGCGCAGTATGGAGTCGCCTGTCTTTGGGAGGACTCGGCTCCCAATGACTTCTGAAGTCCCCCGCGGTGGGGGATTTGAACGGAGGATCCTGAGCTGCACTGAGGGCACCAGGAGAGGAGGGGGAAGGCTCATTCGGACTCAGAGCCTTTCCTCTCCTTAGGTAAGTATCAGACTTTTTTTTACAGCGGGTCCCAATGACTTTAAACACTCAATGTACAAATATGGAAACACCCCGAGGCATCATGGGTAACACCCCCTTCATCACATATGCATGAATCAATGACTACATTTATAGTCCAATAAGTCCAATAAGTCTTTAGCAAAGTGCCACGCCTACTTACATGCAGTACTAAATGTCACCGATGTTTAATGTCACTATCTGTATGTTTACATTTTACCGCCAACCCGCTCTGACGGTGGAAGCAACAGTCAGTCACTCCACTGTATGAAAGATTAAAGGTTGTTATGCTGTTGCTTGTCCTTTAGAGCAGAGAAAAAGTTCAGGTCTGCTTTAAGTTAAATAAAGACTAGAAACCAAACGTCATTGTCCTGTGTTTACACATTAAAAAAGCTTCTGTGTAAAATAGGTATTTTTTAATGAACATTTTGCCATTGATTCCCTCCATGCCACGGTCTGGGTTTTTGGAAACTTGTACACCTTTTTAACCACTTAAGTACCAGCGGTCTCTGCCCCCTTAATAAGACTCTGTAACAACATTTTCAGCCTTGTTTCTTCTATCCTATAAGTTCCTATACCTGTTCTAATGTGCTCTGGATTACTGCAGCCTTTCCTAGTTGCACAGTGGCTGTGTTATCTCTGTTATATACCGGTAACCTAATCTTCTTTCCTCTGACGGCTTTATCGGGCTCAGGCAGGAATGTGCTGTCTGCTGTTATAGGCAGAAGCTATACACACCCTCTCCACGCCCCCTCCACGCTCTGTGTGAGTCACAGACTGAGCTCTGAGCCTATTACAAGCTGGTTAGTTTGTTTGTAAACACTGCCTAAAACTGGCAATTACAAGCCCGGATTGCAGCAGGGAGTGGCAGAAACAGCACAGAAGGGCCCAGGAGAACATAATGAATAGAATGGTATGCTTTTTATTGTAAGAATTTTAGAGTACAGATTGTCTTGAAGGACCAGAGACCGCTGGTACAGGAACGCGGAATCCCGATGAATCGCCGCACATACCCGTCGCAACCGCCATCATCACCGCTCGCCAGGACCCCCAGGACATAGACTGTGTCGTCTCTATAACGGCAGAGCCATGTGATCCGGTCAGGAGCCGCTTCCATTGGCTCCTGACCGTGTCTATCAATGTAAGCCAATGGGAGTGGCTTACATTGATAGACATGGCCAGGAGCCAATGAAACGGCTCCTGACCGGCTTACATGGCTCTGCCGTCATAGAGACAGGCAGAGCCTGTGAGATGTGGCGAGACTTGTCGGGTTTGAGCGGCGGCGGCTAATAGCGTGGTCCTTAAATAGTTAAAATAAATGATAACTGTAAATATGCCCTGAAGGCTTCTGACGTTCGACTGCCATTAAAACCATTGGGCTCCTCTGCAGACTTTTGCAGAGATAATTGTGAACAGTCTGTGAATGTTCATTGGCGATGTTCATCCATCACTGTTCATCAAGTATGGGTTGTGCAGAAGTCTGGCACCAGCCGGCTGGTTGTGCGACTATATGTGTGTGTAGATAGAGAGACAGTGTCTTAGCTGTCGTCTGTTTCCTGAGGTTTAGTTGAATCTTCTGCCTGAATCTCTAATTCCTGGGGGGGGAGGGAGGGGGGTTACAGTTCAGCCGTACTTGCATTTCCTGGCATCTCCCAGCATGCATTGCGGTGCATTCACCTGTGACCCCTGCTGGGAAACTGAAGTAAGAGGATATGAAGGGTGACACTTTTCTTTTGAACAATGCAGATTTCCTGGCTTTCTTGCTGATCCTCTGCCTGTAATACTTTTAGCCATAGCCCCTGAACAAGCATGCAGATTAGACGTGTTTGACTTTGATCTGCTGCGTCTGGCTGAGGAGTGCGGGGGAGGGATGATCAGTGAGAGGCAAACCGTTCATACAGGATTATGTAACTTCCAAATGCAAATATATGCGGCTTGAAAGTGGACCAAGCAATTTACACCTTGGTAGGACTTCATTGGTCCATTTTCCAGCTGCATAAATTTGCATAATCCTGCATGAAGTCAGAAATATTTGCATCTCATTAATCATCCCTAATATGGGCCTTGTTATGTGTACATATGTTACTAAGATGTTGTTTTATTGTGTTTTGTTTGTTACAAATATTTTTGGAGAAAAAAAATTATGGAAATTTTTTTTTAGGTTTTCTAATAAAACACTTAAACTTGACCTTTGTATGTGCTGATTCTAACTTCCCTTTCACCCCTCCCTTGTCCTGTGGGCTGCACTCCATAACCAACCTGGCACTCTATTGAAACATCATAGTGTGTGTGTGTGTGTGTGTGTACAGTGTGTGTGTGTACAGTGTGTGTACAGTGTGTGTGTACAGTGTGTGTGTACAGTGTGTGTGTGTGTGTACAGTGTGTGTGTGTACAGTGTGTGTGTGTACATTGTGTGTGTACAGTGTGTGTGTGTGTGTGTGTGTGTACACAGTGTGTGTACAGTGTGTGTGTGTGTGTGTACAGTGTGTGTGTGTGTGTGTGTGTGTGTGTGTGTGTGTGTGTGTGTGTGTGTGTGTGTGTGTGTGTGTGTGTGTGTGTACAGTATACGATAGATAGATTGTAGTTTTCAGAACAGGATTTCATGAACAATAATCTGCTGAAAGATGTAGAGTGTGTCTCCAATCTAAAGGCGGCCATAGTGGATTTCACCCGGAGTCACGAAACGGATGAAACCATAAATGGGTGGGCTTGAAATGTGTCCGTTAAAGTTAACGGTATCCTGTCAGAAGCCTTCACCATCCGGAATGGCACCAGGCAGAGGTGTCCCCTTTCACCCCTACTGTTTGCGTTATGCATGGAACATTTTGCCAATGCCCTCAGAGCAAACACCAACATTTCAGGGATAAAAATTCACAACCTCGATTTTTAAGTTAGCACGTTATGCAAATGATCTGCTTCTTTACTTCACTAAACTATTGATTTTGATACCAAACTTCCTCATGGAGGCAGAGGCATTCTCTGCAGATAGCAACTTTAAAATGAGTCTCTCCAAAATGGAGGTCCTGAACGTGTTGTTGGCTGAAGGGATAGTGCAGTCTCTGCCAAACTTGTTTTCCTTCAAATGGAGATTTGAGAATATTAAATACCTGGAGATATTGATCTTTTCAGAACTCACTATCCACTACAGCCTAAACTGTCCCCCTCTGGTCCAGCTCCATAGAGGGTATGACAGAGAATGACTGGGCTGACTTTCTTGATACCTATTATAAAACGTCAATTGCAGCATATGATAAATGAATAGGACTGAAGTGGTTTCACCAAGTCTATTTATCACCCGCCCGTTTACATAAGATGGGCCCACCGCACGATGACTGATGTTTTAAATGCGGTCAAGTTCACGCTGACTTTTTACATTGTGTGTGGACATGCCCGCAAGTCAAGAAATATTGGAAATCGGTAACTCACTTCCTAAGGGACTCCCTGGGCCTCCCAGATGTTTACTCAAGCAAGGCCTGTCTCCTTGGTATACTACACGACATTTCATGTAACAGTGGGAAAAGAACACTTATTAGAATTTTCTTTTTTATGTTAGGAAAAGTATTGTTCTTAAAGAGTAACTGTCAGGCTGCAGAAGCTAATTTAAACCTCTATTCTCCTGTGTTAAACAGTTTAGAAGGAAGCTCAAAAGCCATTAGTGAAGATAAACATTTCAGTTACCTTTGATGTGTGCTTATCAGCAAGTCTGTTATAGACCCATAAAGACGCAAGCCGCAGCTAAACTGCAAAGCATTCTGGGGCCCTCCCCTCGGCTGCTAATGAGACGTTACAGAAGCTTGTAATCCGTCTAGCTGTGTAGCACTGATAAATCTCGGGGCAGAGTACTCTGCAGGAGTCAGCTATTGTTCCTAGCCACATGGCTCATTAATATTCACTGTACACCGTGTTGTTCAAGAACGAGCTTATCTGTGATCAGGAATCAGGCAGGACATGACGACACATTTGACAGAAAAACATGGAGCCTGCCATGAGCTGTCAGGAGCATCTATCTCTGCATATACTATATACAAATTCTGTGAAGTACAAACGTGGACAGTGAAATGCATATGTAATGTAAGTACAGCCAATCTTTAGCTACTGATATATGTGTTTATTTTCTCTGAGACCTTATACCTAACAGCTCCTCTTTAAGTGGAAATCTGATACCCCCCCCCCCCCCAATCTTACCGACTGGAAAAGACTAGTTAACTCAACACTCCGTCTCTACAAGCTGACATATCAGTCCAGAAATTAACCTAATAAGTTCTCCAAGGTCTGGTCGTTGTGGGTGGACTCTATAAACACTGTGATCCCAAACCTAGACATCAACATCTCTGTTCAAGATTTGGTGGTCTGAATTACCTAGCTAGGCAAGACCGCTTATCCTCCACTTCTCATGGTATTCTCATTTTACTCGCTTTGAACCAGTTTTAGCTGCTCTTGATATTACTTGATGTCATTGTATATACTTACCTGCTGTAAAGATGACTCTTCATTATATGCATATTCGCTGCTGATACCTTATTTACCCTAGACTGCACTGTGATGGAATAATTTTCTGTTCTGGTTTTTTTTTTTTTTTTTTTTTTTTGGTGTTCTATTTTTTTCAGCTCTTTTTCAGAGCTTGTTGTTAAAACTCAATAAAAATTCTCTTTAAAAAAAAAAAAAAGTCCCCCTCTACTTCATAAAATATCTAGAGATCTCTCCTATTGGAGCGCACTTAAACTCTCCTGGCTGAGCACAATGAATGTCCTCAAGATCAATGTCCTACTGATGGCACATCGACCAGTGTATGGCTGCCTTTAGTCTACTTTATGTTTTCCAGGCTCTTCCATTAGACATTCCAGGTTCATCCTTGAGGACACAGCATTCTACCCTGCTTAGTTTCATATGGCTGGCCAGGAAATGGAGAATAAGCTATGATCTGCTTACTAGGTGGTTTGGGCTTCCCTAAAAAGCTACGGTATCACCAAGCTGCAGGACTCCTACTTATAATAGATTGGTTTCATAACAGAGACCAAAAACAATGGGTCCAGGCTGCGAGGGAGTGTGTGGGATTAGACCCCAGAGATGACAAAACATAAAAGGCCCGACCCAGACAAGCTTCCCTTCTGGACCTCCAGAACGCTCCTTCTGTGGGATAATCCTCTATTCCCAGCCCATTAACCCCTATGCTACAGTGATTTCCAAACAGGGATGGGCACATTCTCAGTACTAGAGCAAAATGGGGATGATTGGCCTCTTTTGTGGCAACTTCTGACAAATTCTAGACTAAAAAGATTAGCCAAAACAAAACTCTAACTATAAACTCAACTGGTTGGCTAAACAAACTCAGTGAATTCTGTAGCCATACCCATCCCAAGACATGGCTTCATAGGTCCGTGCTCAGTGTCCCGGGTCTGTTGCTGCAGATGCTGGTCAGTCGCTCTCAAATTTATGCAGCTTGAAAATGAACCCATCGAATTTTAGCTCAGCAGGATTTAATTTGTTCATTTTCAAGCTACATAAAATTAGCATAAATTTGCATCAACTCAAAATGATTAGCGTCTCCTTCACCATCCCTAGTCCTATCTATACCGCCCTGCAACCTGCTGAGCTCTGTATGAGCTGAAATACATCTGTAGTCCATAAATATGGGCAATCTGCCAGTACATAAGATGGCACCTGACAGAAATATCCAGTGACCATGGTGGTGATTACCCCGGGATTTCTGGTCAGCCACATCCTAATGAAGCCCTCTCTGATAGGACAATATGTGTGTATGGGGGGGGGGGGCTGTGTGTGAGCGGGGCAGAAGTGTCACATTCCACACTGATGGCTGGCAGGTAGATTGTGTCACATACAGCAGCAACACTAGCATACATGTAAGAGGCGGAGACCTAACCTAGGGGAGGGGACATATGGGCAGTATGTGAGGACAAATGCTGGGACACTCTGACGCTTGAAGTATATCTTGATGGTGAACCACAAGCTTATAGGAGACTTTCTCCTTAGCCTCTAATATGTATTTATAGCAGAGAGAGTCGCCACCACTCAAGTAATGTATTGCTCTATAATGTATTATAGCATTACATACAAGCAAGCGCAGCAACAGGCTGCTGTTTCCAGATGCTATCCCTTTTGTTATGCTGAGTACAAAGTGTAATGAAAACACACACATGTCTATATATGACAAACAGCTGAGGAGTAGACCAATCACACACCTTCAAACCTTACTAGGGGCGGGGCCATCTGTGGACCTGATGGAGAACTGAACTCTTGCACAGGATAGAAGGAAAACATAGAGAAATGCACCCTGTATGTATTTAGAGAGTTTAGATGGTCTAATTCCCCCTCATCTGTGACTAATCACAACTGTAATTTGATCTCTCAGCTATGTCAGCTGGCTTCCTTGGCTGAGCAGCTAATTTATAAACACAGGATGTTAACCCTATGTCTGCTTCCATGCAAGCAGGAAATAGACACACTAGATTTAGTGCTGGATTTTTATCAGCTGTAACAAATCTTTTAGAGCAGAGAGGAAGTTCTGAGTTCAGGTCCGCTTTAACCAATGAATAAGCAGAGCTCACAGCCACGGCTCATAAATCTGGAAGTGCCGCGTACGCCAGGACACACCCCTTTCATTTGCTGATAGGCTGCTCACACACCATAGCATAGTGACGTGGAGTGACTAATTAGTGGGGGCAAAACAATCCCGGAAGAGCGGAATGCCGCCCACACACTGCCCAGTATCACCATAGCAACCAGCAACACCAAGAACGTACCCGGAAGCTCGCCATCGCTGTCCTTCCGCAACCCCGCACCTGGAATAAAGAGGTCCAACGTGACTTCAATACTGAATACAGCAGCTAATCAAATATTATTATTATTTAGTACTTCCATAGTGCCGACATATTCCGCAGTGCTGTACAGAGTATATATTGGCCTCAATTCACTAAAATTATCTCCTGTCTTTAATAACGTTTCTAGAGTGATCACCATGGTGATGAGGCATGTCATATTCAGGAAATAGATTACCTCAGACAAACCTAAAGTTAACTCTTCTGTCTTTAAGTTAACTCTTCAATCCTTAAAATAACTCCAGAGTTTAAGAGACTCTGTAACAAATTTTTCAGCCTTAGTTCTTCTATCCTATTAGTTCCTATGCCTGTTCTAATGTGCTCTGGCTTACTGCAGCCTTTCCTAATTGCACTGTCTCTGTAATAAATCTTATCTCCTTTCCTCTGTCGTGTCTGTCGGGCTAATGCTTGAATGTGTGGAATGTGCAGGGCTACTTGTGATTGGTTAGAAGGGATACACACCCTCTGCAGGCCCCCTGCACACTCTGTATGACTCACACACTCTGCTTATATGAGCCTATTACAAGCTGGTTAGTTTGTTTGTAAACACTGCCTAAAACTGTTAATTACAAGCCAGGATTGCAGCAGGAAGTGGCAGAAACAGCACAGAGGAGCACAGAAGAAAATAAGGAATAGAATGGTATGCTTTTTAGTGTAAGAATATTAGAGTACAGATTCTCTTTAAAGACAGGCTGTTTAACCTCCCTGGCGGTAAGCCCGAGCTGAGCTCGGGCTATGCTGCCAGAGGGCACCGCTCAGGCCCTGCTGGGCCGATTTGCAAAATATTTTTTTTGGAACACGCAGCTAGCACTTTGCTAGCTGCGTATACTGCCCGATCGCCGCCGTTCCGCGCCGATTCGCCATTATCCGCCGTGCGGCCCCCTCCTCCGCCCCCCCCAGACCCCTTGCACAGCCCTTACCTATCAGCGCTAGGCAGCGCTGAGGGGTGGATCGGGACTCCCCATGACGTCATCACGATCGTCGCCATGACGATGGGGAAAGCCCTCCAGGAAATCCCGTTCTGAACGGGATTTCCTAGTAGCGCAGATCGCCGGAGGCAATCTGAAGGGGTGGGGGGATGCCGCTGCACAGCGGCTATCATGTAGCTAGCGCAAGGCTAGCTACATGTTTTTAAAAAAAATAAATTTAAGGTGCTGCGCTGCCCCCTGGCGGTTTTTAATAGACCATCAGGGAGGTTATTAACTGCGAGTGAAAATAACTACAGAGGAGGTAAGATAACTCTCTCACAGTGTGGTGGTACGTTTTCTCTTGCCTTATCTCCAGCATGATCTTAGTGAATTGAGGCCAATGTCTTGTCATTCAACTGTCCCTCAGAGGGGCTCACAATCTAATCTAAATATACACAGACGAGCGACAGTTCTCTGAACCAATATGAGACTCGCTAACAGAACATCAGGTAGAGAAACCAACTATCTCTATTCAACCCTCCACCCCGCCGTACTACCGACCAACCAATCCACCAGGCTTCATGTTTTCCCTGCAATACAGTCAGGAGCTGGTACATTAAATAATACTTCATTGGTTCCATAAACAAGCAAATGGCCAGTGTTTTGGAGCCATGCAGGGCCCCTTTATCAAGGCAATATTTGTTTACAGGCAGCAATCTGTCAGCAGCTTTTGCAGAGTCTCCTGTGTGAGAAGTACGAGTAAATATATATATATATACATTCGCACTGGGCGATGTGTGTTCAGCAATGTGGCCGCTCATAGAACACACATCGCCTAGTGCGAGTGTATAGAGGAGTCAGAGAATCACTGCAATGTCTATAATGATGGGTGGAGACAAAAGGGAAACTGTAACGGTTACTGTTCTTCAGTTTCCCATTAATAAGGTCAAACACAATACAGTGATAATAACAGAGGCCCTGGAGCAGTAGTGATACAACTCTGCTTGTGTGCTGTTATGTGGCACACAATTATATATATCACTAGAAGTGGACACAGGTGTGGCTCAGTGCCAGTGGGCTCTGTCTGTGGACTATCAGACAGACACTAAGATATGCAACAGTTCAAACACAATACAGTGACAATAACAGAGGCCCTGGAGTACTATTGTTAGTGTCTAATGTCACAGACAATTATGGTAGTGGGCACTGGGCACAGCTCTTGGTGGGTGCCTGTGGGCTGTGGAGTGTGTCGCACACACACAAAACAGCAGAAGGATAAAGTAGCCCTCAGAAGGACTGTTTGGCGTGCTTTAACAGCAAGTCAGTCAGCGAGGATTAAAATAAACAGGCCTAGCTAACGCTTTCTCTATCTCCAGCAAGCTCTGTCCCCTCCTCTCACTATTCCAGCCGAAGACAGACTGGAACATCGCAGGCGCTGCAGTGTTTTTATAGGGGGCGGCAGTCCGTGGGGTATTGCAGGCTGATTGGCTGTCATGTGCCTGCTGACTGTGATGTAAGGGGTCAAAGTTCAGCCCAATGATGATGTATGAGGGTGGGTCAAATATCACCATGTGCTCACCAATCGGGTATTTGTGCTCATGGTGAGCACAAATACCTGATCTTTGCCGAATAGTGTTTACCGGCGAAGCATTTGGGCCATCTCTACTGCTCACCCACATCCATGTCTGTACTAATCCCCCCACTGCTCCCCCATACCCATGTCTGTACAAATCTCCCCACTGCTCCCCCATACCCATGTCTGTACTAATCCCCCCCCACTGCTCCCCCATACCCATATCTGTACTAATCTCCCCACTGCTTCCCCATACCCATGTCTGTACTAATCCCCCCCCCACTGCTCCCCCATACCCATGTCTGTACTAATCTCCCCACTGCTCCCCCATACCCATGTCTGTACTAATCCCCCACTGCTCCCCCATACCCATGTCTGTACTAATCTCCCCACTGCTCCCCCCATACCTATGTCTGTACTAACCCCCCCCCCACTGCTCCCCTATACCCATGTCTGTACTAATCCTCCCCCACTGCTCCCCTATACCAATGTCTGTACTAATCCCCCCATTGCACCCCCATACCCATGTCTGTACTAATCCTCCCACTGCTCCCCCATACCCATGTCTGTACTAATCCTCCCCACTGCACCCCCATACCCATGTCTGTACTAATCCTCCCCACTGCACCCCCATACCCATGTCTGTCCTAATCCCCCCACCACTCCCCCATACCCATGTCTGTACTAATCCCCCACTGCTCCCCCATACCCATGTCTGTACTAATCTCCCCACTGCTCCCCCATACCCATGTCTGTACTAATCTCCCCACTGCTCCCCCATTACCCATATCTGTACTAATCCCCTCCACTGCTCCCCCATACCCATGTCTGTACTAATATCCCCACTTCTCCCCCATACCCATGTCTGTACTAATCTCCACACTGCTCCCCTATACCCATATCTGTGCTAATCCCCCCACTGCTCCCCCATACCCATGTCTGTACTAATCTACTCCACTGCTCCCCAATACCCATGTCTGTACTAACCCCTTCCCTGCTCCCCACACCCGTGTCTATACTAATCTTACCCCTGCTCCCCCATAGCCATGTTTGTACTAATTCCTCCACTGCTTCCCCTTACCCATGTCTGTACTAATCTACTCCACTGTAACCAACATCCTGGCAATGCCCAACAGGCATACATATGCTAGAAAAAAATAATAAGAGGTTGTTTGAATGTAGATGAGGGAGTTGTATTATAATAATAATAATACAATAGCTAGATGGCTGAGTGCAGGTGATTCCACATTTAGACGCTGCAGTTAGCGTATTTACCGCAAGATGGCAACATAACTGCTCCCAGGTTAAACACAGACAGGAAGCAATGATGAAGCCAAAGGCAGGAAATTATGTAAAACTAGCAGATATTTATGCGACACCGACGTTACAAAGGTTGCAAGAGGTGGAGGGAGCACACGGCTGGAAGAGGTAATTGTTGTTATATATTGGGCAGAGCAGAGGTCGGGGTGGACATACTTGTTATATATTGGGCAGAGTAGAGGTTGGGGTGGACATACTTGTTATATATTGGGCAGAGCAGAGGTCGGGGTGGTCATACTTGTTATATATTGGGCAGTGCAGAGGTCGGGGTGGACATACTTGTTATATATTGGGCAGAGCAGAAGTCGGGGTGGACATACTTGTTATATATTGGGCAGAGCAGAGGTCGGGGTGGACATACTTGTTATATATTGGGCAGAGCAGGGGTCGGGGTGGGCATACTTGTTATATATCGGGCAGTGCAGAGGTCGGGGTGGACATACTTGTTATATATTGGGCAGAGTAGAGGTCGGGGTGGTCATACTTGTTATATATTGGGCAGGGCAGAGGTCGGGGTGGACATACTTGTTTATATTGGGCAGAGCAGAGGTTGGGGTGGACATACTTGTTATATATTGGGAAGAGCAGAGGTCGGGCTGCACATACTTGTTACATACTGGGTAGAGAGCAGAGGTCGGGATGGACATACTTGTTATATATTGGGCAGAGCAGAGGTCGGGTGGACATACTTGTTATATTTTGGGCAGAGGTCGAGGTGGGCATACTTGTTATATATTGGGCAGAGCAGAGGTCGGGGTGGACATACTTGGTATATATTGGGCAGAGCAGAGGTCGGGGTGGGCATACTTGTTATATATTGGGCAGGGCAGAAGTCGGGGTGGACATACTTGTTTATATTGGGCAGAGCAGAGGTCGAGGTGGGCATACTTGTTATATATTGGGCAGAGCAGAGGTCGGGGTGGACATACTTGGTATATATTGGGCAGAGCAGAGGTCGGGGTGAACATACTTTGTCACAGAGGAGGTTATAGTACACCTGTCACTATCCTGATCATCCCCCTTGAAGTAATTGCCATACAAGAGACTTTTATATTACTGCTGCGACAGCTTTCTAGTATGTGTCCCCCCCCCCCCCCCCCACATGTACCATAGATTATGGCTGGCCTCTCACCTTCCTAGTAATAATTCACATCACAGAGACAAGAGAAGATGTATATGGAATATAGCCATGTCCCTCCAGTGCCGGCATCTCACCTTCCTAGTAATAATTCACATCACAGAGACAAGAGAAGATGTATATGGAATATAGCCATGTCCCTCCAGTGCCAGCATCTCACCTTCCTAGTAATAACTCATATCACAGAGACAAGAGAAGATGTATATTGAATATAGCCATATCCCTCCAGTGCTGGCATCTCACCTTCCTAGTAATAATTCAGTCACATCACAGAGACAAGAGAAGATGTATATGGAATATAGCCATGTCCCTCCAGTGCCAGCATCTCACCTTGCTAGTAATAACTCACATCACAGAGACAGGAGATGATGTATATAGAATATAGCCATGTCCCTCCAGTGCTGGCATCTCACCTTCCTAGTAATAATTCAGTCACATCACAGAGACAAGAGAAGATGTATATGGAATATAGCCATGTCCCTCCAGTGCCGGCATCTCACCTTCCTAGTAATAACTCACATCACAGAGACAAGAGAAGATGTATATGGAATATAGCCATGTCCCTCCAGTGCTGGCATCTCACATTCCTAGTAATAATTCAGTCACATCACAGAGACAAGAGAAGATGTATATGGAATATAGCCATGTCCCTCCAGTGCTGGCATCTCACCTTCCTAGTAATAATTCAGTCACATCACAGAGACAAGAGAAGATGTATATGGAATATAGCCATGTCCCTCCAGTGCTGGCATCTCACCTTCCTAGTAATAACTCCCATCACAGAGACAAGAGAAGATGTATATGGAATATAGCCATGTCCCTCCAGTGCTGGCATCTCACCTTCCTAGTAATAACTCCCATCACAGAGACAGGAGAAGATGTATATGGAATATAGTCATGCCCCTCCAGTGCTGGCTTCTCACCTTCCTAGTAATAATTCAGTCATATCACAGAGACAAGAGGAGATGTATATGGAATATAGCCATGTCCCTCCAGTGCCGGCATCTCACCTTCCTAGTAATAATTCAGTCATATCACAGAGACAAGAGGAGATGTATATGGAATATAGCCATGTCCCTCCAGTGCCGGCATCTCACCTTCCTAGTAATAATTCAGTCATATCACAGAGACAAGAGGAGATGTATATGGAATATAGCCATGTCCCTCCAGTGCCGGCATCTCACCTTCCTAGTAATAATTCAGTCACATCACAGAGACAAGAGAAGATGTATATGGGATATAGCAATGTCCCTCCAGTGCCGGCATCTCACCTTCCTAGTAATAACTTACATCACAGAGACAAAAGAAGATGTATATGGAATATAGCCATGTCCCTCCAGTGCCGGCATCTCATCTTCCTAGTAATAACTCACATCACAGAGACAAGAGAAGATGTATATGGAATATAGCCATGTCCCTCCAGTGCTGGCATCTCACCTTCCTAGTAATAATTCACATCACAGAGACAAGAGAAGATGTATATGGAATATAGCCATGTCCCCCCAGTGCTGGCATCTCAACTTCCTAGTAATAATTCAGTCACACCACAGAGACAAGAGAAGATGTATATGGAATATAGCCATGTCCCTCCAGTGCCGTCATCTCACCTTCCTAGTAATAACTCACATCGCAGAGACAAGAGAAGATGTATATGGAATATAGCCATGTCCCTCCAGTGCCGGCATCTCATCTTCCTAGTAATAATTCAGTCACACCACAGAGACAAGAGAAGATGTATATAGAATATAGCCATGTCCCTCCAGTGCTGGCATCTCAACTTCCTAGTAATAATTCAGTCACACCACAGAGACAAGAGAAGATGTATATGGAATATAGCCATGTCCCTCCAGTGCCGTCATCTCACCTTCCTAGTAATAACTCACATCGCAGAGACAAGAGAAGATGTATATGGAATATAGCCATGTCCCTCCAGTGCCGGCATCTCATCTTCCTAGTAATAATTCAGTCACACCACAGAGACAAGAGAAGATGTATATGGAATATAGCCATGTCGCTCCAGTGCTGGCATCTCACCTTCCTAGTAATAATTCAGTCACACCACAGAGACAAGAGAAGATGTATATGGAATATAGCCATGTCCCTCCAGTGCCGTCATCTCACCTTCCTAGTAATAACTCACATCACAGAGACAAGAGAAGATGTATATGGAATATAGCCATGTCCCTCCAGTGCTGGCATCTCACCTTCCTAGTAATAACTTACATCACAGAGACAAAAGAAGATGTATATGGAATATAGCCATGTCCCTCCAGTGCTGGCATCTCAACTTCCTAGTAATAATTCAGTCACACCACAGAGACATGAGAAGATGTATATGGAATACAGCCATGTCCCTCCAGTGCCGGCATCTCACCTTCCTAGTAATAACTCACATCGCAGAGACAAGAGAAGATGTATATGGAATATAGCCATGTCCCTCCAGTGCCGGCATCTCACCTTCCTAGTAATAACTTACATCACAGAGACAAAAGAAGATGTATATGGAATATAGCCATGTCCCTCCAGTGCCGGCATCTCACCTTCCTAGTAATAACTCACATCACAGAGACAAGAGAAGATGTATATGGAATATAGCCATTTCCCTCCAGTGCCTGCATCTCACCTTCCTAGTAATAACTCACATCACAGAGACAAGAGAAGATGTATATGGAGTATAGCCATGTCCCCCAGTGCTGGCATCTCACTTTACTAGTAATAATTCAGTCACATCACAGAGACAAGAGAAGATGTATATGGAATATAGCCATGTCCCTCCAGTGCCGGCATCTCAACCTCCTAGTAATAATTCAGTCACATCACAGAGACAAGAGAAGATGTATATGGAATATAGCCATGTCCCCCCAGTGCCGGCATCTCACCTTCCTAGTAATAATTCACATCACAGAGACAAGAGAAGATGTATATGGAATATAGCCATGTCCCCCCAGTGCTGGCATCTCACCTTCCTAGTAACAATTCACATCACAGAGACAAGAGAAGATGTCAATGGAATATAGCCATGTCCCTCCAATTCCGGCATCTCATCTTCCTAGTAATAACTCACATCACAGAGACAAGAGAAGATGTATATGGAATATAGCCATGTCCCTCCAGTGCCGGCATCTCATCTTCCTAGTAATAACTCCCATCACAGAGACAAGAGAAGATGTTTATGGAATATAGCCATGTCCCTCCAGTGCCGGCATCTCACCTTCCTAGTAATAACTCACATCACAGAGACAAGAGAAGATGTATATGGAATATAGCCATGTCCCTCCAGTGCCGGCATCTCATCTTCCTAGTAATAACTCACATCACAGAGACAAGAGAAGATGTATATGGAATATAGCCATGTCCCTCCAGTGCCGGCATCTCATCTTCCTAGTAATAACTCACATCACAGAGACAAGAGAAGATGTATATGGAATATAGCCATGTCCCTCCAGTGCCGGCATCTCATCTTCCTAGTAATAACTCCCATCACAGAGACAAGAGAAGATGTATATGGAATATAGCCATGTCCCTCCAGTGCCGGCATCTCACCTTCCTAGTAATAACTCACATCACAGAGACAAGAGAAGATGTATATGGAATATAGCCATGTCCCTCCAGTGCCGGCATCTCATCTTCCTAGTAATAACTCACATCACAGAGACAAGAGAAGATGTATATGGAATATAGCCATGTCCCTCCAGTGCTGGCATCTCATCTTCCTAGTAATAACTCACATCACAGAGAAGAGAAGATGTATATGGACTAAAGCCATGTCCCTCCAGTGCCATACCTCCCAACTTCTTGAGATGAGAAAGAGGGCCCCTTAAGCCGCGCCCCTGCTACACCCCTGATCACTCCCCTGTCACACCTCTAGTCACGCATGGCATAAAAATAAGAAAAATATGTGTTTTTATAATTCAATCCACTCTGGTCCTTTCTATCCTGGTTAATTTTCTCTCATATTAACATTTTAAAATTAATAATGTATGGGAATAAAGTTTAGAATCAATCAAACACATTTTTTACTAGAGAAATATATTGGAGTCTGCACAAAGATGATGGTTGGTGGGTCACAGCTAGGGGGTGGAGCCAGGTATCAAGGGGCATGGCTGGTAGGACAGACAGAGGAGATGGAGGCTGCAGCTGCAGAGGGGTTGGGTGGCCTCTGCTGCTTTGGTCCTGGTATTGGCACTGTCAAGATATTGAAAGAGCATTTAAAGAACAAGGACAGGGTAAGGATGAGGGGGAAACAATTGAGGAGTTTGAACCTTTGTTTAGAGAACATAAAAAAATTATGATGAAGTCATTAAGAAGGAAGTGGGATATTTCAACGTTGGAATTTTACATTAAAGAAAAAGTGGTACCCTGGGGGTTGAGGGAACGTATTATTCCGGCAGGACATTTACAAAATCCTAGATTTATGAAAGTGTGGAAGGAAGAAAGTATCAAAAGAGGGATTCATGTGATGAGGATGATTGTAGAGGAGGAAAGGATACAATTTGAAGAACTCAGAACAGAATTAGAAGAAAGTAAAAATAGATTAGATTCCTTCCAGACACATGGGAAGTTTGAGAAATTAAATTAACAGTTAAAAATTGAGATAGAAAAAAACCAGGTGAGGATCAAAAAGGAAAAACAACAAAAATTCCAGGAAGATGTAAAGTCATGGAATGAAAGTGAATTTTATGAATGTAAAAGAGGGAGACCCAGAAGTAGGTCCAGGAACAGGATATTCAATCGGAATCGTGTGGAGGAAAGACAGGAAGAGGACTGTGGAGATAAAGGGGTGTCTTTTTTAGGCCAGGACTCAGAAAACGAAGACGAAGAATCAGGAGGAGAGGAAGAGGGAGAAAAAGAGGAAGAGACACCAAGTGGGAGGGGGATATTGAAAAGTCAGAAAGACAAGTCCAAACAGAAAGTGAAGGAGAAGGTGAAAGAGGTAGAGAAAAAGACAAGGGCACAATTAGCCAAGATCCAGAAAGAGAAATAATGGGGAATAATGTAATCAATCTTGTAGAAACACCGTTGGATAAAGACAGTCTGTCACTGTTGGGCAAGGGTCTCTCTTTTGCGCCCATGTGTGGTGGTGATGAATTTACGGTGTACCGTGACTTGTGTTTTTTCCTCGGACGTGTAGCCTTAAAACTCATGTTTGGGGAGAGGAAGCAGGGCGATACTTTTGAAGAGAATGAGGCTGTTGCCACCACAGGTTTAGATCTGAAAGATAGGGCGTTATTGAGAGATCTTGAAGCCCTGAAAGATGAAGCTGAAACCCATGGAGCCCCTGTGGAGGGCCCAGAGGTTTTGAATCCAAATTCTACAGATGCTAGAAAGAAATCGAAATACATGCCACCCCTGAATTACAGATTGAAAACTTTTAGAGATTTAGTGCAAAGAGATCTACATACAGTTAAGTGGACACCATTGAGAGGTAAGGATAACCTTTCAAAAGGTGAGAGAGAAGCGCTTGATAAACTAAAACAGAGAGAAGATATTGTCATAAGAGGTAGTGACAAAGGAGGCAATGTGGTGATCCTGTCGGCTGATTACTATGAGGGTGAATGCCTGAGGTTACTGAGGGACAAGGATACCTACCAGAAGTTGCAGGAAAATCCTTTTATGATGATAAAACAAAAAATTAATGGACTGGTAAAAGAAGGTAAAAAGTTGGGAGTGTTGACTGAGGAAGCTGCCTTTTGCGAGATCAATACATTTCGGGTTCCGATTTTTTTATATCATTCCAAAGGTTCATAACAATCTTGAGCGTCCCCCGGGGCGACCGATTGTGTCGGGAATCGGGGGACCAATGAAAAACCTTGGAAAATGGTTGGACGGAAAATTGAAACAGATGGTTGAGGAACTCCCATCTTATGTCAAGGATACCGGCGAAGTGTTGGTTGCTTTAGACGGGTTTGACATCGCAAAGGACGATTTGTTGGTCAGCATTGACATTGAGGGTTTGTATACCTCTATACCCCATGAGGTTGGCCTGGCAGCGGTGGCTTTCTACCTGAAGGAACACTTCCCAGAGTCCCCAATGCACAATGAGCTTGTCATTGAGGCCCTGGAGGTTCTCCTGGGATACAACTGCTTTGTGTTTAATGGCCGGTTCTACCGCCAGGCCAGGGGCACGTCAATGGGGGCATCCTGCGCCCCGGCATATGCATGCCTCCACTTGGGACTTTGGGAGCGTCAGGATGTGTACCCTATGTGCCTCTTCCAGGAGCATGTGCGGCTCTGGTTGAGGTACATAGATGACGTGGTCCTGGTCTGGCGGGGAACAAAAGAGACACTTGAGAAATTTGTTGACCAATTAGGGAACAACAACAGAAATTTGAGTTTCACGTATGTGTGGGACAAAGAGGAGATTTCATTTTTGGACTTGAGTATTAGGAAAGAGGATGGTCACTTGATGACCAGGACATACAGGAAGCCCACAGCAGGAAATACTCTGCTTCACATCATGAGTCACCACCTACCAAGCCAGAAAAAAGCGATACCAGGTGGACAATTCCACAGATTAAGAAGAAACTGTGCGAGGGATGGTGACTATGAAGTCGAGGCTGAGGAGCTAAACAGAAGATTATTAGAAAGGGGCTATCCAAATGAATTATTAAACCAAGAGAAGAGTAGAATCCAAGAGAAACCAAGAGGTGAGATTTTAGAAAAGATTAAAATAAGAGGAAAACAGGATGAGACAGTCAACAAAGGGCCTATGAGAATGGTAACGACGGATGGCTCCCACTGGTTTAGTTTGCAAGATCTTTTACAAAAACATTGGCATGTGATGATGCTGGATGAAAAAATCAAAGCATTAGTGGGGGAAAGACCATACAAGACTGCAATCGTTATCTTCCTGTTTAATTGGTATGCTTGCTGCATACATTGCTACTAAGATTGTTTAATATAAATTTAAGTAGTTCAGCAGTGTTTGTAAATTCCCATATTACATCCTGTGAATCCTTGTGTTCCAGCCCAGTGACCACCAATTATTTATTACAGGCCTGTTTTTTTGGTAGCCACTCCCATCCCCAGCTGAACTGTTTTCTCAATTTCTAATTGAGAATCACTTCCATTTCAGCCATGGCAGCTATCATACCTATTTAAACGCTGCAAGAAGGTCACTTGTGGCCTAGGTCATTTGGTGCCATTTAATTCCTAAGTGCCATTTATTACAAAGTGCTTTGCAACAACTTACCAAGAATTTACCAAGAATTCACCCAGGAATTCAAACAGGAATCAACAGCCAAAGGACTCTGCTGGAAACTACTACTCTGTATCCACAACTGCCTCCAATGCTGTTGCTCAAAATGCCACTGCTGGACATATGTTGCACTACCAAGTAGACTCTTTATGTACACAGGTTTGCTTGCACTAACTTCATACTCATATAAACTGTTTTGGAGTTGGAAATTTCCTGCTGATAATCATTGACACTTACCATGTTTACTGCACTTTTTCTTATGTTCTGCCTGTCTGCAAACATCTACAAGTTGCATTGCAATATGCATCCTCCCAGTGTACCTCACTCCATATTCATTTCATCTGCTCTGCTTTGCTCACCTTACTCAGCTTCTCATGAACTGTTAGCTCTCCTGAAATCTCTCTCTCCCTCCAGCAGCTCAAAAACCTCACAAACATTTAAATCCCATTCACATTTGCTTACTCTCTCCCTCCTACTCTTACTTGCTGCTGGTGATATATCGCCTAACCCTGGGCCACAGCCTGCTGCCAGACAAGCATCCCCTGCTGACCCGCTTCACAGCTCTCTGTCCACAAATAACTTCAACACCCATCCTCGCCCCAACCTCATTTCCATCCATCCCACTCACAAGCACATGCTCCCCCTACCCTGCGGTCTCTGGAATGCCAGATCCGTCCGCAATAAACTTACAGAGGTCCACAACCTCTTCCTCTCTAAATCCCTCACCATCCTCGCACTCACTGAGACATGGCTCACCCCCTCTGACTCTGCCGCAGAGGCTGCCCTCTCATACGGGGGGCTTCACCTCAGTCACACCCCCAGACCAGACAACAGGACCGGGGGAGGGGTGGGTCTGCTCCTCTCCCCATCCTGCACATTCCGTGTCCTCACTCCACCATCCTCCCTACAATTCACATCATTTGAGGCCCACACTATCCGCCTCTACAATCCCCTCCCAGCCATTGTTGCAGTCTTATACCGCCCTCCGGGCTCCACACGACAATTTCTCGACAACCTTGCCTCCTGGCTCCCACACATCCTCTCCTCTGACCTCCCCACCATCATCCTCGGGGATTTCAATATACCCATCAATGAACCAAAGAACTCTGTTGCGACCCGGCTACTCACCATAGCCAACTCACATGGCCTAGTACAACACACCAACGCCCCCACTCACACTGCACGTCACACTCTCGACCTTATATTCACTAAATCCACCACCATTGCAGACCTCGACATCGCACCATTTCCACCCTCAGACCATTACCTTCTCGCCTTCAACCTCCTCACGGAAGGCACCTCCAAAATACCCGCCCACCCACCTGGTCGATGGCAGCGAGACCTACGCAAGCTCAACCCTGGCGTCCTTGCCGACTCCCTCCATGGCCTATCCTCCACTCTCCCCACCCTAACCTGTCCTAATCTTGCTGCAGCTCAGTATCACCAAATTCTCTCATCAGCCCTAGAGAAAGCTGCTCCACCAATATTCCGCCGCAACCGACCCCCTAACCCCCAGCCCTGGCGCACTACCCATACTCGCAACCTCCAGAGGGAAACATGCGCCACTGAACGAAAATGGCGGAAAACTCGACTAAACCAGGATTTCCTACAGTACAAGACTAACCTGCAGCAGTTCCACACTGCCCTTACTCATGCGAAGCAGGAATACTTTACCAAGCTCATCGGAGCACAAGCTTCCAATCCCCGGCGTCTTTTTAGCACCTTCAACTCCCTGCTTAAACCCACCCCCCCACCTTCTGTTTCCTCCCTCTCTGCCACAGATTTAGCCACCCACTTCACCAACAAAATAGTCTCCATCCGTCAGGAAATATCCAATCTTCAATCTTCACCTCCCACCTGCTCACAACCTACTCCTTCTCCACCCTATCCTCCCCTCACCTCCTTCACTCCTACTACCACTGAGGAGGTCAACCACCTACTGCAGACTTCCCATACCACTACCTCCCCCTTGACCCTATCCCTTCTGATCTACTTCAGCCTCACTTCACGGATCTGGCCCCAGTCCTCACTACCATGTTTAACCTCTCCCTATCCACAGGCACCTTCCCCTCAGACTTCAAGCAGGCCACTGTACTGCCTCTGCTCAAGAAACCCTCCCTCGACCCCTCGCTACCCTCCAACTACCGCCCGATCTCCCTCCTCCCCTTCGCCTCAAAACTCCTTGAGCGTCTGGTTCACAAACGCCTGACCCAGTACCTCAATGCCAACTCACTACTAGACCCACTGCAATCTGGATTTCGGCCTGCCCACTCAACCGAAACGGCTCTCACCAAAGTGGTCAATGACCTTGCCTTAGCTAAAGCTGAAGGTAAATACACCATTCTCCTCCTCCTTGACCTTTCAGCAGCTTTTGATACAGTAGATCATCCCCTACTCCTCCAGTCCCTCCAATCCATGGGCATTCACGATCTCGCCCTGACCTGGCTTTCATCCTACCTCTCCAACTGCTCCTTCACGACCTCCTTCAATGAGTCCTCGTCCACCCCCAACCACCTCTCAGTGGGAGTCCCCCAAGGCTCGGTCCTTGGCCCCCTACTGTTCTCCCTATACACATCCTCCATTGGCAAGGTTATCTCCTCCATGGGTTTTAACTATCATCTGTATGCAGATGACACCCAAATCTATCTCCACACCCCTGACATATCCACCACTACCATGGACAAGGTCTCCTCCTGCCTATCTGCCATCTCCTCCTGGATGTCCGCTAGGTTCCTAAAACTAAATCTAGACAAAACGGAATTTATGATCTTCCCACCCCGGTCATCCCTGGACCTCCCAGATGTGCAGGTCACTGTTAACCACACTACTATTCACCCTACCTCTCAAGCCCGCTGTCTGGGTGTCACCCTGGACTCCGCACTCTCCTTCACTCCCCACATCCAAAACCTCACAAAGTCCTGCAACTTCCACCTTCGTAACATCTGTAAGATTCGCCCTTTCCTGACCCCTGCCACCACCAAACTCCTCATCCATGCCCTCATAATTTCCCGCCTCGACTACTGCAATGCCCTTCTGTCTGGACTCCCTAAGACCCGAATAGCCCCACTGCAGTCCATCATGAATGCGGCTGCCAGAATTATCCACTCCTCCCATCGCTCCACCAGGGCGGCTCCCCTCCGTGAATCCCTCCACTGGCTTCCTATCCAGTCCAGAATCAGATTCAAGATATTGTGTCTGACCTACAAATCCATCCACAAAACCTGTCCAACCTACATTTCTGATCTTACTCAGAGATACACACCAAGCCGCTCACTCCGCTCCTCCAATGAACTTCGCCTGACCGTCCCCCGCATCACCCAGTCCCATGCACGCCTCCAAGACTTCTCAAGAGCCGCTCCGACACTATGGAACTCCCTACCTCCACCCATTAGGGCAGCCCCCTCCTTCAACACCTTCAAGAAGGCCCTCAAAACTCACCTTTTCACTCTTGCCTACCACCCCTCACAATTGCTCTAAACCCACAGCCGAACTCTGGTCCCCTACCTCTCGTGTCCATACCTCTCCCTCTAGATTGCAAGCCTTCGGGCAGGGTCCTCCTCCTTTTGTGTCCTACCTGATCATGATCCATTACTTTGCACCCATGCTATGCATTTGAGTGAACTCAACTTGCCTAATCTCCATGCTCCCATCCAGTGACTGACTAAGCATTACCTTGTACTCATACTGTGCTGTGTGATTTGGTTTTCTTGTATTCCTGTATTGTCATATTGCTGTTTGTCACCCCTAAATATTGTCTGTAACCTAAATTAATGTCCAGCGCTGCGTAATATGTTGGCGCTTTATAAATACAACAAATAAATAAATAAATGACAGCACGTAGGGCCCCAAATCTTAAAAATGAGTTGGTCAGGTCTGAGTATAACAGCAAAAAGAAGGGAACCTGGTTAGAAAATTATCCAAAAATTAAAGGAATGTTTAGTTGCAGTAATTGCAAAGTATGTAATTATGCTGAGAGAACAAAAGTGTTTAGAAATGCAAAAAACACAAAAACTTATGAGATAAGGGATATGATAACATGTGCAACAGAAAGAGTTGTATATTGCATTGAATGTCCTTGTGGGTTACTGTATATAGGAAAAACAAAAAGGAGATTGGGAAAGCGTATTGGTGAGCACCTAATAAATATTGAGGAAGCAGACAAAGATAGTCCCCTTGGACAACACTTCAAGGACTTCCATAATGGTAAACCTACGGGACTTCGTTTCAAAGGGATAATTAAACAAAGAGTGTCAAATAGAGGTGGAGATGTGGAGAATGAACTTTATAAAATAGAAGCCACCTGGATTTATAGATTGGGTACAAAAATTCCCGGCGGACTGAACTCAGACCTCAACCTAGCATATTTTTTGTAAAAAGTTTAGGTAATTAAGCAAAGGATATTAATCTCCCGAGTGAAAGATAAAAATTAAAGTGGTCATGGAGTACACCGCAGAAGGAAAGGAAAAAAAGTGTGAACCATACCTGTAAGATATATAAGAGGTGTGAACCAAACCTGCAGTCAAGAAACACTGGTTTACTCTTTATAGATTTTGCGGTGTAGAGATATTACATCATGATTTGGAACAGGAGAGGAAGAGAAACGAACTGAGAAAATGTCCCCAGCCCTGCGACATAACGAGCGAGTAGGAGTTCTGACTTAAAGAGTGAAATATGCTGAGAGAGCCTATTGGGAACGAAGAGTACAAAGTGACGTGTTTGTATGGAGGGGGAGGTCCCCAGGAGGCGGTCCTGCCCCACTCAAGAATAAGAGGACTTGCATTGCTGTGAAGCACAACCCTCTATCACTTTGAGAAAGCCCCGGTGGGAGGGGCGAAACGCGTCAGTGGGAGGAGCCGGAATGGGAGTGAGCGCTCACGTGACCCCTGAACGCCGGACAGGCGCATCCTAAACTGCAACAAGTCGCCGTGCACGGCCTGGAAGCGAACGAGTGGCCGGTGGAGGCAGAAAGAGAAGAAGCTCGCCCTAAGAGCTGGAGCACTGCAAGCAGACCAACAGAGCCACATGGAACAGAGATCGATTCTGCCGGTGTACACTGTCGGGTAGTCCAGGGCTGGGAGCCGTGAGTAAACAGAACGCTGAGAAGGAAACAATTTTGTGATGTTGCAACATTGAAGCAGGGCTGGTTCACACACAGATACGGGCATGGCCCCTGTGTAAAAAGCAAGTACATAGTACAAGTGAGAGACAGCCAGAGGCATTGCTCTGAAGTGAACTGCAACACATGTTAGTTAGTGTGATAGATGTCAGCAAGTCCACTATAGGTGTTCACAGTACCTGAGAAGACGCGTAGGAATACAGTGTTTTTTGGAGTGCACCTGGCGGTACCTGCAGCTGCTTTTTTGAGGCCTCTGTGGTGTGCGTCGGTGGTGGGTCCACAGACAGTCAGACCATATCGGTGGCAGGGGCGATTTGCATAGGCCAAGGTCGGGCGATCGCCTGCTGCAATTACCTAATGGTGATTGGTGGACATTACTGTGAGTGAGCGCTCCCTCCCATTCCTCTGTGTGTATGTTTTTGTTTGTATCAATAAAGTTTTCCATAAGCACAGGTAGGGCCACTGGTCTTTATTTATTGCTTGATTGACATTTTACCAGACAGGATCTCCTCCCTAAACGGGAGTTTGTGCTGTTTTACATAAGGGTCAGCTCGCATTATAATTCTATATAAGCGTCCGTATTGGCACTGTCCCAGCTGGGAGGGTTGTTGCTATGGCTCTTGGAGGGTTTGGGGTTAGTAGGTGATGGACAGGTGGGCTCAGGTATGGTCAGGATATGGAGCTGCAGTCCCCTCTGCCTAGTTCATCAGGTGCCAGAGCCATAAGTAATGATAATTTATAGCTAATTAGCTGCAGGCCTCTGCTCCTATCTTCCTCTGTCTCCAGCTGTTCTCTCCTCACATCTTCATCCATCTACCGCTGCTGGCACTGCTGTAACCTCCCAGAAATGTGTGCATGGAGAGGAGGAGAGAAGCACCAGATGATGAGCAAGGCACACTGGAGGAGAGGACTGTGGTACTGAATGTGCAGGAGACCACAGCTTATGGGATATTATCACCCCCTAGCAAATTATGTTCTTTTCTGTGCTCTGCTTTTTACTGCTAATATCTTACAGCTATAATCTGTTATCCTTTTCAGAACTAAGATCTCAGCTCAAAGAACAAAAGACTTATGTGTGGAGTGATCAGCAGTCTCTGGAGGAGGGAGACATGATGAGGGAAATTAAAGAGGAGGAAGAAAAAGAGAGATATATGATGAGTAGTCAGCAGTCTACAGAGAAGGGTGACGTTATGGGGATGATTAAAGAGGAACAAGAGATGTATGTGAGAAGTGATCAGCAGTCTATGGAGGAGGGTGACATGATGGGGACAATTAAAGAGGAAGAAGAAGAGACGTATGTGAGGAGTGATCAGCGGTCTATGGAGGAGGGTGACATGATGAGGACAAGTAAAGAGGAAGAAGAGACGTATGTGAGGAGTGATCAGCGGTCTATGGAGGAGGGTGACATGATGAGGACAAGTAAAGAGGAAGAAGAGAAATATATGAGGCGTGATCAGCAGTCTATGGAGGAGGGTGACATGATGTGGACAAGTAAAGAGGAAGAAGAGGAGATGTATGTGAGGGGTGATCAGCAGTCTATGGAGGAAGGTTTAATAATTAGAGTGATTAAAGAAGAAACATATGTGAGGAGTGATCAGCGGTCTGCAGTGGAGGGTGACATGATGAGGACAACTATAGAGAAGGACCCTCTTACAGAGAGCAGAACAGGTGAGTGATCAGAATTAATATGTAGAAGCGCTTTGGATCTTTTCAAATCCCTAATGACCAATGATATGAACAGTACAATGTTGTTTTTTTATTTCTTTTTTTTTTTTTACAAGAAAGCACACACTTTTTTTTACTATCTTATATTTCAGATGATCGTTAATTTTTTTTTTTTGTGTGTGATTTTAATGATCATCTGAACAATGATGAATTAGAATCCATTTTATTTGGCCAGGTAAGTTTGCATGTACTAGGAATTTGACTCTTTGGTTCCTTAAAGTGAACCTCCGGACTAAAAATCGACTCAGCAGCACTGAAAAGGCCTGGTGTTTCTTTAACAGTTTCACAGCATCAGAACTTTGTTTCTCTTATACAAGCCTCATTTTTAGCTGCACAGAAGAAAACTGCCCGGGCTTTTTTCCCCTGATGCTGTGCAAAGCATGATGGGATTTCTGATTTTGTTGTTCTCGTTCTGCTGTTTTGGTGCAATTTTTTTTTCTTACATTTTGAATTTGACATTTGAAGCCTAGCGTGTGCAGCTGGGAGGGGTTATCAGGACACAGGACAGTTGGAACTGTGTCTCCTGCTCCTTGTCACCTCCTTTCAACCAAAAAGATGGCTGCCCCCATGGCAAAGATGGCAGCCCCCATGAATCACAAACATTTGCCTGTTCTTTTAAAACGGGGTGGGTAAGAGATTATATTACCTATCTATTCTAATGAACATAACTAATGTAACTTGATGACAGTATGTTTGTTTAGGCTGAAGTTCCCCTTTAACAGACATAGACACATTACAAGTCATGGACAGTATATAAGTTATAGTGGTAGTAAACATGGTGAGAAGCATTCATTTTCAGTTCTATTCTGTAATGCTTTCCAGTCCTAGCAGCTCTAGCATGGTTCTGCATTAAGCATGGCTTCTGCCTGAGGGAAGTTCTGTGCCTGGAAGTTTTTGTTGTGACTGACCGGTATCTCACTGCTGAAGGCATAAGCTGGAGGATGGAGTGAGCAGGGTGGGAGGGGTCAGAGGCAATCTTGGTCGCTCTCTTACTCCACCTGCTAGTATAAAGATCCTGCATGGAAGGTAAGCTGCGGAGCATGAGCCAAACAGTCATAGTTGATGTCATGATGGATTCTGTGGTCGCAGTAAAGACCTGCACCATTTATTTATTATTTATTTATTGTATTTATAAAGCGCCAACATATTACACAGCGCTGGACATTAGTTTAGGTTACAGACAATATGTAGGGGCGACACACAGCAATAAGATAATACAGGAATACAAGAAAAACCAGATCATGTGCTTAGTCAGTCACTGGATGGGAGCATGGAGATTAGGCAAGTTGAGTTCACTCAAATGCATAGCATGGGTGCAAAGTAATGGATCATGATCAGGTAGGACACAAAAGGAGGAGGACCCTGCCCGAAGGCTTGCAATCTAGAGGGAGAGGTAGGGACACAAAAGGTAGGGGACCGAAGTTCGGCTGTGGGTTTAGAGCACTTGTGAGGGATGGTATGCCAGAGTGAAAAGGTGAGTTTTGAGGGCCTTTTTGAAGATGTTGAAGGAGGGTACTGCCCTAATGGGTGGAGGTAGAGAATTCCATAGTGTTGGAGCAGCTCTTGAGAAGTCCTGGAGGCGTGAATGGGACTTGGTGATGCGGGGGGCAGTCAGGCGAAGTTAATTTGAGGAGCGGAGTGAGCAGCTAGGTGTGTACCTCTGAGTAAGATCAGAAATGTAGGTTGAACAGGATTTGTGGACAGATTTGTAGGTCAGACACAGTATCTCAAAACTGATTCTGGACTGGATAGGAAGCCAGTGGAGGGATTCACAGAGGGAAGCCGCTGTGGTGGAGCAATGGGAGGAGTGGATAATTCTGGCTGCTGCGTTCATGATGGACTGCAGTTGGGCTATTTGGGTCATAGGGAGACCAGACAGAAGGGCATTGCAGTAGTCAAGGTCGGAAATTATGAGTAAATGGATGAGGAGTTTGGTGGTGGCAGAGGTCAGGAAAGGGTGGATCTTGCAGATGTTACGAAGGTGGAAGTTGCAGGAGTTTATGAGGTTTTGGATGTGGGGAGTGAAGGAGAGTGTGGAGTCCAGGGTGACACCCAGACAGCGGGCGTGAGAGGGAGGGCGAATGGTACTGTGGTTAACAGTGACATGCACATCTGGGAGGGTCAGGGATGGACGGGGTGGGAAGATCATAAATTCTGTTTTGTCTAGATTTAGTTTCAGGAACCTAGCGGACATCCAGGGGGAGATGGCTGATAGGCAGGAGGAGACCTTGTCCATGGTAGTGGTGGATATGTCAGGGGTGTGGAGGTAGATTTGGGTGTCATCTGCATACAGATGATAGTTAAAACCCATGGAGGCGATAAGCTTGCCAATGGAGGATGTGTATAGGGAGAACAGTAGGGAGCGAAGGACCGAGTCTTGGGGGACTCCCACCGAGAGGTGGTTGGGGGTGGATGAGGACTCATTAAAGGAGGTTGTGAAGGAGCGGTTGGAGAAGTAGGATGAAAGCCAGGTCAGTGCTAGGTCGTGAATGCCCAGGGACTGGAGGAGTAAGGGATGGTCTTCTGTGTCAAAAGCTGCTGAAAAAGTCAAGAAGGAGGAGAATGGAGTATTTGCTTTAGCTAAGGCAAAGTCACTGACCACTTTGGTGAGAGCTTGTAACGATTGGTGTCAGCAAAACAGATTTTCTGATTATTGCTGATCTGCAGTATCACCAATAATACAGATGCTATACCTGATTATGTGGTGATCTGCAGAATCACCAATAATGCCAATGTGAGATAAGTGTTTGGTGCAACAGTAATGAGAATGAGAGAGTTCACCCGAGGAGCGGGTGACTCAAACAGTACTGCAGCCGGTGCTCACTTAATGGGCGGGTGAGTCAGACCGTGCTGCAGCCAGGAGTGTTTAATGCACAAAAGCAAGTAGATGAAATACAAACAGTGCTGTACAACTGATCACCTGTGGAGCAGGTGATTCAGACTGTACTGCAGACTGGTAGTGTTTAGTGCACCGTACAAGGAGGAGTAATACAAATAGTACTGCACTAACGATCCCCTGTGGAGCAGGTGATACGGACTGTATTGCAGCCTAGGAGTAGTTGATACAGATGGTACTGCAGCCTAGGAGTAGGTGATACAGATGGTACTGCAGCCCTAGTAACACAGATAGTACTGCAGCCTAGGAGCAAGTGACACAGATAGTACTGCAGCTAAGGACACCTGAGGAGCAGGTATCCCAGACGATGCTGCAGTATCTTTCACCTGAGATGTAGGTGAAGGATACAATTTCCCTCACCAGTGGCTAGGCCCACTGGTGTGGGTAGCGAGGTCAGACAGGCAGAGTTATTATTATTATTATTATTATTATTATTATTTAGTATTTATATAGCGCCGACATATTACGCAGCGCTGTACAGTGTATATATATATATATATACAGTATATTTCTTGTCACTAACTGTCCCTCAAAGGAGCTCACAATCTAATCCCTACCATTGCCATATGTCTATATTATGTAGTTGGCAACGAGCGGACAGGTACAGAAACGGAAGACTGATTCGACGTCAATAACAGGCAGGGTCGGCAACGTGAATCAGATGGCAGAGTCACAGAATCAACAAACAGGAGAATAGTCAGAGGAAGCAGAAGGTCATAACAAATAAACAATGCAATAGTACATTAAGCTATCAACAGAATCTGGCTAAGTGTGGATCCCCAGCTCCAGCTGGTTCTAGCACACTTTGGGATCTGACTAGGGTCTGAGCGCTAACACTACAGCATTCGCAACAGCAGACGCGGACCTACTGACAGGCCTGTCCTATATATACCCAAATGTGCTCCACAGTGCCGCCCCAGTCACTCAGCCAATCCGGACGCTGGATGGAGTCAGCTGACCGCGTGATCAGCTGACTCCCCTCCTAGATGCATAAAGGTCCTGTCGCTCGCCTCGCGCGCACGTAGCCCTTAGCCTGTGAGCAATAAAAGGACCAGGCAAAGTCTCAGCATGTAACCGTGCGGCAGAGGTCGCTGGCCGATACGCGGAGATAGCCGCCATGCCGCTTGTCTCTGCGGCGGTATCTCCGCTATCTATTACAGGGCTGTTTCGGTTGGGTGGGCAGGTCGAAATCCAGATTGCAGTGAGTCTAGCAGTGAGTTGGCATTGAAGTACTGGGTCAGGCGTTTGTGAACTAGACACTCAAGGATTTTTGAGGCAAAGGGGAGGAGGGAGATAGGGCAGTAGTTGGAGGGTTGTAAGGCGTTGAGGGAGGGTTTCTTGAGCAGGGGCAGTACAGAATTGACATGAAAAGTGTGCTATTCTGCTGCCTGTAAGATATCACCAGTGAGGAAATAATATCACAGTCTTAGTGAACTGAGCCTATTGTCTGGAATCAGTTTAGACTGCCAGGTGTCTATGAAGCAAAGAGCAGCAGAGAGGTAAAAGTCCTTCTTAGTTCTGATCAGTAGTTGACGCTCCTCTAGTTTGTTGCATATTGACCTGACATTAGAGAGTATGATTCCAGGTAGTGGTGAACACAGTCCTCTATGCCAAAAGTGCACCTGGATCCTGGAGAGCTTGCCTCTTCTAAGCCTCACTGCCTGATTCAGCACTGTAGCTCCACTGATCAGATTCCCCAGAAAGCTAAGAGTAGATGCAATATCCAGGGATAGATCAGTCCTGAATGCCCAGAATTTGTTTGCTGGGGAAGGTTATCCGGGTTGGGTTGCAAAAGGCAATAATAAAAAACAAAAAGACAGAGCAACTTGCCGAGGCTGCCATCTCCAGGCTCCTCCTCCTCATAGCCCAGTGGGTGGGTACAATGCCTTGCAAAAGTCTTCACCCACCACCACCACCACCACCTACTTTATTACACTCCAACCTGTAATTTTATTCACAATTTGGGAAAAGTGGCACCCAGTGTAAATACTGTAAAATTGGATGAAAAGCAAGGTAAAACCAAAAAGATGAGGTGGCTTTCCTCAATGATGAGATCTTTGTGTAGACAAAGACATTTTTCAGGGCTGTGCTAAATAACAATTTCTTTGTCTATACAAAGATCTCATCATTGAGGTAAGCCACCTCATCTTTTCGGTTTTACCTTGTTTTTAAAGTGGATCCAAGATAAACTTTTACTCATTACATAATAGTGTTCCTTTCATATAGTTTATAGGGCATTCCTCTAGCCAAATACTTTTTTTGTTTTTGTTTAAATACCCTAATTCCCTGTAAACTAAACAAGCCTCGCCCACAGCTTTTCCAGCGCCTTGGCACTGTAGCAAGAGCTTATGGGAGATCAGTCTGGGGATTAGGCGGCATTATCAGCCAGAGATTTTAGAAGCAGAGGGGAGGGGAGTGAAGTATTCACAGGCAAAGGGGAGGAGATACAGAGCAGTTTGCATGTGTGTAATGATCACAAGCAGAACATGGCTGCTCTCATTGTATTACAGGAAGAAATAATCATAAACTGTTGAAGCTGTTTGCAGCTAGATTTGCTGTGTAAACTATCTAAACTTTAGATAAGCTATAAAGACAAGTTACTTGTTATAGTTATTTATCTCGGATCCGCTTTAATATAACTTTATTCACACTGCTGGGGCACCTTTTTTTCCCCAAATTGTGCTTCAAATACCCCCCTAGCATACTCTGTTGGAGGGGTCCAGACAGATCACTCATGGTTTAACCACTTGAGGACCGTGGGCTTTACCCCCCTTTAGGACCGGCCACTTTTTTTCCATTCAGACCACTGCAGCTTTGACGGTTTATTGCTCGCTCATACAACCTACCACCTAAATGAATTTTGGCTCCTTTTCTTGTCACTAATAAAGCTTTCTTTTGGTGCTATTTGATTGCTCCTGCGATTTTTACTTTTTATTATATTCATCAAAAAAGACATGAATTTTGGCAAAAAAATGATTTTTTTAACTTTCTGTGCTGAATTTTTCAAATAAAGTAAAATTTATGTATACATGCAGCGCGAAAAATGTGGACAAACATGTTTTTGATTAAAAAAAAAACCATTCAGTGTATATTTATTGGTTTGGGTAAAAGTTATAGCGTTTACAAACTATGGTGCAAAAAGTGAATTTTCCCATTTTCAAGCATCTCTGACTTTTCTGACCACCTGACATGTTTCATGAGGGGCTAGAATTCCAGGATAGTATAAATACCCCCCAAATGACCCCATTTTGTAAAGAAGACATCCCAAAGTATTCACTGAGAGGCATAGTGAGTTCATAGAAGATATTAATTTTTGTCACAAGTAAGCGGAAATGACACTTTGTGACAAAAAAAAAAAAAAGTTTCCATTTCTTCTAACTTGCGACAAAAAAAAAATGAAATCTGCCACGGACTCACCATGCCCCTCTCTGAATACCTTGAAGTGTCTACTTTCCAAAATGGGGTCATTTGTGGGGTGTGTTTACTGTCCTCGCATTTTGGGGGGTGCTAATTTGTAAGCACCCATGTAAAGCCTAAAGGTGCTCATTGGACTTTGGGCCCCTTAGCGCAGTTAGGCTGCAAAAAAGTGCCACACATGTGGTATTGCCGTACTCAGGAGAAGTAGTATAATGTGTTTTGGGGTGTATTTTTACACATACCCATGCTGGGTGGGAGAAATATCTCTGTAAATGACAATTTTTAAAAAAATTTTTACACATAATTGTCCATTTACAGAGATCTTTCTCCCACTCAGCATGGGTATGTGTAAAAATACACCCCAAAACACATTATACTACTTCTCCTGAGTACGGCGATACCACATGTGGCACTTTTTTGCACCCTAACTGCGCTAAGGGGCCCAAAGTCCAATGAGTACCTTTAGGATTTCACAGGTCATTTTGAGAAATTTCGTTTCAAGACTACTCCTCACGGTTTAGGGCCCCTAAAATGCCAGGACAGTATAGGAACCCCACAAATGACCCCATTTTAGTAAGAAGACACCCCAAGGTATTCCGTTAGTAGTACGGTGAGTTCATAGAAGATTTTATTTTTTGTCACCCGCCTACACGCTGTGGGCGATCTGGGGCAGGGGGGGGGGGGGAAATCAGTGTGCTTGGGTGCGACATAGGGTGGCTGCAGCCTGCCCTGGTGGTCCCTCGGACACTGGGACCACCAGGGCAGAAGGCAGCCTGTATAATACACTTTGTAAACATTACAAAGTGTATTATACACTTTGTATGCGGCGATCGCGGGGTTAACATCCCGCCGGCGCTTCCGTATAGCCGGCGGGATGTTGCGGCGGGCGAGCGGTGACAGGCGCCGGCGGAGGATCGCGTCACGGATGCCCATGCCCTTACAAGGACCGCCGCCTCTGTGGGTGAGCTGGTCCTTAAGGGCTCCACTTCCCGGCCGCCCCTGTGCGTTAGGCGGTCGGGAAGTGGTTAACCACTTCACCCTATCTGGACGGATATATCCGTCCAGATAGACTGTGCTGCTCCTGCAGAGTGGTGCGCGCGATCGGGCGCGCTCCCGCTGCCTGCCGCTAGCCCCCCAATCAGTGAATGGGAATATCATTCCCATTCACCGATCATTCCCATTCACTGATCTAAGCCCCCCGGAGAAATACCGACGCTTTCTAATCAGAGAGCCTCCTTGTTACAGCCTCCTAATAGTTCCTGGCAGCGTGATCGTACACTCCAGGAACTTTTTTGACTCTGGCCATCTTGTGGCCAAATAGTAAACTGCACCCAAATACATTTTTTAAATAAAGAATTACATTTTATTACATCTAAAAATAGCTGTTTACCTCCCAAACTAAAATCACCCACATACATTTTTTAATTAAAAAAAAAAAAAAAAAATTACAATTAAAAAAAAAACTACATTAATAGTTACCTAAGGGTCTAAACTTTTTAAATATATATGTTAAGAGGGCATCCTATTCATTTTTTTTTTTAATTATAAGCTTGTAAATAGTGATGAACGCAAATTGAAAAAATGCACCTTTATTTCTAAATAAAATATCGGCGCCATACATTGTGATAGGGACATAATTTAGAAGGCGTAATAAGCGGGACAAATACGCAAATAAAATACATGGGTTTTAATTACGGTAGCGTGTATTAATTTTAAACTACAATGGCCAAAAACTGAGAAATAATGATTTTTTCCATTTCTTTTTTTAATCTTCCTGTTAAAATGGATTTAGAAAAAAATTATTCTTAGCAAAATGTACTACCTAAAAAAAGCCTAATTAGTGGCGGAAAAAACAAGATATAGATCAATTAACTGTGATTAGTAGCGATAAAGTTATTGGCGAATGAATGGAAGGTGAACGTTGCTCGGATGCATGAGATTTTCCACGCTGTAGGCTGAAGTGGTTAAACCATAATGATAACCTGTCACTTTTACCAAGCAGAGCGACCACACCCAGGTCCGGCTGGGCCACCCCGAGTGCAGCCGGGTGTGTTGTCTCCCCCTGCTTCCTGTGGTTGGTTGCCCCTCTGCATCCTGCCTTTGTGAGTAGTACATTTATTTTGCCTGTTGGTACCCTTTGTATGAAAACTTATGGTGCTATTGGGCTCCCGTTCTCTTCTCTCCTGTTTCTTCTTCTCCAGAGTGCCGAGACACCCCCACTGCTGTACTGTCATTTTATTGCTTTTTAGTCTTATTTTATGTGATGGGTCTGCACAAAATAGCCTAAGTTGATTAAGTGAAATAAGAAATGATGCACCAACATGGAATTCTCAGCAGCTCACTGACTCTCCCTAATGATAATTGCTCCTCCCCTCAGAATTCTCTAACAGGAAGTGATGATGTTTCTCTATTTGCAGGGCGGAGTCCCGGCATCAGGAACCTCTCAGAGACTCGTCTCTCTGTATCCACAGACTGTACAACGGATGATGATGTCACTGGACAAGAGTCTCCTGCAGATATCCTGGTGACCCCAAATATTCCCCCAGACTCCCCCCACCTGTCTAACTCTGAGGGGCCTCATACCCAGCACAGCTCTCCCCCTGCAGGAGGGTCTTATTCCTGTTCCACATGTGGGAAATGTTTTGTACATAAATCAAACCTTATCAGACATGAGAGATCTCACACTGGTGAGAAGCCTTATTCGTGTGCTGAGTGTGGGAAATGTTTTGTACAGAAATTAGACCTTGTCAGACATGAGAGATGTCACACTGGTGAGAAGCCCTATTCTTGTGCTGAATGTGGGAAATGTTTTGCTCGGAAATCAAATCTTGTCAGTCATGAGAGATCTCACACTGGTGAGAAGCCTTATTCATGTGCTGAGTGTGGGAAATGTTTTTTAAAGAAATCTCAACCTGCCAGGCATGAGAGCTCACACACAGAGGAGAAGCCCTATTTATGTGCTGAGTGTGGAGTTAGTTTTGGAGTTAAAAAAAGCCTTGATAGTCCTAATAAATCTCACACTGACAAAAAGGCCTATCCATGTGCTGAGTGTGGGAAATATTTTGTTCAAAAATCATACCTTGTCATACACCAGAGAACGCACACTGGCGAGAAGCCATATTCTTGTGCTGAGTGTGGGAAATGTTTTGGTCAGAAATCATACCTTCTCAAACATGAGAGATTTCACACTGGTGAGAAGCCCTATTCATGTGCTGAGTGTGGGAAATGTTTTTCTCTGATATCTATCCTTGTCAGACATACGATATCCCACACTGCTGATAAGCCCTATTCTTGTGCTGAGTGTGGAAAATGTTTTGCAGTTAAAAAAACCTTTAAAAAGCATAAGAGATCACACACTGACAATAAGGCCTTTTCATGTGCTGAGTGTGGGAAGTGTTTTGTTCGAAAATCACATCTTGTCATACATGAGAGATCTCACACTGGTGACAAACCTTATTCATGTGCTGAGTGTGGTAAACGGTTTTCTCAGAAAATAAGCCTTGTCAATCATGACCTAACTCACACTGGTGAGAAGCCCTATTCATGTGCTGAGTGCGGGAAATGTTTTAGTCTGAAAAGAAACCTTGCCAGACATGAGAGATCTCACACTGGAGAGAAGCCCTATTCATGTGCTGAGTGTGGGAAATGTTTTGCTGATAAAGGAACCCTTGTCAGACATGAGAGGACTCACACTGGTGAGAAGCCCTATTCATGTACTGAGTGTGGGAAATGTTTTGGTGATAAAAGAAGCCTTGCCATACATGAGAGATCTCACACTGGAGAGAAGCCCTATTCATGTGCTGAGTGTGGGAAATGTTTTGCTGATAAAGCAACTCTTGTCAGACATGAGAGATCTCACACTGGTGGTAAGTAAGGAGCAGGGAAACATAGCCTAACCTTCAGTGAACCTGAACTGGCCACAGCACACTGCTCTCCATCTCCCCAGCATAGCCGGAAGTAGGGAGGATGGAAAGTGGAGTGCAGCAGCCAATAACAGGCTTGTTCAGCTCCGCTTATCCCTCTCTGATTGCTAGTAAGAAACTCTATTACTGCAGTCTGGGTCGGGTCTCTGTCACATTTCTTGTAGTGATCTTAACAGTTGAATTGTAGCATAGCTCCACCCACATTCTGTGCCCTGGCCTGACCTGGTCCACAATGGCCCCTCTTTTGTCCATATAAACAATCTGAGGGCTCAGCACATTTGGCCAAGTAAGGAGGATTGTGACAGTGTCTGCTGTTTCAGTCAGTAAGATGACAGAAAAGGGTTACGATGAGCATGTCCTGTGGAAGGTCAGTGGAGAGGTCAGAGCTATTGATAGACACAGCTTATTGCTTCCCAAGGTAAAAACAAGTCTGCACTTATACCCTTTGTGTGTATCTGCATTCATCTGTTTGAGCGTATTCACTCTGTGGTCGGTGAATTCTGGCTGATCCTGAACCAAGATCCTACCTATGGGGGACACTTCAGTGATCTGCTGGTTTCTGAGTACAGCCGAGGTCAGAGAATTAAGAGTTGGGTATGCAAGTCGGATACTTGGCCCAGAGAGAAAGTGAATGTACCTAGAGATAGAAGGGGCTCTGTACCGTGTCCCAGGTGTTATTGCTGCAACGCTATAATAAATAGTACTACCATTTCCATCCATCCACCGGTGAACGGGTTGAAGTAAGGGGCAGATTTTCATGCTTGAGCTCATATATTGTGTGTGGGCTGAAGGGCCCCTGCGGACTTGTTTATATTGGTGAAGCAGGAAGAGCAGTGAGACAGCGGATACAGGAACAGAAGTATTGCTAATTACGCATTGGGGGAGAGAGTATGAGCTGTCTGTATCCCGCCATCTTGCCATAATGCTTCCTACAGCTGCACAATTGTGTTGGTTTGTGGTTGGGGCAATTCCGGCTTTGCAGAGAGGGGAAGATGGGAAGAAAGTCCTGTAGCAGCATGAAGCTAGGTGGATAAAAGTATTTAATTGTGTTCAACCACAAGGCCTCAATGAGGGTCTAAGCTTGAAGTGCTTTCTGAGGAAGTGCACTGAGGACTGTCAGAGAATGTCTAAAACAAAACTCTGGTTATGGGAACTGCGATTGCTATTGTACTGATTTCAATTTGTTAAATGTATTAGTGTTTAACCATATTATTTGTTGGTTTTTTTTTTTGTTTGTTTAAGATTGTTTGTTTATTTTAAAGAACAGTTTTTATACACAAAAGACAAATTACCATGAAGATTGTACAGTGTGTCAGGGAGTGCAGTATATATAATCAGGGCTGTGGAGTCGTGGAGTCAGTCGGGTCAATTTTGGGTGTCTGGAGTCGGAGTCGGGAAAAAATGCACCGACTCGACTCCTAATGAACTTAAACTGTAATTAAAATAGAAAATATGATAAAATGTTCTATTTATCAGATAATAGTCATCATAAATAATATATACAGGCAGAGAAAAGGATGAGAAATGCCGGCACTGCTGTAAACTGCTTGTTTATTCATAACACATGGTGCAACATCGTGGATTCAATTGTATGCATATTGAGACGTAACATACCGGTTTGCTGGTAAAGCTGTGCGGTGGGTGCTGGGGGATGAGAGCCTAAATAATATATACATACAGTAATAGCTGTGCTTAGTCCACAAAAATGAAATAAACCAATCAAAATTAGTTACTTGTGCTGCTTCAATAAAGCAGTCCCCGTATTTTTAAAGTCAGCTATACACATCTGATTGTGACTGTATATATGATGTGTACACAGGAATCTCTTATATACACTAAATGACATGCTGTAAGTATAAAGCCTGATGTGTAGCCGTGTCACTAATAGAGATGGTCAATGAGATGGAAATAATTCTGCGTTGATTCTGATTTATGCAAATGTACGCACTCTCTTTGCTCATGAAATCAAATAATTTGATATGTTGTTAAAATTTGGTTTGGTGACTACGAATTAAATGGTAACTGAGAAGGATGAAAAGAAAAGTTTTATACATACCTGGGGCTTCCTCCAGCCCCCTTCAGGCTAATCAGTCCCTCGCTGGCCTCTTCCACCACCTGGATCTTCTGCTATGAGTCCTGGTAATTCAGCCAGCCACACAGTCCAGCCACATGCCGCTTCCATAGCAAGGAGCGTTCTGCACCTGCGCAATAGTGCTGCGCAGGTGTAGTATGCTCCCGGCGGCGGAGTGTGTGCATGCGCACTACGCCAGACTGGCTCAAGTACCTGGACTCGTGGCGGAGGAGGACAGCGAGGGACTGATTAGCCTGAAGGGGGCTGGAGGAAGCCCCAGGTATGTATAAAACTTTAATTTCATCTGTCTCAGGTTTACTTTGTTACACAGTAGTACTATACTCTACATGCACTCTCCACAGAGCTGCAGGGAATCCACTGGGAATGTTGTGCACATTGAACACAGAGGTGTTGTCTATCACCCATAACCTAGTTCAGATTGTGCATGAAGAATGTGTAATAGAGGAAAAATCTCCTTATTCCCCTGCAGAGTACCTGCACATCACTCTTATGCTGGGCATACACGGCTCGAGAATGCGCCGGTATCGAGCCAGCGAGTCACCGCTCGTCCGCGCGGATCGATTCCTGCTCGTCCCCACGGGCGCTGCTAATCAGCGTTTCGTTTGCTCCCATTGTTCTCTTCGCCGGTATCGAGCGCAGAATCCATCCGGCGGGGTATCGGACAGGTCGAATAATATCAATTGAGCCATCAGCGGCTCAATTGATAATATAAAACGAGCCGTGTATGCCCAGCATTACATGTACCCACAGTTACATTGCCTAGGGCCTGATAGATGTTCTTTGTTCCGGTCTGTACCTTTTACAAGTACTCTTACCAAGGACTAGTTTTAGTCTATGACTAAAGGGAATAAATATGGCAGTCTCCATATCCTTCTCACTTCAGTTGTCTTTTAAAATTCCTTAACGTTGGCAGTTAAGAGACGAATTTCATGTTACATACTTTCAATCAACAAGATTGTGATATGCAAATTAGAGGAGTCGGTGGAATCCTAAACTGAGGAGTCGGAGTCGGTGGATTTTTGTACCGACTCCACAGCCCTGTATATAATATACAAATGAGTTTGCTAGGCGCATAACCAGTAGTAACAGTAGTAAGCCACACTACCACATCAGACATGTCCAGAGCAGGCTAGCACACCAAGTAGCGTAATGCAGCTTTTATTCCATCAGTAAGGCTGACAATTGTTTCAAAGCCAAAGCACAGTAAAAGAAAATAACAGTGATGCAAGTGCCATATGAATACTTAAAGTTATTGGGAACCACTGTAAAAAAACAAAAGTCAGATACTTACCTAAGGAGAGGGAAGGCTCTGAGTCCTAATAAGCCTTCCCTCTCCTCTGCCGGTGCCCGTTCCAGCTCAGGATCCCCCGTAGCAGCATTCGACCAGTTCGGTCAAATGCTGCTATATCCGCTGCCGAAGGAAGGCTTCAGAAGTCTTCTGGAGACCGAGTGCTCCCGAAGACAGGCGGCTCCATACTGTGCATGCGCCCGCTATCGTTTAATCGCGCATGCGCAGTATGGAGTCGCCTGTCTTTGGGAGGACTCGGCTCCCAATGACTTCTGAAGTCCCCTGCGGTGGGGGATTTGAACGGAGGATCCTGAGCTGCACCAGGAGAGGAGGGGGAAGGCTCATTCGGACTCAGAGCCTTTCCTCTCCTTAGGTAAGTATCGGACTTTTTTTTTACAGCGGGTCCCAATGACTTTAAATACTCAATGTACAAATATAGAAACACCCCGAGGCATCATGGGTAACACCCCCTTCATCACATATGCATGAATCAATGACTACATTTATAGTCCAACATCAGTCTTTAGCAAAGTGCCACGCCTACTTACATGCAGCGCTAAATGTCACCGATGTTTAATGTCACTATCTGTATGTTTACATTTTACCGCCAACCCGCTCTGACGGTGGAAGCAACAGTTAGTCACTCCACTGTATGAAAGATTAAAGGTTGTTATGCTGTTGCTTGTCCTTTTAGAGCAGAGAAAAAGTTCAGGTCTGCTTTAAGTTAAATAAAGACTAGAAACCAAACGTCATTGTCCTGTGTTTACACATTAAAAAAGCTTTTGTGTAAAATACGTATTTTTTAATGAACATTTTGCCATTGATTCCCTCCACCATGCCACGGTCTGGGTTTTTGGACACTTGTACACCTTTTCAACCACTTAAGTACCAGCGGTCTCTGCCCCCTTAATAAGACTCTGTAACAACATTTTCAGCCTTATTTCTTCTATCCTATAAGTTCCTATACCTGTTCTAATGTGCTCTGGATTACTGCAGTTTTCCTAGTTGTACAGTGGCTGTGTTATCTCTGTTATAAACCGGTAATCTAATCTTCTTTCCTCTGACGGCTTTGTCGGGCTCAGGCAGGAATGTGCTGTCTGCTATTATAGGCAGAAGCTATACACACCCTCTCCACGCCCCCTCCACGCTCTGTGTGAGTCACAGACTGAGCTTCTCTGAGCTTATTACAAGCTGGTTAGTTTGTTTCTAAACACTGCCTAAAACTGGCAATTACAAGCCCGGATTGCAGCAGGGAGTGGCAGAAACAGCAAAGAGGTGCCCAGGAGAACATAATGAATAGAATGGTATGCTTTTTATTGTAAGAATTTTAGAGTACAGATTGTCTTGAAGGACCAGAGACCGCTGATACAGAAACGCGGAATCCAGATGAATTGCCGCACATACCCGTCGCAACCACCGTCATCACCGCTCGCCGGGACCCCCAGGACATAGACTGTGTCGTCTCTATAACGGCAGAGCCATGCGATCCGGTCAGGAGCAGCTTTCATTGGCTCCTGACCGTGTCTATCAATGTAAGCTAATGGGAGTGGCTTACATTGATAGACATGGCCAGGAGCCAATGAAACGGCTCCTGACCGGCTTACATGGCTCTGCCGTCATAGAGACAGGCAGAGCCTGTGAGATGTGGCGAGACTTGTCGGGTTTGAGCGGGGAGCGGCGGCGGCTAATTGAAATCTATGCCCTGCCAGCCAGGAGCCCACCAAAACAGGGCGTAAATTTCAATTAGCGCGGTCCTTAAATAGTTAAAATAAATTATAGCTGTAAATATGCCCTGAAGGCTTCTGACGTTCGACTGCCAATAAAACCATTGGGCTCCTCTGCAGACTTTTGCAGAGATAATTGTGAACAGTCTGTGAATGTTCATTGGTGGTGTTCGTCCATCACTGTTCATCAAGTATGGGTTGTGCAGGAGTTTGGCACCAGCCGGCTGGTTGTGCGACTATATGTGTGTGTAGATAGAGACAATGTCTTAACTGTCGTCTGTTTCCTGAGGTTTAGTTGAATCTTCTGCCTGGGGGAGGGGGGGGGGGTACAGTTCAGCCGTACTTGCATTTCCTGGCATCTCCCAGCATGCATTGCGGTGCATTCACCTGTGACCCCTGCCGGGAAACTGAAGTAAGAGGATATGAAGGGTCACACTTTTCTTTTGAACAATGCAGATTTCCTGGCTTTCTTGCTGATCCCCTGCCTGTAATACTTTTAGCCATAGCCCCTGAACAAGCATGCAGATCAGACGTGTTTGACTTTGAACTGCTGCGTCTGGTTGAGGAGTACGGGGGAGGGATGATCAGTGAGAGGCAAACAGTTCATACAGGATTATGTAACTTCCAAATGGAAATATATGCGGCTTGAAAGTGGACCAAGCAATTTACACCTTGGTAGGACTTCATTGGTCCATTTTCCAGCTGCATAAATTTGCATAATCCTGCATGAAATCAGAATTATTTGCATCTCATTAATCATCCCTAATATGGGCGTTGTTATGTCTACATATGTTTTATTACTAAGATGCTGTTTTATTGTGTTTTGTTTGTTGCAACTATTTTTGGAGAAAAATAATTATGGAAAAACTTTTTAGGTTTTCTAATAAAACACTTAAACTTGACCTTTGTATGTGCTGATTCTAACTCCCCTTTTACCCCTCCCTTGGCGTACGAGAGAGAACGGCGCCGGAGACTTGGGTGCAGGACACAGCCAGTATATGGCTGATCCTGCTGCCGCACAAGTCCGGGCCGTGTTAATTACTATTCCCCCTCCAGGCCGACATGGATAGTGGGGGAATGAAATAATTTGGCTTCCAGCAATTGCTGGAAGCCGAATTATTGTTTTAAAAGCAACTTCAGATCCGTCTTCTGATGGCGCTGAAGTTACTCCCTGTGCCTGCGATAGCCGTAGTTCCTATTACGACCTATGGTGGCGCCGGCTGCGCCCAAGTCTCCTGCGCTGCTGCGCCCAAGTGTCCAGCGCTGGATTTACCGTGTTCGCTCCCTTGTCCTGTGGGCTGCACTCCATAACCAACCCGGCACTGTATTGAAACAGCATAATGTATAGTAGTGTGTGTGTGTGTGTACAGTGTGTGTGTGTGTGTGTGTACTGTGTGTGTGTGTGTGTGTGTGTGTACAGTGTGTGGGTGTGTGTGTACAGTATACTATAAGATAGATAGATAGATAGATAGATAGATAGATAGATAGATTTCAGAACAGGACTTTATTGGCGTATGAACAATAATCTGCTGAAAGATGTGGAGTGTGTCTCCAATCTAAAAGCAGCCATAGCGGATTTCACCCGGAGTCACGAAACGGATGAGACCCCACCCTGATTAAATCGGAGGGCTTGAAATGCGTCAGTTAAAGGTAACGGTATCCTTTCAGAAGCCTTCACCATCCGGAATGGCACCAGGCAGGGGTGTCCCCTTTCTACCCTATTGTTTGTGTTATGCATGGAACGTTTTGCCAACACCCTCACAGCAAACACCAACATTTCAGGGATAAAAATTCACAACCTCGATTTTAAGTTAGCACTTTTTGCAGACAATCTTCTCCTTTACCTCACTAAACATATTGATTTTGATACCAAATTTCCTTATGGAGGCAGAGGCATTATCTGCAGATAGCAACTTTAAAATGAGTCTCTCAAAATGGAGGTCCTGAACGTGTTGTTGTCTGAAGGGGTAGTGCAGATTTATTTTCCTTCAAATGGAGATTTAAGGATCTTAAAGTGAACCTCCAGACTAAAAATCGACTCAGCAGCACTAAAAAGGCCTGGTGTTTCTTTAACAGTTTCACAGCATCAGAACTTTGTTTCTATTATACAAGCCTCATTTTTAGATGCACAGAAGAAAACTGCCCGGGCATTTTTGCCCTGATGCTGTGCAAAGCATGATGGGATTTCTGATGTTGTTGCTCTTGTTTTGCAGTTTTGGTGCAAATGTTTTTTTCTTACATTTTGAATTTGACATTTGAAGCCTAGGGTGCGCAGCTAGGAGGGGTGATCAGGATACAGGACAGTTGGAACTGTGTCTCCTGCTCCCTGTCACCTCCATTCAACCAAAAAGATGGCTGCCCCCATGACAAAGATGGCAGCCCCCATGAATCACAAATATTTGCCTGTTCTTTTAAAACAGAGTGAGTAAGAGATTATATTACCAATCTATTCTAATTACCATAACTAATGTAACTTAATGACAGTATGTTTGTTTAGGCTGAAGTTCCCCTTTAAATACCAGGAGATATTGATCTCTTCAGAACTCACTATCCTCTACAACCTAAACTGTCCCCCTCTACTTCATAAAATATCTAGAGATCACTCCTATTGGAGTGCACTTAAACGCTCCTGGCTGGGCAGAATGAATGTCCTCAAGATGAACGTCCTACCAAGACTACTATATCTTTTTCAGGCATTTCCACTGGACATTTTAGGTCTATCCTTGAGGACAATGCATTCAGGGGGCTGTTTAGGTTCATATGGCTGGCCAGGAAATGGACAATAAGCTACAATCTGCTTACTAGGTGGTGTGGGCCTCCCTGATAAACTGCGGTATCACCAAGCTGTAAGACTCCTACTTATAATAGATTGGTTTCATAACAGAGACCAAAAACAATGGGCTCAGATTGAGAGGAAGTGGGTGGGATTAGACCCCAGAGCCCTCCCATGGATGTCAAAACAAAAAAGGCCGGACTCGGACAAACTTCCCTTCTGTACCTCCAGAATGCTCCTTCTGTGGGATAAGAGATACCTCTGCAGTGGTCTGTCCTCCATTCCTAGCCCATTAACCCCTATGCTACACTGATTTCCAAACAGGGATGGGTGCATTCTCAGTATTAGGGTAAAAAAGGGATCACTGGCCTCTTTTGAGACAACTCCTGACAAATTCTAGACAAAAGATGAGCCAAATCAAAACCCCAACTGGTTGGCTAAACACCAACTCATTGAATTCTATAGCCATACCCATCCCAAGACATGGCTTCATAGATCTTTGACCTCTTTTGAAAGTCTCTGTGCACAGTCTGAGGTGCCAAGCTTTGCGTTTTGGACTAACAGATGCTCCACGATGGGTTGTCCCATGAAACGCGTCCCATTGGAGTCTTTTCCCTGTGTTTTTGTAATTGTGAACAATAAAGAAATGTTTTTGAATATAAACATCCTTGGCCCTATTACCTGGAGGTAAGTCCACCTCTACCACACTTTTAAACTGTTCTTAGTGTATTATATCCTGCACTGGCGCCTCTGTTTCCTGCTTCCCTGACATAGTTTTAGCCACACTAGTGGGAGGGGTGTATCCCCCTTCTCCCTGCTACAGAGTGACTTCTAACCTGAGTGGGGGCAGGTGTCTTTCCCCATCTGCTTAGACAGTGGTTGCATTGTGAGCATTACTCCTCACTATATATTTAATTGTCATTTGCCTCAACACACTACACTATATTATACTCACAAGGGTGTGGTGCAAAACTTGCAACCACTGTCTGAGCCTCGGGAATATAACTGTCCCCGTTTGGTGTCCCGGGTCTGTTGCTGCAGATACTGGTGGGTCGCTCTCAAATTTATGCAGCTTGAAAAGGAACCACTTAAGCAAGATTTGATTTGTTCATTTTTAAGCTGCATAAAATTAGCATAAATTTGCATTAACTCAAAATTATTTGCATATCCTACACTATCCTAATCTATACTGCCCTGCAACCTGCTGTGCGATGTATGAGCTGAAATATAGCTGTAGTCCATAAGTGTGGGCAATCTTCCAGTACATAAGATGGCACCTGACTGAAATATCCAGTGACTATGGTGGTGATTACCCCGGGATTTCTGGTCAGCCATATCCTAATGAAGCCCTCTCTGATAGGGCAATATGTGTGTGGAGGGTGGAGCCTGTGTGTGAGCTGGGCAGAAGCGTCACACTGATGGCTGGCGGGTAGATTGTGTCACATACAGCAGCAGCACTAGCATACTTGTAAGAGGCGGAGACCTAACATAGGGGAGGGGACATATGGGCAGTATGTGAGGACAAATGCTGGGACACTCTGACGCTTGAAGTATATCTTGATGGTGAACCACAAGCTTCTAGGAGACTTTCTCATTAGCCTCTACAGGCTGCTGTTTCCGGATTTTATCCCTTTTGTCATGCTAAGTACAAAGTGTAATGAAAACACACACATGTCTATATATCACAAACAGCCGAGGAGTAGACCAATCACACACCTTCAAACCTTACCAAGGGCGGAGCCACCAGTGGACCTGAAGGGGAACTGAACTCTTGCACAGGACAGAAGGAAAACATAGAGAAATGCACCTTGTATGTATTTAGAGAGTTTAGATGGTCTAATTCCCCCTCATCTGTGACTAATCACAACTGTAATTTGATCTCTCAGCTATGTCAGCTGACTTCCTTGGCTGAGCAGCTAATTTATGAACACAGGATGTTAACCCTATGTCTGCTTCCATGAAAGCAGGACGTAGACACACTGTAGATTTAGTGCTGGATTTTTATCTGCTGTAACAAAGGAATGTTTTTCTGTAAAGGTTATTGTGCTGTTGCTTATCTTTTAGAGCAGAGAGGAAGTTCTGAGTTCAGGTCCGCTTTAACCAATGAATAAGCAGGGCTCACAGCCACCGCTCATAAATCTGGAAGTGCCGAGTACGCCAGGACACTCCCCTTTCATTTGCTGATAGGCTGCTCACACACCATAGCATAGTGATGTGGAGTGACTAATTAGTGGGGGCAAAACAACCCCGGAAGAGCGGAATGCCGCCCACACACTGCCCAGCATCACCATGGCAACCAGCAACACCAAGAACGTACCCGGAAGCTCGCCATCACTGTCCTTCCGCAACCCCGCACCTGGAATAAAGAGATCCAACATGACTTCAATACTGAATACAGCAGCTAATCAAATATACAACTAAGAGGAGCGACAGTTCTCAGAACCAATATGAGATCCGCTAACAGAACATGAAACAGAGAAACCAACTCTCTACTCAACCCTCCTCCCCGCAGTACCACCGACTGACCAATCAATCCACCAGGCTTCACGATTTCCCTGCAATACAGTCAGGAGCTGGCACATCCGAAATAATACTTCATTGGTTCCATAAAAAAAGCAAATGGCCAGTGTTTTGGAGCCACGCAGGGCCCCTTTATCAAGGCAATATTTGCTCACAGGCAGCAATCTGTCAGCTGCTTTTGCAGAGTCTCCTGTGGGAGAAGTGCGAGTAAGGCTCCTCTATACACTCACGCTGGGCGATGTGTGTTCAGCAATGTGGCCACTCACAGAACACACATCGCCTAGTGCAAGTGTATAGAGGAGTCAGAGAATCACTGCAATGTCTCTAATGATGGGTGGAGACAAAAGGGAAACTATAATGGTTACTGTGCTTTGGTTTCCCATTAATAAGGTCAAACACAATACAGTAATAATAACAGAGGCCCTGGAGTATTAGTGATAATACTCTGCTTGTGTGCCGTTATGTGGCACACAATTCTATATCCCTAGAAGTGGGCACAGGTGTGCCAGTGGGCTCTGTCTGTGGACTATCAGACACTGAGATATGCAACAGTTCAAACACAATACAGTGCTAATAACAGAGGCCCTGGAGCAGTAATGATTGTACTCTGCTTGTGTGCTGTTTAGAGATGGCCCGAACCTCCGATTTTCGGTTCGCAAACCAGAATAGACTTCAATGGGGAGGCAAACTTGGAAAACAAGAAACACTTATGCTGGCCAGAAAAGTGATGGAAAAGATGTTTCAAGGGGTGTAACACCTGTAGGGGGCATGGCGGAGTGGGATACATGCCCAAAGTCCCGGGGAAAAAACAGGATTTGAAGCAAAGCAGCGTTTTATGGGCAGAAATCACCTTGAATGCTAAATTGCAGGACTAAAGTGCTTTAAACCATCTTGCATGTGTATACATCAATCAGGGATTGAAATTAGAGTACTGCTTCACACTGACACACCAAACTCACTGTAACGCACTGCAAACAGCTGTTTGTGTGGTAACGCCCGTGCTGGACTACTGCGCACCATGGCGAGATTGCTCTTCCTCAGTAATATTGTAACAAACGTACCTAGTGTGGTCTCTTCAGGCTGCTCTGATAGTTTGGAGCAGCTGGAGGCAGCTTCCTCTTCGATCAAAGGCATCCCTGGCATCCCCCGCTTCCCTGTTGACGTGAGTTAGAATGTTGGCATCCCCAGCTCCCATACAGATGTGGGTCAGAATGTTGTTTCTGGCAGGACGTGCGCAGCTCAGAGCTGTCTTTATAGGCTTAGAAGGGAGGGTCTAGCGGACATCAGCAGTGATGTCACTAGGCGACATCATTAGGGGAGTGGTTATAGGGAATTGGGATTTTGTATATAAGGCCAGGTGCTTTAGTTGCTCACTGGCCTTGATACTAATCAGTTCGCTGGTTTCAGGTCTAGCCAGAAAGCCTCCTTGAGCTACATCAATATATTGTGTAGACGAACAATATATATGTACTCCAGTTAGTCAGTCATTTATTATTTTCGTATATACCATTGATTGTTTATTTACCTGTGTACCGACCTATTGCTTGTTTCCTGACCTCGCTCTAGTCTAGTCCTTCTGTACCATAGCCATCTGATATCTGATACCGACTCGGCCTGTTCCCTGACTACGTTTATCTGCCTGACCCTTGTAATATGACTGACATCTGATACACGTTTATGACCCTGCTCGAATTGACTCTGATTTAGCTTACGATTTTGTACCTCGACTTTCTATAACTTGTCCACAAGTTCTGACTGGTCTCGACTACACATTGTATTATTATTGTGTATTTATCTGTATCTGTTACTTAGTCACGCCCAGCGTGATAGATATCAGGTAATGTCTGACTGCCTTATAAACTTTCAATGGTTCTTTCTCTACCATTGTTAAAGCTTTCATCTATTTTTTTTTTATTACATTTTTTACTTGCTGTTCAGTACCTTCAACGAGAATCTATTATGGAGGGCAAGTCTGTGACCACAGGTAATGGCTGGGGAATCAAGGTTTAATCCCGGGCCGGAGTTGGAGCTTGAGAAACGGCTACCAAAACACATCCAAGGAAAGCAGCAGGCATGGCATGCATGTCCCGAGGTAGTGACCAAAAATAACAATACAGGAAGAGGACTTTCGAGACCCTGCTGTATATGTCCTTTAACGAGAATATGTTATGGCAGACAATGATGACACCACTTGCCTTTCACGAGAATCTGTTCTGGAGGGCAAGTCTGCCATCCATTCAAGTGAAAGGTATGCACTGACTGCCAGGTATAATACAATGTGCAGTCACAGATGCAGTGAAAGGTATATAGGGGCTGCAAACAGCCGTTTGTGTAGTGACGGGCGTGCTGGACTGGTGCGCACCAGTGGTGCTCAGCAGAGCTCGAATATTCGAGTAGCTCGAATATTCGAGCTCTTTTTCAGCTATTCAAGCTCGGTATTCGAGCTCCGAATAGCTGCAGCTATTCGAATGGGCTATTCGAGTAAACGCGAATAGCCCATTCACTATTCGAGCTATTCGAGCAAACGGCGCTATTCGAGCTCGGGTACCGAGCTCGAATAGCGTCATAGCCCAGATTGATGTCCTTAGAGCCAATCAGAGGGCTCCCAGGCCCTCTGACGGCAGCCAATCACAGAGGGGGACCCTGGCCAGCCCCTACCCTATAAATAGCGGCCGCCATGTTAGGTTTCTCCGTCCTTGCCTGAGACTTGCATAGAGAGAGAGTTGCTCCTTTGTGCTTTGGCTTAGCAAGAGCTCTATTGTGGTCATTTACCTAGCGTTTTTGCTCACATACACCTCCTATACACACCTATATTGTTGTTAGTTAGATAGACATTGTATTTTAGTTAGTAGCTTTTGTGTTACATAGACAGAGACAGCTGCTGCAGGCAAGCTTACAGCTTTAGGCCTCAGGGCCTGCCTGTGTGGGCAGCTGTTCTCTCCTGTCCTCTGTTAGTATATTTCTCTCATCTATACCAGTATTTCTGCTGTCCTTTACTACTGATTGATTCTGTATTTAGTATTGTAGTTATACTGTACTAGGACACTCACTGTCACTGTTCATAGGCTAAGGCTAAGGCTACTAGCTCCTGCGTGTGTGCACTCACTGTCTTGTACACACACACTCTATTTCCTTCTGATTACTAATTGATTATTGTAATTAGTTGTACTTACTGTTACTACTTACTCTTACTGTACTAGGAGTCTAGGACACTCAGTCACTGTTCATAGGCTACTAGCTCCTGCGTGTGTGCACTCACTCACTGTCTGTGTACTGTAGTGTACACACACACTCTATTTCCTTCTGATTACTGATTGATTATTGTAATTAGTTGTACTTACTGTTACTACTTACTCTTACTGTACTATAGGAGTCTAGGACACTCAGTCACTGTTCATAGGCTACTAGCTCCTGCGTGTGTGCACTCACTTACTGTCTGTGTACTGTAGTGTACACACACACTCTATTTCCTTCTGATTACTGATTGATTATTGTAATTAGTTGTACTTACTGTTACTACTTACTCTTACTGTACTATAGGAGTCTAGGACACTCAGTCACTGTTCATAGGCTACTAGCTCCTGCGTGTGTGCACTCACTGTCTGTGTACTGTACACACACATTCTATTTCCTTCTGATTACTGATTAATTATTGTAATTAGTTGTACTTACTGTTACTTCTTACTCTTACTGTACTATAGGAGTCTAGGACACTCAGTCACTGTTCATAGGCTAGCTCCTGCGTGTGTGTGTGCACTCACTGTCTGTGTAGTGTGTACACACTACACACACTCTATTTCCTTCTGATTACTGATTGATTATTGTAATTTCTAGTTGTACTTCCTGACTCTTACTACTTACTTACTGTAGTAGGGACACTCACTCAGTCACTGTTCATAGGCTAGCTCCTGCGCGTGTTTGCGCGTGCGTGCACTCACTGTCTGTAGTGTACACACACTAAATTTACTTGTGATTACTACTGATTATTGTAACTTCTAGTTGTACTTCCTGACTGTTACTACTTACTTACTGTACTAGGGACACTCACTCAGTCACCTCACCCACCAACCCACTCCATTAAAGTACCCCACTTTTAACCCGCCCTTTTAAAAAACTTTTGTCTTTACGCCCAAAACATCGAAGATGTCTGGAAGTGGCAGCCAGTGCGGTTTGGGCAAGGGGAAGGGCAGCAAAGGAATCAGGAGGAGAGGGAGCAGCATTGTGGCAGGCCGCGGCCGCGCCACCATGCACAGTTCCGCAGCAGCAGCAGCAGCGTCAGTGGCTAACATTCCTCCCATAGCCACTGGCCGTGGACGCCTTGGGCGCCGCCCAGCAGGAGCATCTGCAACTCACGCTGCAGAGACACAGCAGCAGCAGCGTGTAGCACCTGCTCCGATTTTCCTCCAGCCGGGTCGGAAACGTCCCATTGAGGAAAAGCATGCAGACACTGTGGTGCAACTCATGACGGAGGATGAGCATCCCGCCATCAGCTCTGCATCCGAGGCCTCCACCCTCACCACCACCACCCCTGTTCGCAGCAGCCGCCCAGCAGGGTCTGGGGAGGAGGCCAGTTCACCGTCACAAGTTGGCGACCTGTCACTCAGCAGTATTTTTACCCCAGGCACCATCAGGGTATTGTCTGCTGTTGTTGGCGATTTGGAGGAGGAGATGCTGATGGGCACTTTGGGGGATGAGGGATTGGACAGCAAGACTGTGGTGACAGTCAAGCAGCCCATCCATGCATCAGGAGAGGAGTTTGGGGGGTCATCATCCCAGCAGGACATGTTTCAGGAGGGGGAGGATGATGATGACCCGGTGACAGACAGAGACTGGGTGCCACCACCTCCAGGGGATGTCGTCCTCAGCAGCTCTGAGGAGGAGGAGGAGGATGCGCTTGTGGGCCTTGCAAGGAGGCGCATCATTGCAACCATTGGCAGCAGTAGGCAGGTCCCACAGCCTGCTGGTGTCTCAGGCTCATCAGCAGCAGCAGCATCTGCCAGTACCACCACCAGCCGCACCCAAGCCCCCCCCCCCCCCCAACCACCACAGGGAGACAGGCGGCAGCAGCGCTTCCATGCCGTAGGGGGATGTTTCTGTCACCAATCTGGCGATTTTTCACCATGCCCACTGTGTACAGCAAGTACGCCACTTGCAACCACTGTCAGCGGAAGTTGAGCAGAGGTGCAGACCCCTTAAAGTTCAGCACCAGCTCGCTCATCAACCACCTTGCTGCGAAACATTTCCACCAGCATGAGGAGTTCCAGAGGCTGAAGGCATCTGGTGCTGGCAGTGGCACCACACCCATCACTGCACAGCCTTCAGCTGCAGCAGCAGCAGCAACAGCAGCCACCCGCCCTCCTGCTCCTCCAGCAGCACCAGCAGGAGTGCGGAAACGCACTGCTCCTCCCCCCTCTGCAACTCCTGCCGCCGACACTGAGGCCTGTTCTGGCAGCCAGTCCTCAGTGGCCTCCTCCGCTGTGTCTGCTGATTCCCGTGCCAGCAAAAGGCCACGCCAGAGCCTTTTGAGCGAGTCCTTCCAGGGGGTGGTTAGGGCTCTGCCTCCCAGAAGCCGTCGCGTGCGGCAGCTGAACGGCTTGCTGGCACGGGCCATGTGCTCCCAACTCCTGCCGTACACGCTCGTGCAGGAGGGGAGCGACATTCGTGCGCTGCTTGCTTGCGCAGCCCCAGACTGGCAGCTCCCCAGCAGACACTTCTTTGCCCGGAAGGCCATTCCTGCACTGCACCGCTTTGTGATGGCCAATGTGGAGCGAGGGCTGGAGCACGCGGTTGGTGAAAGGGTCCACGTCACCATGGACTCCTGGAGCAGCCGCTTTGGGACAGGCCGCTACCTGTCCTTCACTGTCCACTGGGTCAGCTTGGTGGAAGGGGGTGAGGATGGGAGAGCAGCAGCGGGCACAGCAGCAGCAGCAACACAGTGGGTGGTGCCACCCCGCAGGGTCAGGGGAACTGCAGCAGGTTCCTCCGATCCTCTGCCATCCTCCGGCACACCTGGCCAAACCCCCCGCCTCAGCAGCAGCGTGAAGGCCCGCCACTGCCAAGCGCTGCTGCACTTGGTCAGCCTTGGGAAGACCAAGCTGACGGCAACCCATGTGTTGGCCAAACTCCAGGAGCAGGAGAGGATTTGGCTGACCCCCAGAGGCCTCAGAGTCGGAGAGGTGGTGGCCGACAATGGGGCCAATCTGGTTGCCGCAATAGACAGGGGAAACCTGACCCACATCCCCTGTCTTGCCCACGTGCTGAACCTGGTGGTGCAGAAGTTCTTGCGCACCTACCAGGGGATGGGCGAACTTCTGGAAACGGCAAGGAACGTTGTGCGTCACTTCCGGCGCTCGGCTGCAGCCTGTGCGAGCCTGGAAGACGTGCAAAAGGAGCTGGATCTGCCACGCCATCGGCTGATCCTTGACGTTCCGACTCGCTGGAACTCCACCCTGGCGATGTTGGAGCGTCTGGTTGAACAGAAGCGCGCTGTCAAACAGTACCTTGCCCTGGCCACTGTTTCCGCCGCTCAGAGAAGGGACAAGACCAGCAACATCCCGTCCATCGTCCCCGATGATGACTGGAGGCACATGCAGCAGGTGTGCTTAGTGCTGGCTCCCTTTCTGCAGGCCACTAACATGGTGAGCAGGGACCATGCTATGGTCTGCGAGTGGGTGCCCCTGGTTTGTCTGCTGAACAGGGCCCTCGATGCTTTGCTGGAACAGGGAGTGGCAGCCTTGGACCAGCAGGAGCGGCAAGCAGCTGCACAGTCCACCTCTGAGGGGGAGGAGGAGGAGGACTTGGTGGAGGTCCCTGACCTTGCTGCTGATGAGGGGGAGCAGCACAGTGCAGCTGAGTTGGTGCGGGGGTGGAGAGAGGATGAGGCTGACGAGGCAGAGGAGGAGGATGAGGACAGCAGCACTGCCGTCGATGTGCCAGCAGACGTGGCCCGCCTCTTCCCAATGGCAGCGCACATGCTGACGTGCCTGCGCAGGGACCCCAGGGTGATCCAGATGAAGCAGAGGGAGGACATCTGGATCAGCATGATGTTGGACCCACGCCTCAAGGGGAAGTTGAGCCAGTTCCTGCCGCCTGCAGGAGGAGACCCAGCGCAACAAATAAGGAGCTTGCAGCAGGCCCTTGTTGAGCGCTTGGAGGAAGCCTTCCCCCATCCTTCCACCCCCACTGTCCAGCAGCCAGCACAGAGGCAGCAGCAGGTGCCTGCATCCAGCAGCAAGCGCCCCACAGACCTGCTGTCTCTCAGCCACGAGCTCTACAGGACTGTAGAGGCTCCGGCAGCAGTGACTAGAGAGGAGGTGCATGCAGCAGCATCCTCCACCGGTCACAGCCAGCGCCTGACCCGCATGGTGGCTGACTACATGGGGTCCTACAGCGGGCTTGACAGCGATGCCCCTGTTGATCCCATGGAGTATTGGGTCAAGCGCCTGGAGATCTGGAGCGAGCTGGCGCAGTACGCCCTGGAAGTGCTGTCCTGCCCCCCTTCCAGCGTGCTGTCCGAGCGCTGCTTCAGTGCAGCTGGTGGTGTGGTCACAGAGAAACGCTCACGTCTGTCTCACAAGTCTGTGGACAGACTGACGTTTCTCAAGATGAACCAGGCGTGGGTGGAAGGCGAGTTCCTGGCCCCTGTTGTCGGCGAGAGGGGGACATGAACTGGCTAAGAACCATCGTTAATGTGCCTTACCACCCTTTACCACCTCCTGGCTCCTGCTCACTAAGCCAGCCTGGTTCACTTTGACTATTACGTCGCCTGCAGCCACACATTTTACACCTACAGTGGGCTGCTGTGTACTACCCTTCTGCTGTCTGTCTGTGTTTCCCACTGCCAGGGTACACAGATTTACCTTCTGCTGCCACTCTGCCACCAGCTATTACGTCAAACAATAGCTATATATCTGTGTAATTTGTTTTACAAACAAAACCAAAAAACCATTAAAAAAAAAAAAAAAGGTTTAATTTTTCTGAGGTGCCCGGGTTGAAAACTGTGTTGTCCCAGTTGTGTATTGGACACGATGTGGGCTGCACGACCGCTGTCTGGGACCTCCTGTTGTGTTCATTTACGGCCTGGTATCACCGCTAGGTACCAGGGCTATTATGTCACGCTGCCTGCCTGCTGCCACACTCACACTACTCCTCCATTCCTCCTGCTGCTGCTGTCTGTCTGTGTTTCCCACTGCCAGGGTACACAGAATTACCTTCTGCTGCCACACTGCCACCAGCTATTACGTCAAACAATAGCTGCTCACATTACTCCTCCATTCCTCCTGCTGCTGCTGCTGTCGGTCTGTGTTTCCCACTGCCAGGGTACACAGAATTACATTCTGCTGCCACTCTGCCACCAGCTATTACGTCAAAAAATAGCTATATCTGTGTAATTGGTTGTAAAACCAAAACTACAAAACCATTACAAAAAAAAAGGTTTAATTTTTCTGAGGTGCCCGGGTTGAAAACTGTGTTGTCCCAGTTGTGTATTGGACACGATGTGGGCTGCACGACCGCTGTCTGGGACCTCCTGTTGTGTTCATTTACGGCCTGGTATCACCGCTAGGTACCAGGGCTATTATGTCACGCTGCCTGCCTGCTGCCACACTCACACTACTCCTCCATTCCTCCTGCTGCTGCTGTCTGTCTGTGTTTCCCACTGCCAGGGTACACAGAATTACCTTCTGCTGCCAGTCTGCCACCAGCTATTACGTCAAACAATAGCTGCACACATAATTACTCCTCCATTCCTCCTGCTGCTGCTGCTGTCTGTCTGTGTTTCCCAACGCCAGGGTACACAGATTTACCTTCTGCTGCCACTCTGCCACCAGCTATTACGTCAAAAAATAGCTATATCTGTGTAATTGGTTGTAAAACCAAAACTACAAAACCATTACAAAAAAAAAGGTTTAATTTTTCTGAGGTGCCCGGGTTGAAAACTGTGTTGTCCCAGTTGTGTATTGGACACGATGTGGGCTGCACGACCGCTGTCTGGGACCTCCTGTTGTGTTTATTTACGGCCTGGTATCACCGCTAGGTACCAGGGCTATTATGTCACGCTGCCTACCTGCTGCCACACTCACACTACTCCTCCATTCCTCCTGCTGATGCTGCTGTCTGTCTGTGTTTCCCACTGCCAGGGTACACAGAATTAGCTTCTGCTGCCACTCTGCCACCAGCTATTACGTCAAACAATAGCTGCTCACATAATTACTCCTCCATTCCTCCTGCTGCTGCTGTCTGTCTGTGTTTCCCAACGCCAGGGTACACAGATTTACCTTCTGCTGCCACTCTGCCACCAGCTATTACGTCAAAAAATAGCTATATCTGTGTAATTGGTTGTAAAACCAAAACTACAAAACCATTACAAAAAAAAAGGTTTAATTTTTCTGAGGTGCCCGGGTTGAAAACTGTGTTGTCCCAGTTGTGTATTGGACACAATGTGGGCTGCACGACCGCTGTCTGGGACCTCCTGCCTGCTGTGTTTATTTACAGCCCTGGTATCACCGCTAGGTACCAGGGCTATTATGTCACGCTGCCTGCCTCATTGACTGCCTGCTGCCACACACTCATCCTCCTCCTCCTGCTGCTGAATTTACCTCCTGCTGTCTGTGTGTTTCCACTGCCAGGGAGCACATACAATGGCGCTTCCAACATGCGTGCGCCACCAGCTATTTGTTACGCTCAAAAATAGCTGCATTTCTTTAAAAAAAAAAATTGAAAAGAGAAATAAGTGAAGAAGAAGACGATATAGAAGAAGATGAAGAAGAAGAAGATGAAGAAGAAGAAGAAGAAGAAGAAGGAGAAGAAGAAGAAGATGAAGAAGAAGATGAAGAAGATGAAGAAGAAGATGAAGAAGATGAAGAAGATGAAGAAGAAGAAGATGAAGAAGAAGAAGAAGGAGAAGAAGAAGAAGATGAAGATGAAGAAGATGAAGAAGAAGATGAAGAAGAAGATGAAGAAGATGAAGAAGAAGAAGATGAAGAAGAAGAAGATGAAGAAGATGAAGAAAAAGAAGATGAAGAAGAAGAAGATGATGATGAAGAAGATGAAGAAGAAGAAGAAGAAGACAATATAAAAGAAGAAGAAGATGATATAGAAGAAGATATAGAAGAAGAAGATATAGAAGAAGAAGATATAGAAGAAGAAGATATAGAAGAAGAAGAAGAAGAAGATATAGAAGATAAAGAAGAAGAATAAGAAGAAGAAGTATATACAGTACTGAACAAAATTCTGGACACAACTTCTCTTTTCACCTTTTTTTTTTTAAAGGAACATCCCCACATAATCACTTGCTGTTGTTACTTGGAAAAAAAGATGTTTCTTGCATCATTCACCCTCAAAACAAGTGTAGGAAGCTATTTAAGGCCAATTCGAATAGTCAGCTCGAATAATGAGCTATAATACCGACTCGAATAGTGAGCTCGAAGTCCGAGGTCGAATCGAATAGTAAAATTTATTCGACTCGAATATTCGACTGACCTCGAATAATTTACTATTCGAATTCGACCAAACTCGAATTTTGAAAAGGGGTATTTGAGCACCACTAGTGCGCACCATGATGAGATTGCCGGTGAAGGCGGCTTTCCAGCCCATATGGTCGCCAGGCTGAGGTAACTGAACAGTGACTGTCCATCTGATCAAATTTGGACTATCCACTATGAAGCAACAACCTCATCGTGGGTGTGCCCCCTGCAATACCTCACAGACAACCCCCCCCCTGGTTTGTCTGTGAGGTATTGCAGGCTTATTGGCTGACATGTGCCTGCAGACTGTGATGTAAGGGGTCAAAGTTCAGCCCAACGATGATGTATGGGGGAAGGTCAAATAACGCCATGTGCTCGCTGCTCAGGTATCCCCTGATGATGGCGAGAGGCCGAAACTAGTCGGGACGAGAGCCGGCTATGCATCTCTGATCGTTATTACCTTGTTTGCTGTGTACCACATGGGTGGGAAGTGATCTAGCCGGAGAGGGTCCTAATTGGTTTGGGACCCTCACTATGTGAGTAATTATGTACATATTTTATCTCATCTTTGAATAAATTCTGCCTGAATATTATCTACTGAGAGCATCCCTCTTTCTTCCTGATCTCTACTGCTCCCCCATACCCATGTCTGTACTAATCCCCCCACTGCTCCCCCATACCCATGTCTGTACTAATCCCCCACTGCTCCCCCATACCCATGTCTGTACTAATCTCCCCACTGCTCCCCCATACCCATGTCTGTACTAATCCTCCCACCACTCCCCCATACCTATGTCTGTACTAATCCCCCCACTGCTCCCCCATACCCATGTCTGTACTAATCCCCCACTGCTCCCCCATACCCATGTCTGTGCTAATCCCCCCACTGCTCTCCCATACCCATGTCTGTGCTGATCCCCCCACTGCTCTCCCATACCCATGTCTGTGCTGATCCCCCACTGCTCCCCCATACCCATGTCTGTACTAATCCCCCCACTGCTCCCCCATACCCATGTCTGTACTAATCCCCCACTGCTCCCCATACCCATGTCTGTACTAATCCCCCCACTGCTCCCCCATACCCATGTCTGTACTAATCCCCATACCCATGTCTGTACTAATCCCCCCACTGCTCCCCCATACCCATGTCTGTACTAATCCCCCCACTGCTCCCCCATACCCATGTCTGTACTAATCCCCCCACTGCTCTCCCATACCCATGTCTGTACTAATCCCCCCACTGCTCCCCCATACCCATGTCTGTACTAATTCCCCCACTGCTCCCCCATACCCATGTCTGTACTAATCCCCCCACTGCTCCCCCATACCCATGTCTGTACTAATCCCCCCACTGCTCCCCCATACCCATGTCTGTACTAATCCCCCCACTGCTCCCCCATACCCATGTCTGTACTAATCCCCCCACTGCTCCCCCATACCCATGTCTGTACTAATCCCTCCACTGCTCCCCCATACCCATGTCTGTACTAATCCCCCCACTGCTCCCCCATACCCATGTCTGTACTAATCCCCCACTGCTCCCCCATACCTGTGTCTGTACTAATCCCCCCACTGCTCCCCCATACCCATGTCTGTACTAATCCCCCCACTGCTCTCCCATACCCATGTCTGTACTAATACCCCCACTGCTCCCCCATACCCATGTCTGTACTAATCCCCCACTGCTCCCCCATACCTGTGTCTGTACTAATCCCCCCACTGCTCCCCCATACCTGTGTCTGTACTAATCTCCCCACTGCTCCCCCATACCCATGTCTGTACTAATCCCCACACTGCTCCCCCATACCCATGTCTGTACTAATCTCCCCACTGCTCCCCCATACCCATGTCTGTACTAATCCTCCCACCACTCCCCCATACCTATGTCTGTACTAATCCCCCCACTGCTCCCCCATACCCATGTCTGTACTAATCCCCCCACTGCTCCCCCATACCCATGTCTGTACTAATCCCCCCACTGCTCCCCCATACCCATGTCTGTACTAATCCCCCCACTGCTCCCCCATACCCATGTCTGTACTAATCCCTCCACTGCTCCCCATACCCATGTCTGTACTAATCCCCCCCCCCATACCCATGTCTGTACTAATCTCCCCACTGCTCCCCCATACCCATGTCTGTACTAATCCCCCCCACTGCTCCCCCATACCCATGTCTGTACTAATCCCCCCCCATACCCATGTCCATACTAATCTTACCACTGCTCCCCCATAGCCATGTTTTTACTAATTCATCCACTGCTCTCCATACCCGTGTCTGTACTAATCTCATTACTGCTTCCCCTTACCCATGTCTGTACTAATCTACACCACTGTAACCTACATCCTGGCAATTCTCAACAGGCATACATATGCTAGAAAAAATAATAAGAGGTTGTTTGAAGGTAGATGAGGGATTTGTGTAATAATAATATTAATAATCATACTACTAATAATAATAATTAATACAATAGCTATATGGCTGAGTGCAGGTGATTCCACAACTAGACGCTGCAGTTAGCTTATTCACCACAAGATGGCAACATAACTTCTCCCAGGTGGAACACATAGACAGGAAGTTATGATGAAGCATAAGGCAGGAAATGATGTAAAACTAGCAGATATTTATGCGACACAGACGTTACAGAGGTTGCAGGAGGTAGAGGGGGGCACACGGCTGGAAGAGGTAATTGTGTGATTATTGTTATATATTGGGCAGAGCAGAGGTCGGGGTGGGCATACTTGTTATATATTGGGCAGAGCAGAGGTCGGGGTGGACATACTTGTTATATATTGGGCAGAGCAGAGGTCGGGGTGGGCATACTTGTTATATATTGGGCAGGGCAGAAGTCGGGGTGGACATACTTGTCATATATTGTGTAGAGCAGAGGTCAGGGTGGACATACTTGTTATATATTGGGCAGAGCAGAGGTCGGGGTGGACATACCTGTTGTATATTGGGCAGAGCAGAGGTCGGGGTGGACATACTTGTTATATATTGGGCAGAGCAGAGGTCGGTGTGGACATACTTGTTATATATTGGGCAGAGCAGAGGTCGGGGTGGACATACTTGTTATATATTGAGCAGAGGTCGGGGTGGACATACTTGTTATATATTCGGCAGAGCAGAGGTCGGGGTGGACATACTTGTTATATATTGGGCAGAGCAGAGGTCGGGTGGACATACTAGTTATATATTGGGCAGAGCAGAGGTGGGGTGGACATACTTGTTATATATTGGGCAGAGCAGAGGTCGGGGTGGACATACTTGTTATATATTGGGCAGAGCAGAGGTCGGGTGGAAATACTTGTTATATATTGGGCAGAACAGAGGTCGGAGGGACATTCTTATATATTGGGCAGAGCAGAGGTCGGGGGGGGGGGGGCATACTTGTTATATATTGGGAGAGCAGAGGTCGGGGTGGGCATACTTGTTATATATTGGTCAGAGCAGAGGTCGGGGTGGACATGCTTGTTATATATTGGGAGAGCAGAGGTCGGGGTGGGCATACTTGTTATATATTGGGCAGAGCAGAGGTCGGGGTGAACATACTTGTTATATATTGGACAGAGCAGAGGTCTGGGCGGACATACTTGTTATATATTGGGCAGAGCAGAGGTCGAGGTGAACATACTTGTTATATATTGGCCAGAGCAGAGGTTGGGGTGGACATACTTGTTATATATTGGGCAGAGCAGAGGTCGAGGTGGTCATACTTGTTATATATTGGGCAGAGCAGAGGTCGGGGTGGACATACTTGTTATATATTGGGCAGAGCAGAGGTCGAGGTGAACATACTTGTTATATATTGGCCAGAGCAGAGGTCGGGGTGGACATACTTGTTATATATTGGGCAGAGCAGAGGTCGAGGTGGTCATACTTGTTATATATTGGGCAGAGCAGAGGTCGGGGTGGACATACTTGTTATATATTGGGCAGAGCAGAGGTCGGGGTGGACAAACTTGTTATATATTGGGCAGAGCAGAGGTCGGGGTGGACATACTTGTTATATATTGGGCAGAGAAGAGGTCAGGGTGGACATGTATATGGAATATAGCCATGTCCCTCCAGTGCCCGCATCTCACCTTCCTAGTAATAATTCACATCACAGAGACAAGAGAAGATGTATATGGAATATAGCCATGTCCCTCCAGTGCTGGCATCTCACCTTCCTAGTAATAATTCAGTCACATCACAGAGACAAGAGATGATGTATGTTGAATATAGCCATGTCCCTCTAGTGTCATACCTCTCCCAACTTTTTGAGATGAGAAAGAGGGCCCCTTAAGCCACGCACCTGCTACACCCCTGATCAAGCCCCTGTAACACATCTAGTGATGCATACCATAAACATTTTACAAGAAAAATGTGTTGTTTTTTAATTCAAACCACACTGATCCTTTCTATCCTGGTTCATTTTCCTTCATATTAACATTTTAAAATTAGCAATATATGTTAATAAAGTTTAGAGTCAATCAAACACATTTTTTTTAGAGAAATCTATTGGATTCTGCACAAAGATGATGGCTGGTGGGTCACAGCTAGGGAGTGGAGCTAGGTAACAAGGGGCATGGCTAGTAGGGCAGGCAGAGAAGATGGAGGCTGCAGCTGGAGAGGGGTTGGGTTGCCCCTGCTGCTTTGGTCCTGGAACTGGCACTGTCCCAGCTGGGAGGTTTGTTGCTATGACTCTTGGAGGGTTTGGGGTTAGTAGGTGATGAACAGGTGGCCTCAAGTATGGTCAGGATATGGAGCTGCAGTCCCATCTGCCTAGTTCATCAGGTGCCAGAGCCATAAGTAAGGATAATTTATAGCTAATTAGCTGCAGGCCTCTGCTCCTATCTTCCTCTGTCACCAGCTGTTCTCTCCTCACATCCGCTTCCGACACTGCTGTAATCTCCCTGAATTATGTTCTTTTATGTGCTCTTTTTACTAGTGCTTATATCTTATTCCTATAATCTTTTATCCTTTTCAGAAATAGGATCTGAGCTCAAAGTACAAGAGACCTCTGTGAGGAGTGATCAGCAGTCTATGGCGGAGGGTGACATGATGGGGCCAATTAAAGAGGATGAAGAAGAGACGTATGTGAGGAGTGATCAGCAGTCTATGGCGGAGGGTGACATGATGGGGCCAATTAAAGAGGAAGAAGAAGAGACGTATGTGAGGAGTGATCAGCAGTCTGTGGAGGAGGGTGACATGATGGGGCCAATTAAAGAGGAAGAAGAAGAGACGCTTGTGTGGAGTAATCAGCAGTCTATGGAGGAGGGAGACATGAGGGAAATTAAAGAGGAGGAAGAAGAGCGATATGTGATGAGTAGTCAGCAGTCTACAAAGGAGTGTGACATTATGGGGATGATTAAAGATAAAGAAGAGATGTATGTGAGGAGTGATCAGCAGTCTATGGAGGAGGGTGGCATGATGAGGACAATTAAAGAGGAGGAAGAAGAAGAGAAATATATGAGGAGTGATCAGCAGTCTATGGAGGAGGGTGACATGATGAGGACAATAAAAGAGGAAGAAGAGGAGATGTATGTGAGGGGTGATCAGCAGTCTGTGGAGGAAGGTTTAATAATTAGAGTGATTAAAGAAGAGACATATGTGAGGAGTGATCAGCGGTCTGCAGAGGAGGGAGACATGATGAGGACAACTATGGAGAAGGACCCTCTTACAGAGAGCAGAACAGGTGAGTGATCAGCATTAATATGTGTTTGGATGCAGCTGATAGAGAATATATTCACATGCACTGTTACACTGCACACCTCTCACCTTGCTGCTGTACTGTATGTGGAAGGCCTCTCCTTACACACAGAGATAATGGCTGCAGCTGATAGAGAATATAGTCACATGCACTGTTACACTGCACACCTCTCACCTTGCTGCTGTACTGTATGGGGAAGGCCTCTCCTTACACACAGAGATAATGGCTGCAGCTGATAGAGAATATAGTCACATGCACTGTTACACTGCACACCTCTCACCTTGCTGCTGTACTATATGTGGAAGGCCTCTCCTTACACACACAGATAATGGCTGCAGCTGATAGAGAATATAGTCACATGCACTGTTACACTGCACACCTCTCACCTGGCTGCTGTACTGTATGTGGAAGGCCTCTCCTTACACACAGAGATAATGGCTGCAGCTGATAGAGAATATAGTCACATGCACTGTTACACTGCACACCTCTCACCTTGCTGCTGTACTGTATGGGGAAGGCCTCTCCTTACACACAGAGATAATGGCTGCAGCTGATAGAGAATATAGTCACATGCACTGTTACACTGCACACCTCTCACCTTGCTGCTGTACTGTATGGGGAAGGCCCTTTCTTACACACAGATAATGGCTGCAGCTGATAGAGAATATATTTACATGCACTGTTACACTGCACACCTCTCACCTTGCTGCTGTACTGTATGGGGAAGGCCTCTCCTTACACACAGATAATGGCTGCAGCTGATAGAGAATATAGTCACATGCACTGTTACACTGCACACCTCTCACCTTGCTGCTGTACTGTATGGGGAAGGCCTCTCCTTACACACAGAGATAATGGCTGCAGCTGATAGAGAATATAGTCACATGCACTGTTACACTGCACACCTCTCACCTTGCTGCTGTACTGTATGGGGAAGGCCTCTCCTTACACACAAAGATAATGGCTGCAGCTGATAGAGAATATAGTCACATGCACTGTTACACTGCACTCCTCTCACCTTGCTGCTGTACTGTATGGGGAAGGCCTCTCCTTACACACAGAGATAATGGCTGCAGCTGATAGAGAATATAGTCACATGCACTGTTACACTGCACACCTCTCACCTTGCTGCTGTACTGTATGGGGAAGGCCTCTCCTTACACACAGAGATAATGGCTGCAGCTGATAGAGAATATATTCACATGCACTGTTACACTGCACACCTCTCACCTTGCTGCTGTACTGTATGGGGAAGGCCTCTCCTTACACACAGAGATACTGGCTGCAGCTGATAGAGAATATAGTCACATGCACTGTTACACAGCACACCTCTCACCTTGCTGCTGTACTGTATGGGGAAGGCCTCTCCTTACACACAGAGATAATGGCTGCAGCTGATAGAGAATATAGTCACATGCACTGTTACACTGCACACCTCTCACCTTGCTGCTGTACTGTATGTGGAAGGCCTCTCCTTACACACAGAGATAATGGCTGCAGCTGATAGAGAATATAGTCACATGCACTGTTACACTGCACACCTCTCACCTTGCTGCTGTACTGTATGTGGAAGGCCTCTCCTTACACACAGAGATAATGGCTGCAGCTGATGGAGAATATAGTCACATGCACTGTTACACTGCACACCTCTCACCTTGCTGCTGTACTGTATGTGGAAGGCCTCTCCTTACACACAGAGATAATGGCTGCAGCTGATAGAGAATATAGTCACATGCACTGTTACACTGCACACATCTCACCTTGCTGCTGTACTGTATGGGGAAGGCCTCTCCTTACACACAGAGATAATGGCTGCAGCTGATAGAGAATATAGTCACATGCACTGTTACACTGCACACCTCTCACCTGGCTGCTGTACTGTATGGGGAAGGCCTCTCCTTACACACAGAGATAATGGCTGCAGCTGATAGAGAATATAGTCACATGCACTGTTACACTGCACACCTCTCACCTTGCTGCTGTACTGTATGGGGAAGGCCTCTCCTTACACACAGAGATAATGGCTGCAGCTGATAGAGAATATAGTCACATGCACTGTTACACTGCACACCTCTCACCTTGCTGCTGTACTGTATGTGGAAGGCCTCTCCTTACACACAGAGATAATGGCTGCAGCTGATAGAGAATATAGTCACATGCACTGTTACACTGCACACCTCTCACCTTGCTGCTGTACTGTATGTGGAAGGCCTCTCCTTACACACAGAGATAATGGCTGCAGCTGATAGAGAATATAGTCACATGCACTGTTACACTGCACACCTCTCATCTTGCTGCTGTACTGTATGTGGAAGGCCTCTCCTTACACACAGAGATAATGGCTGCAGCTGATAGAGAATATAGTCACATGCACTGTTACACTGCACACCTCTCACCTTGCTGCTGTACTGTATGTGGAAGGCCTCTCCTTACACACAGAGATAATGGCTGCAGCTGATAGAGAATATAGTCACATGCACTGTTACACTGCACACCTCTCACCTTGCTGCTGTACTGTATGGGGAAGGCCTCTCCTTACACACATAGATAATGGCTGCAGCTGATAGAGAATATAGTCACATGCACTGTTACACTGCACACCTCTCACCTTGCTGCTGTACTGTATGTGGAAGGCCTCTCCTTACACACAGAGATAATGGCTGCAGCTGATAGAGAATATAGTCACATGCACTGTTACACTGCACACCTCTCACCTTGCTGCTGTACTGTATGGGGAAGGCCTCTCCTTACACACAGAGATAATGGCTGCAGCTGATAGAGAATATAGTCACATGCACTGTTACACTGCACACCTCTCACCTTGCTGCTGTACTGTATGGGGAAGGCCTCTCCTTACACACAAAGATAATGGCTGCATAAAAACAATTTAAGCACAGAAGGGCTTGGATCTTTTTAAATCCCTAATGAACAATGATATGAACAGTACAATGTCCGAACAATGATGAATTAGAATACATTTTATTTGGCCAGGTAAGTTTGCATGTGCTAGTAATATGACTCTTTGGTTCCTTAACAGACACAGACACATTACAAGTCATGGACAGTATACAAGTTATAGAGTTAGCAAACATGGTGAGAAGCATTCATTTTCAGTTCTATGCTGTAATGCTTTCCAGTCCTAGCAGCTCTAGCGTGGTTCTACATTAAGCATAGCTACTGCCTGAGGGAAGTTCTGTGCCTCTAAATTTTTATTGTGACTGACCGGTATCTCACTCCTGTAGGCATAAGCTGGAGGATGGAGTGAGCAGGGTGAGGGGGGTCCGGGGCAATCTTGGTCGTTTTCTTTCTCCACCTGCTAGTATAAAGATCTTGCATGGAAGGTAAGCGGCAATTAGTGATTCTTTCTGCTGATTGATGTGCTGCAGTCTCACCTTTTCTCATACGGAGCGTGAGCCGAACAGTCATAGTGATGTCATGATAAATTCTATGGTCGCAGTAAAGACCTGCACCATTTATTTATAAAGCGCCAACATATTACACAGTACTGGACATTAGTTTAGGTTACAGACAATATATAGGGGTGACATACAGCAATAGGACAATACAGGAATACAAGAAAACAAGATCACACAGCACAGTATGAGTACAAGGTAATGCTTAGTCAGTCACTGGATGGGAGCATGGAGATTAGGCAAGTTGAGTTTAGTCCAATGCATAGCATGCATGCACAGTGATGAAGGTGGATGATCAGGTAGGACACAAAAGCAGGAGGTTTAGAGCATTTGTGAGGGATGGTAGGCCAGAGTGAAAAGGTGAGTTTTGAGGGCCTTCTTTAAGATGTTGGAGGGGGCTGCCCTAATGGGTGGAGGTAGGAAGATCAATAGTGTTGGAGCAGCTCTTGAGAAGTCCTGGAGGCCTGCATAGGAGTGGGTGATGCAGGGGGTGGTCAGGCGAAGTTCATTTGAGGTATCGGAGTGAGCTGCTAGGTGTGTACCTCTGAGTAAGATCAGAAATGTAAGTTGAACAGGTTTTGTGGACAGATTTGTAGGTCAGACACAGTATCTTGAATCTGATTCTGGACTGGATAGGAAGCCAGTGGAGGGATTCACAGAGGGGAGCTGCCCTGGTGGAGCGATGGGAGGAGTCAATAATTCTGGCTGCTGCATTCATGATGGACTGCAGCAGGGCAATTCGGGTCATAGGGAGACCAGACAGAAGGGCATTGCAGTAGTCAAGGTGGGAAATTATGAGGAGATGGATGAGGAGTTTGGTGGTGGCAGAGGTCGAAAAGGGCGGATCTTGCAGATGTTACGGAGGTGGAAGTTGCAGGACTTTGTGAGGTTTTGGATGTGGGGAGTGAAGGAGAGTGCAGAGTCCAGGGTGACACCCAGACAGCGTGCTTGAGAGGTAGGGCGAATGGTAGTGTGGTTAACAGTGACATGCACCTCTGGGGGAGGTTCAGGGATGGCCGAGGTGGGAAGATCATAAACTCCATTTTGTCTAGATCTAAATTTCAGGAACCTAGCGAACATTCAGGAGGAGACCTTGTCCATGGTAGTGGTGGATATGTCAGGGGTGTGGAAGTAGATCTGGATGTCATCTGCATACAGATGATAGTTAAAACCCATGGAGGAGATTGCCAATGAAGGATGTGTACAGGAAAGTCAGTAGATGGCCAAGGACTGAGCCTTGGGGGACTCCCACTGAGAGGTGCTTTGGGCGTGGATGAGGGTTCATTGAAGGAGATTGTGAAGGAGCGGTTGGAGAGGTAGGATGAAAGCCAGGCCAGGGCGAGGTCCTGAATGCCCAAGGACTGGAGGAACTGGAGGAGTAGGGGATGTTCCACTGTGTCAAAAGCTGCTGAAAGGTGAAGGAGGAGAATGGAGTATTTACCTTCAGCTTTAGTTAACCCTCCTGGCGGTCTGTTAAAAACTGCCAGGGAGCAGCGCAGGAGTGTTTTTTTTAATTTTTTTTAAAATCATGTAGCGAGCCCAGAGCTCGCTACATGATAGCCGCTTCATCCCCCCACCCGCTTCGATCGCCTCCGGCGATCTTTGATCAGGAAATCCCGTTCAAAGAACGGGATTTCCTAGAGGGGTTCCTCCGTCGCCATGGCGACAGGCGGGATGACGTCACCGACGTCGTGACATCAAAGGGAGTCCCGATCCAACCCTCAGCGCTGCCTGGCACTGATTGGCCAGGCAGCGCATGGGGTCTGGGAAGGGGGGGACGGCACGGAGCGGCGGCGATTGGAATGCACACGCAGCTAGCAAACTGCTAGCTGCGTGTTTCAAAAAAAATTATGCAAATCGGCACAGCAGGGCCTGAGAAATCCTCCTGCGCAGCATAGCCCGTCCTCAGCATGGGCTTACCACCAGGGAGGCTATGGCAAGATCACTGACCACTTTGGTGAGAGCTATTTTGGTTGAGTGGGAAGGTCGAAATCCAGGTTGCAGTGCGTCTAGCAGTGAGTTGGCATTGAGGTATTGGGTCAGGCGTTTGTAAACTAGACACTCAAGGATTTTTGTGGCAAAGGGGAGGAGGGAGATAGGGCAGTAGTTGGAGGGTTGTATGGGGTTGAGGGAGGGTTTCTTGGGCAGGGGTAGTACAGAATTGACATGAAAAGTGTGCTATTCTGCTGCCTGTAAGATATCACCAGTGAGGAAATAATATCACAGTCTTGATGAACTGAGCCTATTGTCTGGTATCAGCTCAGATAGGTTTCTGTGAAGCAAAGAGTAGCAGAGAGGTAAAAGTCCTTCTTAGTCCTGATCAGTAGTTGAAGCTCCTCTAGTTTGTTGCATATTGACCTGACATTAGAGAGTATGATTCCAGGTAGTGGTGAACACAGTCCTCTACGCCAAAAGTGCACCTGGATCCTGGAGAGCTTGCCTCTTCTTCTAAGCCTCACTGCCTGATTCAGCACTGTAGCTCCACTGGTCAGAATTCCCAGAAAGCTAAGAGTAGATGAAGTATCCAGGGGTAGATCAGGTACAGCTTAGTCCTGAATGCTTAGTATTCGCTGGGGAAGGTTATCCAGGTTGGGTTTCACAAGGCAATATTAAAAAACAAAAAGACATAGCAACTTGCCAAGGCTGCCATCTCCAGGCTCCTCCTCCTCATAGCCCAGTGGGTGGGTACAGTGCCTTGCAAAAGTATTCACCCCCTCCACCTATTTTATTTCATTCCCAGCTGTAATTTTATTCACAATTTGGGAAAAGTAGCACCCCAGTGTAAATTTTATTAAAAACAAGGTAAATCCAAAAAGATGAGGTGGCTTTCCTCAATGATGAGATCTTTGTGTAGACAAAGACATTTTTCAGGACTATGCTAAATAAAAATGTCTTTGTCTATACAAAGATCTCATCATTGAGGTAAGCCACCTCATCTTTTCGGTTTTACCTTGTTACCTAAACTTTTAATCATTGCATATTCGTGTTCCTTTCATATAGTTTATAGGGCATTCCTCTAGCCAAATACTTTTTTTGTTTTAATACCCTAATTCCCTATAAACTACACCAGCCTCGCCCACAGCTCCTCCAGCGCCTAGGCACTCTGATACCCATGTAGCAAGGGCTTATGGGAGCTCAGTCTGGGGAGGAGGCGGCATTACCAGCCAGAGATTTCAGAGGCAGAGGGGAGGAGGAGTGAAGTTTTCACAGGCTGAGGGGTGGAGCTACAGAGCAGTTTGCCTGTGTAATGATCACAAGCAAAACGTGGCTGCTCTCATTGTATCACAGGAAGAAATAATCATAAACTGTTGAAGCTGTTTGCAGCTAGATTTGCTGTGTAAACTATCTAAACTTTAGATAAGATATAAATACAAGTTACTTGTTATCGCTATTTATCTCGGATCCGCTTTAATATAACTTTATTCACATTGGGGCGCCTTTTTTTTCCCAAATTGTGCTTCAAATACCCCCCAACATACTCTGTTGGAGGGGTCCAGACAGATCACTCATGGTTTAAACCATAATGATAACCTGTCACTTTTACCAGGCAGAGCGACCACACCCAGGTCCGGCTGGGCCACCCCGAGTGCAGCCGGGTGTGTTGTCTCCCCCTGCTTCCTGTGGTTGGTTGCCCCTCTGCATCCTGCCTTTGTGAGTAGTACATTTATTTTGCCTGTTGCTACCCTTTGTATGAAAACTTATGGCGCTATTGGGCTCCCGTTCTCTTCTCTCCTGTATCTTCTTCTCCAGAGTGCCGAGACACCCCCGAAAGCGTAGATGCTTTACTTCTATTCTAACTTAACACTTATAAACAGAAAATAAAATATTAAACATCAATCTACGATCTAGAAGTTGATCTGACGGCATGCCGGCTCCTATGCACATGAAATGATACGCAGAGACAGGTATTGTGAATAGGAACTCCGTTTACTTTCAAGAGCCCTTCCTTATAAAGGGGAACAGCCACAAACAAAAGTCACGTGGTTGACATAGATACAAGAATTTCAAATTATACAAAAACATATAAATTCAGGGCCTTATCATCACTCATCCTGTCACAAACCACTTAATGTCATGGAGCTCAAGAAAGGTGTGAAAAGTCACTGGCCCAACACCCAGGAAGTGGTATCCTGTATGTGCTAAGAGCTTCTTCTTCTTGCGTCAGTACTCTGCGATGAGGCGTACGACAGGAAGATGTGTGTGGCTTGCGGTATCCGCTTCAAAGAGTGTGTCTCTCCATTAAGGAAGTCAAAGGGCACATTATGTTCTGTGTATCTTGTAGCTTGTCAGCTAGCAAAATGATTTCTGATTCTTATTCTAAACCTCTTCTACTTATTCTAATAATTAATTGTATCTCTTAATGCAGATAATATGAAGTCTGATCCTGGCTAAGCTCTTTATGCTAAGCTGTGATGTGTACTTGCCTTGCTGTTTAATGCACTAAATATATATACTTATTGTATCATTATCTCATTAGTGTCCTACATCTCTATATGGATAAATATGTGAGTAGAAGACATTAATTAATAATAAAAGAATAATAAGGTCCTTCCCCCCTTCAACCCCCACTGCTGTACTGTCATATTATTGCTTTTTAATCTTATTTTATGTGATGGGTCTGCACAAAATAGCCTAAGTTGATTAAGTGAAATGAGAAATTATACACCAACTTGGAATTCTCAGCAGCTCACTGACCATCTCTAATGATAATTGCTCCTCCCCTCAGAATTCTCTAACAGGAAGTGATGATGTTTCTCTATTTGCAGCGCGGAGTCCCGGCATCAGGAACCTCTCAGAGACTCATCTCTCTGTATCCACAGACTGTACAACGGATGATGATGTCACTGGACAAGAGTCTCCTGCAGATATCCTGGTGACCCCAAATATTCCCCCAGACTCCCCTCACCTGTCTAACCCTGAGGGGCCTCATACCCAGCACAGCTCTCCCCGTGCTGGAAGGTCTTATTCCTGTTCCGTGTGTGGGAAATGTTTTGTACATAAATCAAACCTTATCAGACATGAGAGAATTCACACTGGTGAGAAACCATATTCATGTGCCAAGTGTGGGAAATGTTTTGTACAGAAATCAGACGTTGCCACACATGCGAGATGTCACACTGGTGAGAAGCCCTATTCTTGTGCTGAATGTGGGAAATGTTTTGCTCGGAAATCACATCTTGTCACACATGAGAGATCTCACACTGGTGAGAAGCCTTATTCATGTGCTGAGTGTAGGAAATGTTTTGTAGATAAAGGAAGCCTTGTCACACATGAGAGAATTCACACTGGTGAAAAGCCATATTCATGTGCTGAGTGTGGGAAATGTTTTACTCAGAAATCTATCCTTGTCAGACATACGATATCCCACACTGCTGAGAAGCCCTATTCATGTGCTGAGTGTGGGAAATGTTTTGCAGTTAAAGAAACACTTGAAAAGCATAGAAGATCACACACTGATAATAAGGCCTTTTCATGTGCTGAGTGTGGGAAGTGTTTTGTTAGGAAATCACATCTTGTCATACATGAGAGAACTCACACTGGTGAGAAACCCTATTCATGTGCTGAGTGTGGGAAATGTTTTGTGTGGAAATCATATCTTGTCAGTCATGAGAAATTTCACACTGGCGAGAATCCCTATTCATGTGCTGAGTGTGGGAAATGTTTTGTGTTTAAATCATATCTTGTCAGTCATGAGAGATCTCACACTGGTGAGAAGCCCTATTCATGTGCTGAGTGTGGGAAATGTTTTGCTCAGAAATCACATCTTGTCATACATGAGAGATCTCACACTGGTGAGAAACCTTATTCATGTGCTGAGTGTGGTAAACGGTTTTCTCAGAAAATAAGCCTCATCAATCATGACCTAATTCACACTGGTGAGAAGCCCTATTCATGTACTGAGTGCGGGAAATGTTTTAGTCTGAAAAGAAACCTTGTCAGACATGAGAGATCTCACACTGGAGAGAAGCCCTATTCATGTGCTGAGTGTGGGAAATGTTTTGCTGATAAAGGAACCCTTGTCAGACATGAGAGAACTCACACTGGTAATAAGTAAGGAGCAGGGAAACATAGCTTCACCCTCAGTGACCCTGAACTGGCCACAGCATGATGCTCTCCATCTCCCCAACATAGCAGGAAGTAGAGAGGATGGAGAGTGGAGTGCAGCAGCCAATAACAGGCTTGTCCAGCTCTACTTATCCCTCTCTCATCGCTGGTGAGAAGCTCTATTACTGCAGTCTGGGTTGGGTCTCTGCCACATTTCTTGTAGTGATCTTTACAGTTGAATTGTAGCATAGCTCCACCCACATTATGTGCCCTGGCCTGCCCTGGACCACAATGGCCCCTCCTTTGTCCTATTTGGTGATCTGAGGGCTCAGCACATTTGGCCAAGTAAGGAGGATTGTGACAGTGTTGGCAGTTTTGGTCAGTAAGATGATAGGAAAGGGTTACGATGAGCATGTCCTGTGCAAGGTCAGTGGGGAAGTCAGAGCTATTGATAGACGGAGCTTATTGCTTCCCAAGGTAAAAACAAGTCTGCACTTATACCCTTTGTGTGGCTACAGTCATCTGAGCGTATTCGCTCTGTGGTTGGTAAATTCTGGCTGATCCTGAGCCAAGATCCTACCTATGGGGGACACTTCAGTCATCTGCTGGTTTCTGAGTACAGCCGAGGTCAGAGAATTAAGAGCTGGGTATGCAAGTCGGATACTTTGCCCAGAAAGACAGTGAATGTACCTAAAGATAGATGGAGCTCTGTACCTTGTCTCAGGTGTAATTGCTGCAATGTAATAATAAAAGGTGCTACCATTCCACATCCATCCACCGGTGAACGGGTTGCAGTAAGGCGCAGATTTTCGTGCTTGAGCTCATATGTTGTGTGTGGGCTGAAGGGCCCCTGTGTTTATATCGGTGAAGCAGGAAGAGCAGTGAGACAGCGGATACAGGAACAGAAGTATTGCTAATTGTGCATTGGGGGAGAGAGAGTATGATCTGTCTGTTTCCCGCCATCTTGCCATAATGCTTCCTACAGCTGCCAAGGCACAGAGGTAGTAGGGGTCATGGTGGGGTGACTTCCTGTGGGCGTGGCCTATGTGCTGATCTGCAGAAGGGACGTGCTATTACTTCCCAAACATGTACAGGCAGGTAAAGCTCACTGTGCCACATATGTAAGGCGTCTGCTACAGTACCTGCAAATCAGTTTATATTTTAAATTTCTATTTTTAAATACATTATCATTTAATTTGTTATATATTTAAGGCCTATAGTGGGTGCAACTAAATATTTGTTGGCAGGTAAACAAGGCGGCCATTTCTAAACAACTTAATTTGAACAATCTGGAAACCAAATGTCATTTTACCTACATTTACCCAATTAAAAAGAGCTTCTGGCTGAGATTTATTGATGAACATTTTTGCCTTTTAAACCATTCTCCACCCCCCCCCCCCCCCCCCCCCCAGACCACTGTCCGGATTTTGGGACACATCTTTTTAAAATAATTTATAGCTGCAAAATTTAGAAGTTTGCCTGCCGTTAAAGTCAATGGGGTTCGCTACAAACTTTTGCAGAAGTAGAAGTTAATATGCTGTCAGCTGATATTCCAGTAGGTTGTCACATGTTCCTTCTATTTCCAGCAAAAGGTTACAATAATCTGCTGGGTAACGTGTTGTAATCTACTGGACATAAACTGTGATTGGTTTCCAGGAATTCTCATGGTCCCCTGTGAGGGATGTATGCACAATGACGTTTGTACAACATTTGCTTTATTCATGTTGTTACAGCAGAAAATATTTTAAGTTCAATAAAAACTAGAGAAATAAGCTATTGTTTTATGGTGCCAATCCCTGTGTGTCTGTACAGTGTGCTGTGTGTACAGTATGTGTGTGTACAGTGTGGTGTGTGTACACAGTGTGGTGTGTAAGGTATGCATACAGTGTGTGTGTACGGTGTAGTGTGTATACAGTGTGGAGTGTGTGTGTACAGTGTAGTGTGTATACAGTGTGGTGTGTGTAAGGTATGCATACAGTGTGTGTATACAGTGTGGTGTGTATATACAGTGTGGTGTATATGTGTGTGTGTGTGTACAGTGTGGTGTGTGTAAGGTATGCATACAGTGTGTGTATACAGTGTGGTGTGTATATACAGTGTGGTGTGTGTAAGGTATGCATACAGTGTGGAGTGTGTGTGTACAGTGTAGTGTGTATACAGTGTGGTGTGTGTAAGGTATGCATACAGTGTGTGTATACAGTGTGGTGTGTATATACAGTGTGGTGTATATGTGTGTGTGTGTGTACAGTGTGGTGTGTATATACAGTGTGGTGTGTATATACAGTGTGGTGTGTGTAAGGTATGCATACAGTGTGGAGTGTGTGTGTACAGTGTAGTGTGTATACAGTGTGGTGTGTGTAAGGTATGCATACAGTGTGGTGTGTATATACAGTGTGGTGTATATGTGTGTGTGTGTGTACAGTGTGGTGTGTGTAAGGTATGCATACAGTGTGTGTATACAGTGTGGTGTGTATATACAGTGTGGTGTATATGTGTGTGTGTGTGTGTGTACAGTGTGGTGTGTGTAAGGTATGCATACAGTGTGTTTGTACAGTGTGGTGTGTATACAGTGTGGTGTGTGTGTGTGTATATGTATGTGTGTGTGTGTGTGTATATACAGTGGGGGTGTGTGTGTGCAGTGTGGTGTGTGTGCAGTGTGGTGTGTGTACAGAGTGGTGTGTGTGTGTAAGGTATGCATACAGTGTGTGTGTGTATGGTGTGGTGTGTATACAGTATGGTGTATATTGTGTGTGTGTTTACAGTGTGGTGTGTGTGTGTAAGGTATGCATACAGTGTCGTGTGTTTACAGTGTGTAAGAGAGATACTGCTTTTGCAGTTGTCCCTTTTCTGAGGTTTTGTTGCAGGTCATGCCGGCAATTCTAATTCGGGGGGGGGGGGGGGGTGTTACAGTTCAGCTGTATTTGCATTTTCCGGACTACATCTCCCAGCGTGCATTGATCAATGAGATGCAAACAGTTCACACAGGATTATGTAACTTCCAAATGCAATTCTATGTGGCGTGAAAGTGGACCAAGCAATTTACACCTTGGTAGGACTTCATTGCTCCATTTTCCAGCTGCATACATTTGCATACAACATTTACATAATCCTGCATAAAGTCATAATTATTTGCATCTCATTCATCAGTATGGCCTTGTTATGAGTAAATATGTTCTATTCATAGTGTGAAACAACTGAAAATATGTCATTCTAGGTTCTTCAAAGTAGCCACCTTTTGCTTTGATTACTGCTTTGCACACTCTTGGCATTCTCTTGATGAGCTTCAAGAGGTAGTCACCTGAAATGGTTTTCCAACAGTCTTGAATGAGTTCCCAGAGATGCTTAGCACTTGTTGGCCTTTTGCCTTCACTCCGCGGTCCAGCTCACCCCAAATCTCGATTGGGTTCAGGTCTGGTGACTGGAGGCCAGGTTATCTGGCGCAGCACCCCATCACTCTCCTTCCTGGTCAAATAGTCCTTACATAGCCCGGAGATGTGTTTGGGGTCATTGTCCGGTTGAAAAATAAATGATGGTCCAACTAAACGCAAACCGGATGGAATAGCATGCAGCTAAGATGTTGTGGTAGCTATGCTGGTTCAGTATGCCTTCAGTTTTGAATAAATCCCCCACACCTCCTCCTCAATGCTTCACGGTGGGAACCATGCATTAGAGGTGGGCCGAACGGTTCGCCGGCGAATGGTTCCAGGCGAACCTCGGGTGGTTCGCCTTCGCCGGCGAAGGCGAACTTTCCCGGAAGTTCGATTCGCCCCATAATGCTCTATGAGGGTCAACTTTGACCCTCTACATCACAGTCAGCAGGCACATTGTAGCCAATCCGGCTACACTCAGTCTGGAGCCCCACCCCCCTTTATAGAAGGCAGGCTCCGGCGGCCATTACACTCACTCGTGTGCCTGCAGCTAGTGAGAATAGGGCGAGCTGCTGCAGACTTGTTCTCCTAAGGACAGATTAGTCAGGCCCTTTGCTTGTTAACTTGCTCCTGGCTGAATCTTATTGCTTTAATAGCACCCCTCATTCAACAGCTCTTTTCAGAGCTAATCCTTTTGTTGTGATTTTTTTTTTCTGTGTTTCAAACTGACACTTGTGTTGCTTAGACGGCATTGCTAATTTATACTGTGTGTGTGCCACTGCCAGCAGCAGCACATTCAGTGACTACCTGTGTGTGTGTGACAGGGAGCTGCACATTGTACTACCCAGTACTGCATATAGCTACTAGTACCTGTTGTGTTGAGTGAACTCACCTCACTGCATAGAACTACCTTTTGTGTTCACTGTTCAGTGAACTCACCTCACTGCATATAACAACCTTTTGTGTTGAGTGAACTCACCTCACTGCATATAACAACCTTTTGTTTTGAGTGAACTCACCTCACTGCATATAACAACCTTTTGTGTTGAGTGAACTCACCTCACTACCTCGGGACTGGCATGCCTGCCTGCTGCCCTCCTTGGAGGTGTAGTGGTAGCCGTTTCTCAGGCTCCACATCCCTCATTCCCCGGCCATTACCCGGGGTCACAATGGCAGACTTGCCCTCCCTCTATAGGATTGTCGCGAAATGAGATCTTTTGAATTGCCAACCAAGTTATAATTGCCCGCCATAACTGGTTCTCATTAAAGGATTTAAAGTACATTTATTTCAAATACAGCAAGCCCTCGATAGTCCTCCTGTATTGTTATTTTTGGTCACTACCTCGGGGCGGGCAGGCGTGCATGCCTGCCTGCTGCCCTCCCTGGATGTGCAGTGGTAGCCGTTTCTCAGGCTCCGGGCCGCAATCGAACCCTCATTCCCTGGCCATTACCCGTGGGCACAATCGCAGACTTGCCCTCCACTATATTCTCATTGAGGGTGCTGTAGAACCAGCAGAAAAAGTAAATTAAAAAAATAGATGTAAGCTTTAACAATGGTAGAGAAAGAACCATCAAAAGTTGATAAGGTATTCAGACATTACCTGACATCACTGAGTGAGGAAGAGCAATCTCGCCATGTTGCGCAGTAGTCCAGCATGGCCGTCACTACACAAACAGCTGGTTGCGGTGCGTTAAACAGTGAGTTTGGTGTGTCAGTGTGAAGCAGTACACTAATTACACTACCTGATTGATCTATATACATGCAAGATGTTTTAAAGCACTTTAGGCCTGCAATTTAACGTTCAATGGGATTTCTGCCCATAAAACGCTGCTTTGCGTCAAATCCAGATTTTTCCCTGGGAGTTTTGGCGTGTATCCCACTCCTCCACCTGTGGGTCCAGGTGTTGGACCCCTTGAAACATCTTTCCCATCACTTTTCTGGTCAGCATAAGTGTTTCTAGTTTTCCAAGTTCGCCTCCCCATTGAAGTCTATTGCGGTTTGCGAAAGTTCGCGAACCAAAAATCGGAGGTTCGGCCCATCACTACCAGGCATGTAGAGAACATCCGTTCACCTTTACTGCGTCGCACAAAGACACAGTGGATGGAACCAAAAATCTCACATTTGGACTCCTCAGACCATAGCACAGATTTCCACTGGTCTAATGTCCATTCCTTGCATTCTTTAGCTCAGACAAGTCTCTTCTGCTTGTTGCCTGTTGTTAGCAGTGGTTTCCTAGCAGATATTCTACCATGAAGGCCTGATTCACACAGTCTTCTCTTCACAGTTGTTCTAGAGATGTCTGCTGCTAGAACTCTGTGTGGCATTGACCTGGTCTCTAATCTGAGCTGCTGTTAACCTGCGATTTCTGAGGTTGGTGACTTGGATGAACTTATCCTCCGCAGCAGAGGTGACTCTTGGTCTTCCTTTCCTGGGGTGGTCCGAATGTGAGCCAGTTTGTTTGTAGAGTTTGATGGTTTTTGAGACTGCACTTGGGGACACTTTCAAAGTTTTCCCAATTTTTCGGACTGACTGACCTTTATTTCTTAAAGTAATGATGGCCACTCGTTTTTCTTTACTTAGCTGCTTTTTTCTTGCCATAATACAAATTCTAACAGTCTATTCAGTAGGACTATCAGCTGTGTATCCACCTGACTTCTCCACAACGCAACTGAGGGTCCCAACCCCATTTATAAGGCAAGCAATCCCACTTCTTAAACCTGACAGGGCACACCTGTGAAGTGAAAACCATTTCAGGTGACTTCTGTGAGAACGCGGAAAAGCCGTCGCGTGCGCTCAGAACAAGGCGGCTGGTTCCGCATCCAACGCGGCGGTTTGCACATGTAGGCCTACATCTGCCAGTATGGCTGAACGCGGAGAAACCGCCACATGCCTTGATAGCGGTGCGGCTGGCTCCGCGTCCAGCGCGGCGGGTGGTACGCAAGACATGTCTGGTGTGGCTGGGACTGATAGTCCACACAGGTTTAGAAGGACGCGCGCGCTGAGAGGCAGAACTTTTATGACAGCCAGAAGGGAGTCAGCTGACCAAGCCGGTCAGCTGACGATTGTACCAGTTCCCATTGGTCCATCACTTAGGGGAGGCGCTGGAGAGCGCTGGGCTATATATACTGGGTGCTGGTCATTCGCTGGTTGTCTGCCGTTGCGATCACTACGTGGAAGCACTCAGACCTTATTGTCAGAATCTGTGTTATCATTCTGTTATACTTCAGACTAGTTCCAGGGTGTTGATGATCAAGGACCTCACACCCAAGATTAGGGACTTGTATTACCATTCTGTTATACTTCAGACTAGTTCCAGGGTGTTGATGATCATGGAGCTCACACCCAAGACTAGGCATTGTTTATTATCTGTTATGACTTTCTGCTTTCCTGACCACTCTTCTGTTCACTGATTTGGTACTTCGCTATATCTGATACTCTGTTGCCAAACCCTGCTTGCCTCAGGATTACCAAATCCTGTCTTTGTACTTTGTATGACCTGGCCAGTCTGATAAGAAATTCCAACTATAAAACACTTTTCTAGCAGAAAGTGGCTTCTGAGAGCAAGAAAGAGGTATAAAAAGGGGAATTTCTTATCAGTGAGGGTCACACTGTAGTCACTTCCTGTCTGAGTCAGGACTGAGTCAGACACTTACATACCTGATCTTTAACTCTTTCTTTCAGGCAGAGAAAGAAAAAAAGGAACACAGCATAATTATTTGTGTGCTAGGCACTGTACATACACATGTCTATCTCATCATGTCACATGTCGCTTCGGGTATCCTTTAAGCATAGCAGAGCCTACAAAAAGCCTAAAAAGTTGGCCTTCACCACTGTGAGTTATGCCGAAGAGTTGTTCTTGTTGGTTGTGACTTCTGGTTAGTTAAGTTCTGGATAACTAGGACTGTACTCATACCCAGAGGCGGAAAGATGTTCACTAACTTTGCCACTGATGATGCCCTAGAACTACTTACATCTTGGGGAGCATACATTTGAAATCGGCACCGGTAGACCTGGGCGCAGGATACAGCCGGTATATGGCTGATCCTGCTTCTGCACAAGTCCAGGCCATATTAATTACTATTCCCCCTCCAGGCCGCCATGGATAGTGGAGATTGATATAATTCGACTTCCAGCGATTGCTGGAGGCCAGATTATTTTCTTCTGACGGTGCCGACGTTACTCACTGAGCGCTGCTCAGTTGTTATTCCTCTTATAGTCTATGGCCACCATAGACTATAAGAAGAATAACCACTGAGCAGCGCTCAGTGAGTAACGTCGGCACCGTCAGCTGTGCCCGAATCTAGCAGCACCGAAAAGCACTGCTCCGTCTTGGGCAATCAAGACCAAGGATGAGGCCCCTAGACCGCAGCGTCCATCACCTGCAGCTTAAGTCCCACAAGACTGGCATCCGGTATCACGAAGGGTACTGGGGGCTCCACAGGGTAACTATGAAAGTTTTTTCCTCGGGGTGACTTTCTCCGTTTGGTGAACACTATGTCACTTTCTCCCACATTATGGAGATGTTCTTTGCAACTTGATTGTTTATAGTTTATCTCTCCACACAGAGGGAGGGATATACAGTATTTCTGGTATCTCGTTACTTATTTCCGCAACTAGATCTTTATCCAAAAAATCAGCAAGGATGGTCCTTTCCCTCCCCTCCCACATTCCAGGAATGTTTCTGGTTTCTTTATAAGATGCAGGGGTGTTGCTAGGATCCTAAGGGATCCGGGGTACTTGAAGGCACTCCAAATGGAAAATGGGTGTGGCCACATGGCAGCATGTGGGTGTGGTCATGGGTGGAGCCAAATTTACATGATCTTAACGGCGGTCTACGTAGGCCTGCCCAGCATAATGTTGGAGTAAGCCCCCACGCCATTAATTAAAAAACAAAAAAAATGCAGCATATCACATAAATAGGCAGTGGCACATACACATAAGTAGGCAGAGTTACCTGGCTTTTGTGCTGCTGGCTAGTCTAGCTTTCTATATATAAAGTCAGTGCAGGTCTATAGTAATACAGCTTTCGTCATTTTCTGGTATATAGGATCTTCGAACAAAAAGGTAAAGAAGCAAGGCTTGCCAGATTCCAACAACCCACATTATAAGGTTGTAAACAAGTTTGATAGATGGTCCGCAGAACTTTCAAATGGTGTCGTTTCACCAGCGATGTTGCACACCACAGATTCCTCCGGAATATATTAGATATCCTGAGGTCGCAGAGACTCGACAAAGAGGAGTCCAGTAGGATAGTGACATGAAAGAGATGTTTGGCATTCCCTGGGAAGGCGACAGGCGGCACCATTTTATTTGAGGTCTTCTATTGACCATTTTATGCGCGCTACTTTTTCGGGGTTCCCAGTGCACGGGCCCCGTATGTGAGTTTCCTTTATCCTGGTTTTTAAATTGTTTTACTTGTTATGTAATAAAGACGGTTTACACTTAGATGTGCCGTACATCTCTTTCATGTCACTATCCTACTGGACTCCTCTTTGGCGAGTCTCTGCGACCTCAGGATATCTAATATATTCCGGAGGAATCTGTGGTGTGCAACATCGCTGGTGAAACGACAGCATTTGAAAGTTCTGCGGACCATCTATCAAACTCGTTTACAACCTTATAATGTGGGTTGTTGGAATCTGGTAAACCTTGCTTCTTTACCTTTTTGTTCGAAGATCCTGTATACCAGAAAATGACGAAAGCTGTATTATTATAGACCTGCGCTGACTTTATATATTCATTGCTTGTGTGGATTTTTGGACATTGTCCTTCTCGGCTGCGGTCGCCTTCTGCCTTGGCGCTGACACTTGTTGTTTATTTTAGTCTGGATTTCTGCTGAGTGGGCTGGCCTATCACCAGGTTATCTGGCAGCTCCCCCATAGCATTGCTTGACTTTCTAGTGGAGCCCCTCCCATGCTCGCACGGGCCTCCCATTGAGGTACCACAACTCCCAGCATGCCCCCATAAAAAAACCACAGCTCCCTGCATGCCCCATAAAGGCATCACAGCACCCAGCATGGTACAACAGCACCCAATATGCTCACATAGAGGCACCACAGTACCCAGCATACCCCTGATTGATGCACCACAGCACCCAGCATACCCCTGAGTGATGCACCACAGCTCCCAGCATGCCTGTCATTGAGGCACCACAGCTGACTCTGCCTGAGGGACATCTGGGGCACCCCAGAGTAGATCCGGGGCATAAGATACAGATCTCCAGGATACAACAAATGTTCAATATCCCTTTCCAGTATTCCAAAAAAAGATCATGGTGAATTTTACTTCCATTAATATTAAATGACTTAATCTCCCGGTGAAGCGCCATTCCATGGGGAAAGAAGCAACAAGGTTAAAGAGAATCTGTATTGTTAAAATCGCACAAAAGTAAACATACCAGTGCGTTAGGGGACATCTCCTATTACCCTCTGTCACAATTTTGCCGCTCCCCGCCGCATTAAAAGTGGTTAAAAAACGTTTTAAAAAGTTTGTTTATAAACAAACAAAATGGCCACCAAAACAGGAAGTAGGTTGATGTACAGTATGTCCACACATAGAAAATACATCCATACACAAGCAGGCTGTATACAGCCTTCCTTTTGAATCTCAAGAGATCATTGTGTGTTTCTTTCCCCCTGCATCTCTCATGCACTGAAGTTTCAGGCTGCTTGTTTCTTCCTGCAAACAGCTTCGCCCTTGTCTGTAATTCCTAAGTATGTGAAAGCCCAGCCAGCTCAGAGGACGATTTATCCAGCTTGTAAAAGATAAGAGAGAAGAGAGAAGCTGCCCTAATCTAAATAATACACAGGCAGTGTGCATAGAGGGACCTGGAAGGGGGAGTTCATAGCAGAACCACAACACTGAAGAACTTGGCAGCCTTCCAGACACAGGCCGACAAGTCTGACAGGGGAAAGATACATTGATTTATTACAGAGACTGTGATAGTATAAAGTGCTGCAGTAAGCCAGAACACATTAGAATAGCTTTTGGAACTTGTAGGATGATAAGAAACGTACTTTATGGAAGGCAATTCTACAGCTTGCTCTCACCCTAATTTTCCACAAGTGATCTATAACAACTTTCATAAAAAGAAGAGAGGAGTACCAGTAGCCTTTCTGAAAGACATCTTGGTTACTATGAACTGCTCTTTCACATCTGACCTGGTTTTAGACGTTTTGACACAATGTCGATAGTTTGCATTTTCAAGTCCTTAGACTTTCATTTTACCTTTCACATCTAACGCACATCACATCTAACGCTGTGTTTTTGTGCGTTGCGTTTCGACGCTCCCTGGAGCATTTAATCGTCCGACGCCTGTGTTTGCGTTGTAATGTAAAGTAAAACGCAAGCTCCAAGAAGAGCATGCGTTTTTAAAACGTTTCAACATACACAGTTACAGTTGGAAGTCAAAAAAACTATTGAAAACGCATTAAAAATGCATGAAAACCGCAGCAAAACGCAAACAGCAAAACGCACGCTTTTAGCTTTCTTGAAAGCTCTGATATGAAAGAACCCTTAAAGTAGGTGCACACATAACATGAAAGGCTGCGTTTTATGTCATTTGCATATTTTTTTTTGGTGTGTTTTTTGTGCGGTTTTGGTGCATTTGCATTAGTGTTTTTTTTTTACTGCAGATGCGTTTTTCAAGCGTTTTGTGTGTGTTTTAGGCTGCTTTCACAGTGGGACGTTACAGGTGCACGTTAGTGCAGCCTGTAACGCAGCCCAACTCACAGTAATGAAAAATCAATGGACTGTTCACAGTGCCCACGTTGCGTTACAGTGTAACGCTGGACGTTCAAAGAAAGTGCAGCATGCTGTGCGTTATATGTGGTTTTAGCTGCGTTAGACTGTTTGCACATGCTCAGTAAGGGGAGAGTCCGCTATTGTTCCTAGCCACATGGCTAATTAATATTCACTGCACTGTACTGTTGTCCAGATGATGAACGATTCGGATCTTTGTGGATCTTTTTTGTGAGTCGAATCATCCAGATCATCACAATGAAGGATTCGGTTCACAGTGGATGTCTGGAAGAAACAGGAACTGCAGCTTCTGTGCACAAGCACATCTTCCTGCTGCATCTCTCCCTTCCCCATTAGCACCCTCAATGTGCCCTCATTCTCCTGCACCTCTCACTCTGCTGCACCCCTGCTTCCTGCTTCCCTAGTAAAATGATTCAAATATTCGGTTCAAAGATCCGGATCTTTTCAATGATCCGATTCGAATCATCCGAATCAATGAAAAGATCCGGACTTCCCAGGATAGCACCAAGAGCCTCATAACACGGCTCAATCTGACCTCCAACTTCAACACCACCATGCGACCTTAACGTTCCCTGAAACGCAATGTCCTGGTGTGAAAGAGGCCTTAATGCGTTTATGGTTTGCATATACAAAACACATGCGTTTTGTATGCGTTTTGTATGCGTTTTAAGCAAATTTAATAGGAAGGCGACAGGAAGCAGAAATACATCATAAAACAATTTTTATATAAAAATGCAAGGAAAACGCATGCAAAATACATACCATTGCGTTTCCATTGACTTTGATTATGTGGGCAGCATGGTGGCCAGGGTTGCTCAAATACGTCTTCTTAGGTCTGTCCCTCGGTGCCTCTCTCGTTGCGGGCCACGCGGCAGTCACGTGACTACAAACACTTCCTCCTTCCGGGTTGAAGGAGGAAGTGTTTGTATCACGTGACGCGCGTGGAACGCATCGTGGGAGGCGCCGAGGGACGGACCTAAGAAGACGTCAGAGAGGTAAGCTTGAGCCCCCTCCCCCCCACCCAGCCCGCACAGCTGAATGTAATTAGCAGGGTGAAATCCGGATAGCAACTATCTGGGTTTCACCCGAATTCAGATTTGAGCAACCCAGATGGTGCCGTAGTGGTTAGCGCTCTCGTGTGGGTTTCCTCCGGGCACTCCAGTTTCCTCCCACATCCCCAAAACATACAGATTAGTTAATTGGCTTCCCTCTAAAATTGGCCCTAGACTACATACACTACACAATACATACATAGACATAGGACTATGGCAGGGACTAGATTGTGAGCCCCTCAGAGGGACAGTTAAGTGACAAGACAATATACTCTGTACAGCGCTGCGGAAGATGTCGGCGCTATATAAATACTAATAATGATAATGTGCGTTTTTGATGCGTTTTTGCATAATATGCAACAAAATCAGCGTCTTTGAAAACGCACGCATATAAAACGCATGTGCGTTTTTATATGCATTTTTTCCTGCGGCCCATAGACTACCATTAGCGGCAAAAATGCAGCGTTTTTCTGCAACGCTAGCGTTTCTGCTAAGTGTGCACCTAGCCTGAGTGATGGAATCATTTGAGGCTTGGCTGGATGAGTGCATGTTAGGTAATGAATGCTAATTTTGCTATGTTTTTAAAGCATACACTATTAAAGTACACACTATTTAAATTAATAACACATAATTTTGTATGCACGTAATTCTTTAACAGTGCAAAGTATTACACAAATCAAAAACATCAATGCTCTTTATTGTTTCACTACCAACTGCAATCTAATGAACACGCGCTATACTGTACTTGCCGATAGAGCGATTGCTTGTAGCGTTATGCCGTAAGCATGAAATAGCGCTGTTTAGTGAATCAACCCCATAGTGCAGGGATAATGTCCTTTAAGGTGATTGGACCCACAGGGGCTCAGGGCAGGATGAGTGGAGCTCTCGTCATTGCCAATTACTAGGCATAATTTCGTAGCGTTCGCTATGCTACTCTGATAAGGCATGTTAATGCTGAACAGGCAAGTTAACTCTGATAAGGCATGCTAACTCTGATAAGGCACGCTACTTGTTATAGTGAATCAACCCCGATGTGCTCACTATGCTAGTGGAAACCGTGTGGTGATGTTTCCACTGTTGTGCTGCATTTGCTATGCGATTTCTTTGCAATTCATATTTTTCTTCCCGTTGTTTGATCTCTCCCGCTGGAAATTGCAAATACACTGCGATCCCGCCATACACCCGACAAATTGTTTAAATGCAGGGCAGAATTGCTGTAGAGGAAAATAGGAGAAGCGTGATTTCTCAGTGGAAAACAGCCCTCATATATTGCCACTAAATGTGGCAAAACAATTGTTGTGGCAAAACGATTGGTAACGCAACAGTAATGCAAGTCAATGGGGCCTACCACACTTTCCATGCCGCATCATGCCGGAAGTTTCTGCAAAGTCAATAGCGTGCTACAGCCAGACTTCCACGGAAGCAGAAGTAATGTAAAGTGGGCAGTGGGCGACGCATACATTTTAAAAAGGTTGTCAGCGGCGTGCATGCAGGGAATGATGGTAATATGACAGGGATTCCAAGAATCCCAGTGATGTACCTCCTGTCCAGCATGGAGTATGTTACTCAGCCGCAGGGTCATACGTTTGTGATTTTGTGCATTGCAGTGGGGCGTGGCATCGCCAACGTACCTATGGGCCCTTTTCCACTAGCTGCGGTTTTGCCAAAAACAAAAAAACACATGCGTTTGCTGATATTTAAGTGCAGCCTGTTTAAAATAAGAATCTTGGGTGGCCTTTTCCTCTGCTGCATTCCAATTTTTTTAAAAACGTAAACACGTCTGTGCGATTATGATGCGCTTTGCGTTTCAATGTAAAGTATTGGAACGCATGAAAAACGCATAAAAATGCGTTCGCGTTTTGATCTAACCACTAGTACCTATTTTCAAAAATCAAGACAACACTTGCCAATCAGAAAAACGGAAACGCAAGCATGTTAAAAAACGCACATCAAAATAGGTCAAAAAGGCAAATGTTTGCGTTTTGCAGTGAAAAAGGGCCCTAAAGCAATACTGAAGTGACCTGGGAGAAAAAGGCAGATACTCACCTATGGAAAGGGAAGGCTCTGGGTCCTTTAGAGCCTTCCTATTCCTCCCTTGGTGTCCTGATTCCATCGATGACCCCCATTGGAATTTGCCATGACTGGGAACCCTTGTAAGGCACCGGAAGCACACTAGTGATGGGCGAACAGTGTTCGCCACTGTTCGGGTTCGCCCGGATTTTGGCCTGTTCGGGTTCGGTTCGGCACCCCCCAAACACCTCATGGTGTTCGGGAGGGTGCTCGGGCACGCTGCCCGAACCCGATCAGGCCTTCTGTGTTCGGCCGAACACAGCAGTGTCCGGCCGAACAAAGCCCCCTATAGAGTCCCAGCATAAAGGGAGAGCATGCCCCGAGCACGGGGGGGGGGGGGGGGTCGGAAATGCCCCCCACCCCTCCCCGCTAAGCTCTCCCTTCTGCTGGACCCTATAAAATTAAATAGAAGTCCCCCAAAGTACCTGTAGCAGGCTGGCAGGAAGAGGACAGGAGGCGGGCAGCCGGCGATCACAGGCGCTAGTACCATCTGGTACTTCCGCCCTCTCTCTGACGCACTTCCTGTTTACATTTGTAAGTCGCGTCAAGAGAGGACAGAAGTACCGCGATGACGCGTACGAGGGTACGTGTCATCATGTAGATGACGCGTACCCTCGTACACGTCATCGCGGTACTTCTGCTCTCTCTTGACGCGACTTACAAATGTAAACAGGAAGTGCATCAGAGAGAGGGCGGAAGTACCAGATGGTACTAGCGCCCATAGGCAAACGCAGGGGGGGATTACAGCTGCCCAGAATCCCCCCTCAGACCAGGGTTGGTGCAGTGTCTGGGGACAGCACAAGTTGAGGCACCAGAATATCTGCAGGCATCCTGCAGCTCACAGCACTGCCCCCTTTCTTTCCCTGCTACATTTGACTTTAGATGGAGCAGCAGCGTGCGTACAGAGCATGGAGCAGAAGTGTGTGTACAGAGCATGGAGCAGCAGTGTGTGTACAGAGCATGAAGCAGCAGTGTGTGTACAGAGCATGGAGCAGCTCTGGGGAACTTAACAGAATCAGGTATGAGCACAGCCCTGTGCCCTGCTGTGTGAATGATTCACTTTCCTCTTCATAACAAATGTCAGCTGTCCTCATTATTATCTGTATGCAAACTGTTCCTGATCAATCCTGTTGTCAATCAGGAGCAGATCAGACATTTAGAAAATAATTTTCAGATCCTGTCAGACGGGAAATTGCATTATGTGTACCCAGCATTAAGTCTTACCATATTATTATACTGTATTGTGCGTGGCTAAGGGAGACCTTTCAGGAATCCCGCCCCCCTTGAAAATCCTGGGTTTGCCCCTGAGCGCCTATGCTCTCCGGCTGCCCGCTTGCTGTCCTCTTCCTGCCAGCCTGCTACAGGTACTTTGGGGGACTTCTATTTAATTTTATAGGGTCCAGCAGAAGGGAGAGCTTAGCGGGGAGGGGTGGGGGGCATTTCCGACCTCCCCCCCCCCCCCCCCCCCCCCCCCCGCTCGGGGCATGCTTTCCCTTTATGCTGGGACCCTATAGGGGCCCCAAAGGGACATGTTGGGTTCGGGGTTCGGCCCGAACATGCCGAATATTGGGGGGAATGTTCGGCCGAACCCGAACATCTGGATGTTCGCCCATCACTAAAGCACACATGTCCCTGAGTTCTTCCAGCGCTGGATGGCTGAGTGTAGATGATTCTACAAATAGACGCTGCAGTTCGCCTAATTACCACAAGATGGCGACATCACCGCTCCCAGGTGGAACGCACAGAAAGTAATGATAAAGCCAAAGACAGGAAATGATGTAAAACGGGTAGAAAGATGCGACACAGTTGTAGCAGGATTTGCAGAAGGTGGAGAGGAGATACTGCTAGAAGAGGTAATTGTGTGACTGTTGTTATATATCGAGCAGAGCAGAGGTGGACATACTTTGTTACAGAGGAGGTCATAGTACACCTGTCACTATCCTGATCATCCCCCTTGAAGTAATTGCTATACAAGAGACTTTATATAACTGCTGTGACTTGTTAGCCAGTTTTCTAGTGGTCCCCCTACATGTGCCATAAATTATGTCTGGCATCTCACCTTCCTAGTAACAATTCAGTCACATCACAGAGACAAGAGAATATGTATATGGAATATAGCCATGTCCCTCCAGTGCCGGCATCTCACCTTCCTAGTAATAACTCACATCACAGAGACAAGAGAAGATGTATATGGAATATAGTCATGTCCCTCCAGTGCCGGCATCTCGCCTTCCTAGTAATAACTCACATCACAGAGACAAGAGAAGATGTATATGGAATATAGCCATGTCCCCCCAGTGCCGGCATCTCACCTTCCTAGTAATAACTCACATCACAGAGACCAGAGAAGATGTATATGGAATATAGCCATGTCCCTCCAGTGCCGGCATCTCACCTTCCTAGTAATAATTCAGTCACATCACAGAGACAAGAGAAGATGTATATGGAATATAGCCATGTCCCCCCAGTGCTGGCATCTCACCTTCCTAGTAATAATTCCGTCACATCACAGAGACAAGAGAAGATGTATATGGAATATAGCCATGTCCCTCCAGTGCCGGCATCTCACCTTCCTAGTAATAATTCAGTCACATCACAGAGACAAGAGAAGATGTATATGGAATATAGCCATGTCCCCCCCAGTGCCGGCATCTCACCTTCCTAGTAATAACTCACATCACAGAGACAAGAGAAGATGTATATGGAATATAGTCATGTCTCCCCAGTGCTGGCATCTCACCTTCCTAGTAATAATTCACATCACAGAGACAAGAGAAGATGTATATGGAATATAGCCATGTCCCTTCAGTGTCGGCATCTCACCTTCCTAGTAATAATTCAGTCACATCACAGAGACAAGAAAAGATGTATATGGAATATAGCCATGTCCCTCCAGTGCTGGCATCTCACCTTCCTAGTAATAATTCAGTCACATCACAGAGACAAGAGAAGATGTATATGGAATATGGCCATGTCCCTCCAGTGCCGGCATCTCACCTTCCTAGTAATAACTCACATCACAGAGACAGGAGAAGATGTATATGGAATATAGCCATGTCCCTCCAGTGCCGGCATCTCACCTTCCTAGTAATAACTCACATCACAGAGACCAGAGGAGATGTATATGGAATATAGCCATGTCCCTCCAGTGCCGGCATCTCACCTTACTAGTAATAACTCACATCACAGAGACAAGAGGAGATGTATATGGAATATAGCCATGTCCCTCCAGTGCTGGCATCTCACCTTCCTAGTAATAATTCAGTCACATCACAGAGACAAGAGAAGATGTATATGGAATATAGCCATGTCCCTCCAGTGCCGGCATCTCACCTTCCTAGTAATAACTCACATCACAGAGACAGGAGAAGATGTATATGGAATATAGCCATGTCCCTCCAGTGCCGGCATCTCACCTTCCTAGTAATAATTCAGTCACATCACAGAGACAAGAGAAGACGTATATGGAATATAGCCATGTCCCCCCAGTGCTGTCCTCTCACCTTCCTAGTAATAATTCAGTCACATCACAGAGACAAGAGAAGATGTATATGGAATATAGCCATGTCCCCCCCAGTGCCGGTATCTCATCTTCCTAGTAATAACTCACATCACAGAGACAGGAGAAGATGTATATGGAATATAGCCATGTCCCTCCAGTGCCGGCATCTCACCTTCCTAGTAATAACTCACATCACAGAGACAAGAGAAGATGTATATGGAATATAGCCATGTCTCTCCAGTGCTGGCATCTCACCTTCCTAGTAATAACTCAGTCACATCAGAGACAAGAGAAGAGGTATATGGAATATAGCCATGTCCTCCCAGTGCTGGCATCTCACCTTCCTAGTAATAACTCAGTCACATCAGAGACAAGAGAAGAGGTATATGGAATATAGCCATGTCCCTCCAGTGCCGGCATCTCACCTTCCTAGTAATAATTCAGTCACATCACAGAGACAAGAGAAGATGTATATGGAATATAGCCATGTCCCTCCAGTGCCGGCATCTCACCTTCCTAGTAATAACTCACATTACAGAGACAGGAGAAGATGTATATGGAATATAGCCATGTCCCTCCAGTGCCGGCATCTCACCTTCCTAGTAATAATTCAGTCACATCACAGAGACAAGAGAAGACGTATATGGAATATAGCCATGTCCCCCCAGTGCTGTCCTCTCACCTTCCTAGTAATAATTCAGTCACATCACAGAGACAAGAGAAGATGTATATGGAATATAGCCATAGGCGGACTGGCCCGGGGGGATGGGGGGCAGTTTCCCCCCAGGCCGCCTCCTGCCTTTGTGTTTTGGGCCGCTGGCTGGATGTCTCGCAAAAGAGGAAAGGGATGACTTATTTCCTCTTTCCCTCTCTAACAAAGGTCACCTCCTGCGCCCTGGTCAGTAGATAGGCTGCGGGGATTATTCCCACCAGCGGCTGGCCCGACAGAGGATCAGCTAAGCGGCCAGCGTGACCAGTACTCCATTTCTCTTTCCCACTTTCCTGTCCCTCTTGTCTAATTTTCATATATCTGTCCCTCTCTCCCACAAAATCTCTATTATACACACGCATCCACCCACTCCTGACATGTTTCACCGTACCACAGAGGGCCTCTTCGGAGATTGGCAGGCTTGTGTATCGTGCAGGACAAATGCACGAGTTCTATCATTGGTTTTTAAGGTCGCCGTCAGGTAACGCCCATGTAGCAGCGTAACCTGACGTTAAAGAGGAACTTCAGCCTAAACAAACATACTGTCATTAAGTTACATTAGTTATGTTAATTAAAATAGATAGGTAATATAATATCTTACCCACACTGTTTTAAAAGAACAGGCAAATGTTTGATTTCATGATGGCAGCCATCTTTTTGGTTGAAAGGAGGTGACCGGGAGCATGAGACACAGTTCCAACTGTCCTGTGTGCTGATCACCCCTCACAGTTGCTAGGCAATGTGAGTAACAACATAGGAAATCCCATCATGCTCTGCACATCATCAGGTAAAAAAAGCCTGGGCTTTTTTTCTTTGATGGGTGGAGCTTAGGCAAAAATGCAGCTAAAAATGATGCTTTGGTAAGAAAAACAAAGTTCTAATGCTGTGAAACTGTTAAAGAAACACCAAGCCTTTTCAGTTCTGCTGAGTAGATTTTTAGCCTGGAGGTTCACTTTAAGGCGGCTGGGCATGTGCGTGCAATCTCTCAGCACGCAGCCCCAGAAGAGGAGAGCGCATATGCGTCACACGCATCTCAGTGGAGCGCAAGCTGGACGTGCATCACGCTCCACCGTTTAATGCTGCCCAAGAGGGTGGGGGGATGTCTCTGAGGCTTCCACTGTAAATAAATGCTCTTCAATTGTATTATAAAATACACAAATCATTCGATAAATAAATTGATTAATTGACTTAAACTAAATAGTCCAATAAAGACACCTCTGTCCATAACGCCTAAGTTTGAAGGACATACAGGGCACAGGTGAAAGGGCCATCCACAGATGCAATGACTTGCTAATACATAATAATAATAATAATAATGAAGGACCATATCCATCAAAAAACAGCCTATAAGGAGCACAATCAAAATAAAAAAAAGCAAAATATATACCGACGCATGACACTCAATGTGTCACTATGAATATGAGAGTATGAGCTCACAGGGAGAGAAGAGGCACACGCGGGAGGTAAAGCCCAACAAATGAAGGACAAATGTGTGTGTGTTTGGGGGTATATATATATATATATATAGATATAGATATATATAGATATATATATATATATATATATATATATATATATATATATATATATATACCACCCCCCCCCAGTCCAAATGAGGGGGAGGAAGGTGGGGAAGCGGAGAGGGGAAAAAAGGGAATGGAAAGAGGGTGAGGGAGGGGGAAAGGAAAGGAAAGAGGGGTAGGATAAGGAGAGGAGGAAGTAATGGGATCCATGAGAAAGTAATAGCGCATAAGAATGTGCTCAGCAAAGGTACTGAAATAATCCATAAAGTAAGAGGGCAAAAAAAGCCCCATATTGAACAGCGACATTTAGACCCTTACCATTCATGGCATCCAGAGTAAAGATCCATCTAAGTTCTAACTGTGAGACTTGTTTATCAAGGTCACCCCCTCTAATATGATGATGTATTCTATCCAGACCCACAAGGCTAACATAGCTTGCATTTCCTCTATTCTATAGTATGAGGGCTGCCTGCACAATCTGTTCATAGCATTTAAAATATGTTTGTCCTCATATTATGTGAACATGGTCAAATTGGCCAAACAATACTGGATGTGTGTACGTCTTCCAAATACTGAAATTGGCAAATCAGACCAAATCCATCACTATGTTACCAATGGCTGGAGTGACACAGACCTTATACAGCTGAGATGTGTGACTGTTATACCAGGTAATGGGGGAATGTGTAGTGATATGAAGGGTGTGAGCAGAATCCAGGCGCATACATCTGTAAGGAGAGCTTATGTTATCAGTGACTGGCTTTATATGACTGAGAGGTGGCTTATGGGAATGTTATACCAGGTAATGGGGGAATGTTTAGTGATATGAAGGGTGTGAGCAGAATCCAGGCACATACATCTGTAAGGAGAGCTTATGTTATCAGTGACTGGCTTTATATGACTGAGAGATGTGTGACTGTTATACCAGGTAATGGGGGAATGATTAGTGATATGAAGGGTGTGAGCAGAATCCAGGCGCATACATCTGTAAGGAGAGAGCTTATGTTATCAGTGACTGGCTTTATATGACTGAGAAGTGGCTGATGGGAATGTTATACCAGGTAATGGGGAATGTTTAGTGATATGAAGGGTGTGAGCAGAATCCAGGCACATACATCTGTAACGAGAGCTTATGTTATCAGTGACTGGCTTTATATGACTGAGAAGTGGCTGATGGGAATGTTATACCAGGTAATGGGGAATGTTTAGTGATATGAAGGGTGTGAGCAGAATCCAGGTGCATACATCTGTAGGGAGAGCTTATGTTATCAGTGACTGGCTTTATATGGCTGAGAAGTGGCTGATGGGAATGTTATACCAGGTAATGGGGGAATGTTTAGTGATATGAAGGGTGTGAGCAGAATCCAGGTGCATACATCTGTAGGGAGAGCTTATGTTATCAGTGACTGGCTTTATATGGCTGAGAAGTGGCTGATGGGAATGTTATACCAGGTAATGGGGGAATGTTTAGTGATATGAAGGGTGTTCGCAGAATCCAGCCGCATACATCTCTCAGGAAAGCTTATGTTATCAGTGACTGGCTTTATATGGCTGAGAAGTGGCTGATGGGAATGTTATACCAGGTAATGGAGGAATGTTTAGTGATATGAAGGGTGTGAGCAGAATCCAGGCGCATACATCTGTAAGGAGAGAGCTTATGTTATCAGTGACTGGCTTATATGGCTGAGAAGTGGCTGATGGGAATGTTATACCAGGTAATGTGGGAATGTTTAGTGATATGAAGGGTGTGAGCAGAATCCAGGCGCATACATCTGTAAGGAGAGCTTATGTTATCAGTGACCAGCTTTATATGACTGAGAAGTGGCTGATGGGAATGTTATACCAGGTAATGGGGGAATGTTTAGTGATATGAAGGGTGTGAGCAGAATCCAGGCGCATAGATCTGTAAGGAGAGCTTATGTTATCAGTGACTGGCTTTATATAGCTGAGAAGTGGCTGATGGGAATGTTATACCAGGTAATGGGGGAATGTGTAGTGATATGAAGGGTGTGAGCAGAATCCAGGCACATACATCTGTAAGGAGAGCTTATGTTATCAGTGACTGGCTTTATATGGCTGAGAAGTGGCTGATGGGAATGTTATACCAGGTAATGGGGGAATGTTTAGTGATATGAAGGGTGTGCGCAGAATCCAGGTGCATACATCTGTAAGGAGAGCTTTATGTTATCAGTGACCAGCTTTATATGGCTGAGAAGTGGCTGATGGGAATGTTATACCAGGTAATGGGGGAATGTGTAGTGATATGAAGGGTGTGAGCAGAATCCAGGCACATACATCTGTAAGGAGAGCTTATGTTATCAGTGACTGGCTTTATATGGCTGAGAAGTGGCTGATGGGAATGTTATACCAGGTAATGGGGGAATGTGTAGTGATATGAAGGGTGTGAGCAGAATCCAGGCGCATACATCTGTAAGGAGAGCTTATGTTATCAGTGACTGGCTTTATATGGCTGAGAAGTGGCTGATGGGAATGTTATACCAGGTAATGGGGCAATGTTTAGTGATATGAAGGGTGTGAGCAGAATCCAGGCACATACATCTCTCAGGAGAGAGCTTATGTTATCAGTGACTGGCTTTATATGGCTGAGAAGTGGCTGATGGGAATGTTATATACCAGGTAATGGGGGAATGTTTAGTGATATGAAGGGTGTGAGCAGAATCCAGGCGCATACATCTCTCAGGAGAGAGCTTATGTTATCAGTGACTGGCTTTATATGGCTGAGAAGTGGCTGATGGGAATGTTATATACCAGGTAATGGGGGAATGTTTAGTGATATGAAGGGTGTGAGCAGAATCCAGGCGCATACATCTGTAAGGAGAGCTTATGTTATCAGTGACCGGCTTTATATGGCTGAGAAGTGGCTGATGGGAATGTTATATACCAGGTAATGGGGGAATGTTTAGTGATATGAAGGGTGTGAGCAGAATCCAGGCGCATACATCTCTCAGGAGAGAGCTTATGTTATCAGTGACTGGCTTTATATGGCTGAGAAGTGGCTGATGGGAATGTTATATACCAGGTAATGGGGGAATGTTTAGTGATATGAAGGGTGTGAGCAGAATCCAGGCGCATACATCTGTAAGGAGAGCTTATGTTATCAGTGACTGGCTTTATATGGCTGAGAAGTGGCTGATGGGAATGTTATACCAGGTAATGGGGGGATGGTTAGTGATATGAAGGGTGTGAGCAGAATCCAGCCACATACATCTCTCAGGAGAGAGCTTATGTTATCAGTGACTGGCTTTATATGGCTGAGAAGTGGCTGATGGGAATGCTATACCAGGTAATGGGGGAATGTTTAGTGATATGAAGGGTGTGAGCAGAATCCAGGCACATACATCTGTAAGGAGAGCTTATGTTATCAGTGACTGGCTTTATATGGCTGAGAAGTGGCTGATGGGAATGTTATACCAGGTAATGGGGGAATGTGTAGTGATATGAAGGGTGTGAGCAGGAATCCAGGCACATACATCTGTAAGGAGAGCTTATGTTATCAGTGACTGGCTTTATATAGCTGAGAAGTGGCTGATGGGAATGTTATACCAGGTAATGGGGGAATGTTTAGTGATATGAAGGGTGTGAGCAGAATCCAGGCGCATACATCTATAAGGAGAGAGCTTATGTTATCAGTGACCGGCTTTATATGGCTGAGAAGTGGCTGAGGGGAATGTTATACCAGGTAATGGGGGAATGTTTAGTGATATGAAGGGTGTGAGCAGAATCCAGGCGCATACATCTCTCAGGGGAGAGCTTATGTTATCAGTGACCGGCTTTATATGGCTGAGAAGTGGCTGATGGGAATGTTATACCAGGTAATGGGGGAATGTGTAGTGATATGAAGGGTGTGAGCAGAATCCAGGCGCATACATCTGTAGGGAGAGCTTATGTTATCAGTGACTGGCTTTATATAGCAGAGAAGTGGCTGATGGGAATGTTATACCAGGTAATGGGGGAATGTTTAGTGATATGAAGGGTGTGCGCAGAATCCAGCCGCATACATCTCTCAGGAAAGCTTATGTTATCAGTGACTGGCTTTATATGGCTGAGAAGTGGCTGATGGGAATGTTATACCAGGTAATGGAGGAATGTTTAGTGATATGAAGGGTGTGAGCAGAATCCAGGCGCATACATCTGTAAGGAGAGAGCTTATGTTATCAGTGACTGGCTTATATGGCTGAGAAGTGGCTGATGGGAATGTTATACCAGGTAATGGGGGAATGTTTAGTGATATGAAGGGTGTGAGCAGAATCCAGGCGCATAGATCTGTAAGGAGAGCTTATGTTATCAGTGACCAGCTTTATATGGCTGAGAAGTGGCTGATGGGAATGTTATACCAGGTAATGGGGGAATGTGTAGTGATATGAAGGGTGTGAGCAGAATCCAGGCACATACATCTGTAAGGAGAGCTTATGTTATCAGTGACTGGCTTTATATGGCTGAGAAGTGGCTGATGGGAATGTTATACCAGGTAATGGGGAATGTTTAGTGATATGAAGGGTGTGAGCAGAATCCAGGCGCATACATCTCTCAGGAGAGAGCTTATGTTATCAGTGACTGGCTTTATATGGCTGAGAAGTGGCTGATGGGAATGTTATACCAGGTAATGGGGGAATGTGTAGTGATATGAAGGGTGTGAGCAGAATCCAGGCGCATACATCTGTAAGGAGAGCTTATGTTATCAGTGACTGGCTTTATATGGCTGAGAAGTGGCTGATGGGAATGTTATACCAGGTAATGGGGCAATGTTTAGTGATATGAAGGGTGTGAGCAGAATCCAGGCACATACATCTCTCAGGAGAGAGCTTATGTTATCAGTGACTGGCTTTATATGGCTGAGAAGTGGCTGATGGGAATGTTATATACCAGGTAATGGGGGAATGTTTAGTGATATGAAGGGTGTGAGCAGAATCCAGGCGCATACATCTCTCAGGAGAGAGCTTATGTTATCAGTGACTGGCTTTATATGGCTGAGAAGTGGCTGATGGGAATGTTATATACCAGGTAATGGGGGAATGTTTAGTGATATGAAGGGTGTGAGCAGAATCCAGGCGCATACATCTGTAAGGAGAGCTTATGTTATCAGTGACTGGCTTTATATGGCTGAGAAGTGGCTGATGGGAATGTTATACCAGGTAATGGGGGGATGGTTAGTGATATGAAGGGTGTGAGCAGAATCCAGCCACATACATCTTTAGGAGAGAGCTTATGTTATCAGTGACTGGCTTTATATGGCTGAGAAGTGGCTGATGGGAATGCTATACCAGGTAATGGGGGAATGTTTAGTGATATGAAGGGTGTGAGCAGAATCCAGGCACATACATCTGTAAGGAGAGCTTATGTTATCAGTGACTGGCTTTATATGGCTGAGAAGTGGCTGATGGGAATGTTATACCAGGTAATGGGGGAATGTGTAGTGATATGAAGGGTGTGAGCAGGAATCCAGGCACATACATCTGTAAGGAGAGCTTATGTTATCAGTGACTGGCTTTATATAGCTGAGAAGTGGCTGATGGGAATGTTATACCAGGTAATGGGGGAATGTTTAGTGATATGAAGGGTGTGAGCAGAATCCAGGCGCATACATCTATAAGGAGAGAGCTTATGTTATCAGTGACCGGCTTTATATGGCTGAGAAGTGGCTGAGGGGAATGTTATACCAGGTAATGGGGGAATGTTTAGTGATATGAAGGGTGTGAGCAGAATCCAGGCGCATACATCTCTCAGGGGAGAGCTTATGTTATCAGTGACCGGCTTTATATGGCTGAGAAGTGGCTGATGGGAATGTTATACCAGGTAATGGGGGAATGGTTAGTGATATGAAGGGTGTGAGCAGAATCCAGGCACATACATCTCTCAGGAGAGCTTATGTTATCAGTGACTGGCTTTATATGGCTGAGAAGTGGCTTATGGGAATGTTATACCAGGTAATGGGGGAATGTTTAGTGATATGAAGGGTGTGAGCAGAATCCAGGCGCATACATCTCTCAGGAGAGAGCTTGCAGGGAGTAGTAGAGTGTTATTGTAGGGTAGTCGGCCTTTATTCCTGAGAATGGTACAAAGTCTCTCTATGGTGGATTAGGTTAGATAATTGCTCCTCAGGGATGGAGACATAGAGAGGAATATAATCTGTGAATAGTGCGGAGTGGAGCTGTGACTGGCTGATCCTGTATGCCATGGAACACTGAGCCCATAAGATCCTCATGGAGCAGCTACCATCTTGTGTGGCTGGACAGTGTACTGGTAACTGGGCACTGCCTTTGACATGGGAGAGCAGGGCTGGAATCTTGGCTAGGGTCAGTACCTATTCAGTAAGGAGTCCTTAGACAAGACTCCCTAACACTGCAGGGTGGCCTCTTGAGCGCACCCTTGTGCTGCAGGTCTTAAGCGCTTTGACCCCAAAAGGAGAAAAGTGCTATACAAATGTCAGGATTATTATTATTATTTATTATTATTATTATCTTCTGCTTGTGTTTCTCACATATGCTTAGTCTCTGTTTTACCATATTTTTATTTAGTTCTCTTATTTATTATGTTATAAAACATGCATCTAAATCAGGGGTCCCCAGACTTTTTGGGCTCTTAAGCTACTTTAACATTTGCAGGGTCCAGGAGATCGACCAACATTTTAAATGCTAAGCTTAGCAAATAGCTGCAGAATCCGCTCCCCCACCACCACCACCACCACACACACACTGTCATGAACAGCCCTCAGGTACAGGTGCTCCCAGTATAGGTAGCCGTGCATAGGTGGCTCCAGTATAGGTAGCTAAGTATAGGTACCTCCTAGTATAGGTAGCTAGGTCTAGGTTCCTCCAGTATAGGTAGCTAGGTAAGGTGCTTCCATTATAGAATGCTAAGTATAGCTGTCTTCAGTATAGAACACTAAGTATAGGTCCCTCAAATAAAGAATGCTAAGTATAGGTGCCTCCAGAATGGATAGCCAAGTATAAGTGACTCCAGTAAAGGTGCCTTCAGTATACGTGCCTTCAGTATAGATAGCTAGGTATATGTGCCTTCAGTATAGTTAACTAGGTATAGACAGCTAGGTATATGTGCCTTTAGTATAGGTAGCTAGGTATATGTGCCTTCAGTATAGGTAGCTGGGTATAGGTGCCTTCAGTATAGTTAGCTAGGTATAGGTGCCTTCAGTATAGTTAGCTAGGTATAGGTGCCTTCAGTATAGTTAGCTAGGTATAGGTGCCTTCAGTATAGATAGCTAGGTATATGTGCCTTCTGTATAGGTAGCTAGGTATATGTGCCTTCAGTATAAGTTGCTAGGTATAGGTGCCACCAGTATAGATAGCTAAATATAGGTGCCTTCAGTATAGGTAGCCAAGTATACACGTGCCTCCAGTATAGGTAGCCAAGTATAGGTGACTCCAGTATAGGTGCCTTCAGTATAGGTAGCTAGGTATATGTGCCTTCAGTATAGGTAGCTAGGTATCCCTTCAGTATAGGTTGCTAGGTATAGGTGCCACCATTAAAGGTAGCTTAATATAGGTGCCACCAGTATAGGTAGCTTAATATAGGTGCCTCCAGTATAGGTAGGTAGGCAAGTATAGATGACTCCAGTTTAGGTGCCTTCAGTATAGATAGCTAGGTATATGTGCCTTCAGTATAGGTAGCTAGGTATCCCTTCAGTATAGGTTGCTAGGTATAGGTGCCACCATTAAAGGTAGCTTAATATAGGTGCCACCAGTATAGGTAGCTTAATATAGGTGCCTCCAGTATAGGTAGGTAGGCAAGTATAGATGACTCCAGTTTAGGTGCCTTCAGTATAGATAGCTAGGTATATGTGCCTTCAGTATAGGTAGCTAGGTATATGTGCCTTCAGTATAGGTAGCTAGGTAAGGTGCTTCCAGTATAGAACGCTAAGTATAGGTGTCTTCTGTATAGAACACTAAGTATAGGTCCCTCGAATATAGAATGCTAAGTATAGGTGTCTCCAATATAGGTAGCCAAGTATAGGTGACTCCAGTATAGGTAGCCAAATATAGGTGACTCCAGTGTTTGTGCCTTCAATATAGGTAGCTATGTATATGTGCCTTCAGTATAGGTAGCTAGGTATATGTGCCTTCAGTATAGGTAGCTAAGTATATGTGCCACCAGTATAGGTAGCTAGGTAAGGTGCTTCCAGTATAGAACGCTAAGTATAGGTGTCTTCTGTATAGAACACGAAGTATAGGTCCCTCGAATATAGAATGCTAAGTATAGGTGTCTCCAATATAGGTAGCCAAGTATAGGTGACTCCAGTATAGGTAGCCAAATTTAGGTGACTCCAGTATATGTGCCTTCAGTATAGGTAGCTATGTATATGTGCCTTCAGTATAGGTGCCTTCAGTATAGATCGCTAGGTATATGTGCCTTCAGTATAGGTAGCTAGGTATATGTGCCTTCAGTATAGGTAGCTAGGTATATGTGCCTTCAGTATAGGTAGCTGGGTATCCCATCAGTATAGGTTGCTAGGTATAGGTGCCTTCAATATAGGTAGCTAGGTATAGGTGCCTTCAATATAGGTAGCTAGGTATAGGTGCCTTCAATATAGGTAGCTAGGTATAGGTGCCTTCAATATAGGTAGCTAGGTATAGGTGCCTTCAGTATTGGTAACTAGGTATAGGTTCCATCAGTATATGTAGCTAGGTTTAGGTTGCTAGGTAGAGGTGCCTGGGTGCCATTAATATAGTTATCACTTACCTCCCTCCAGCTCCAGGGCAGTGTCTGCGGCTCGTCCTGGTCTCCCCTCCTTTGGCTGTGGCTGGCTGGAGGGCAGATGAACAAGCCTGTGGCCGAGGGAGCGCTCCAGGCTGCAAGCATGTATGTGGGCGGAAGTGTTGTGCCTGGCGCCGCCCCCAGGCATGACGCTGCATTCTGGCAGAACCGCCCCTGGTGTCTCCCCTTCTGCCACACCTCTCTCCTCCCCTGCCTTCCCTGATTGGCTGCTATCTAAACTAGCGGTCAGCAGCAGAATCTGATTGGACGTGGCCAGGTGGCTGCATTCTACAGCTGCTGCCGGTGTTCCAACATTTTAGCATACCCGACAGAATAGCATACAAATGCTACTGAGCATGTGCAAAGTCATGCAGGGCAGACATTAACCCCATAATACCCATCAGCAGCATTAACCTTTTCAACCCCAGTTAGCTGCCTGTGTGCTGATGTGCAATCTCCACTATCCAAGTGGACATAGAGTTAGAATAAAAAGTTGTCCGAGCGAAGCGAGGACCGAGCCCGCAGCCCAGCGAGCGAAGCGAGCGGGCAAGGGGACACTGATTCTACTAACAAGGGGTATATCACTTTAAATGTATGCTATTCTGTCAATGTATGCTAGTTAGTTGGAACACCGGCAGCAACATTTAATGGGATGCAGGCACACGGCTGCAATCTACCCAGCAGTCAGTCGTGATCTACTGGTAGATCGTGATAAACATATTGGGCACCCCTGATCTAAATAAACTTGTTTTCATTTGTGTTTATTGCTGCAGTCACAGGAGGTTTATGTTTAGCCCAGCTGTTATGGAAGGCCGGCCTGTATCTCTTCCCTGTGCAGGAGGACATTTCACCTGATAGTGTTTCCCAGCAGCTGTTCATAGCAACAGTCACTAATGCCGGCAGCCAATAATATGCTGTACAATCAGGTTGTTGCAGATCAGGGGAGGTATCGGGGAGGGAGGTTCTGAAGGAGCAGGATCTGTCCATTGTGTCCATTTTCATAAGATAGTGCCACCGGATGACCATATCCATTGTATCTCTGATTGGAAGAAGCCAATGTGGAGTCAGCAGCCACTGGTGTTGGGTGAACCCGCAGTGAGAGAGGTTGGAGTCTGCACAAAGATGATGGCTGGTGGGTCACAGCTAGGGGGTGGAGCCAGATAACAAGGGGCGTGGCTGGCAGGACAGGCAGAGGAGATGGAGGCTGCAGCTGGAGAGGGGTTGGGTGGCCTCTGCTGCTTTGGTCCTGGTATTGGCATTGCCCCAGCTGGGAGGTTTGTTGCTATGGCTATTGGAGGGTTTGGGGTTAGTAGGTGATGGACAGGTTGGCCCAGGTATGGTCAGGATATGGAGCTGCAGTCCCATCTGCCTAGTTCATCAGGTGTCAGAGCCATAAGTAATGATAGTTTATAGCTAATTAGCTGCAGGCCTCTGCTCCTATCTTCCTCTGTCTCCAGCTGTTCTCTCCTCACATCCTCATCCATCTACCGCTGCCGGCACTGCTGTAACCTCCCAGGAATGTGTGCATGGAGAGGAGGAGAGAAGCACCAGATGATGAGCAAGGCACACTGGAGGAGAGGACTGTGGTGCTGAATGTGCAGGATACCACAGCTTATGGGATATTATCACCCCCTAGCAAATTATGTTCTTTCCTGTGCTCTGTTTATTACTGCTAATATCTTACTGCTATAATCTGTTATCCTTTTCAGAACTGAGATCTGAGCTCAAAGAGCAAGAGACGTATGTGAGGAGTGATCAGATGTCTACAGTAGAGAAAGACATGATGAGGATAATTAAAGAGGAAGGAGAAGAGATTTATGTGAGGAGTGATCAGCGGTCTATGGAGGAGGATGATATGATGGGGAAAATTAAAAAGGAAGAAGAGGAGACATATGTGAGGAGTGATCAGCGGTCTATGGAGGAGGATGATATGATGGGGAAAATTAAAGAGGAAGAAGAAGAGACATATATGAGGAGTGATCAGCAGTCTATGGAAAAGCGTGACATTATGATGACAATTAAAAAGGAAGAAGAAGAGATGTATGTGACGAGTGATCAGCAGTCTATGGAGGAGGGTGACATGATGAGGACAATTAAAAAGGAAGAAGAAGAGACATATGTGAGGAGTGATCAGCAGTCTATGGAGGAGGGTGACATGATGAGGACAATTAAAAAGGAAGAAGAAGAGACATATGTGAGGAGTGATCAGCTGTCTATGGAGGAGGGAGACATGATGAGGGCAATTAAAGAGGAAGAAGAAGAGATGAATGTGAGGAGTGATCAGCAGTCTATAGAGGAGGGTGACATGATGAGGACAATTAAAAAGGTAGAAGAGACGTATGTGAGGAGTGATCAGCAGTCTATGGAGGAGGCTTATGTGATGAGGACAAAGAAAGAGGAAGAAGAAGAGATGTATGTGAGGAGTGATCAGCAGTTTATGGAGGAGGCTTATGTGATGAGGACAAAGAAAGAGGAAGAAGAAGAGATGTATGTGAGGAGTGATCAGCAGTTTATGGAGGAGGCTTATGTGATGAGGACAAAGAAAGAGGAAGAAGAGATGTATGTGAGGAGTGATCAGCGGTCTGCAGAGGAGGGTGACATGATGGGGACAACTATGGAGAAGGACCCTCTTACAGAGAGCAGAACAGGTGAGTGATCAGCATTAATATGTCTTTGGCTGCAGCTGATAGAGAATACAGTGGGTTGCAAAAGTATTCGGCCCCCTTGAAGTTTTCCACATTTTGTCACATTACTGCCACAAACATGAATCAATCTTATTGTAATTCCACATGAAAGCCCAATACAAAGTGGTGTACACATGAGAAGTGGAACGAAAATCATACACGATTCCAAACATTTTTTACAAATCAATAACTGCAAAGTGGGGTGTGCGTAATTATTCAGCCCCCTTTGGTCTGAGTACAGTCAGTTGCCCATAGACATTGCCTGATGAGTGCTAATGACTAAATAGAGTGCACCTGTGTGTATTCTAATGTCAGTACAAATACAGCTGCTCTGTGACGGCCTCAGAGGTTGTCTAAGAGAATATTGGGAGCAACAACACCATGAAGTCCAAAGAACACACAAGACAGGTCAGGGATAAAGTTATTGAGAAATTTAAAGCAGGCTTAGGCTACAAAAAGGTTTCCAAAGCCTTGAACATCCCACGGAGCACTATTCAAGCGATCATTCAGAAATGGAAGGAGTATGGCACAACTGTACACCTACCAAGACAAGGCCGTCCACCTAAACTCACAGGCCGAACAAGGAGAGCGCTGATCAGAAATGCAGTCAAGAGGCTCTTGGTGACTCTGGACGATCTGCAGAGATCTACAGCTCAGATGGGGGAATCTGTCCATAGGACAACTATTAGTCATGCACTGTACAAAGTTGGCCTTTATGGAAGAGTGGCAAGAAGAAAGCCATTGTTAACAGAAAGCATGAGAAGTCCTGTTTGCAGTTTGCCACAAGCCATGTGGGAGACACAGCAACCATGTGGAAGAAGGTGCTCTGGTCAGATGAGACAAAAATGGAACTTTTTGGCCAAAATACAAAACGCTATGTGTGGCAGAAAACTAACACTGCCCATCACTCTGAACACACCATCCCCACTGTCAAATATGGTGGTGGCAGCATCATGCTTTGGGGTGCTTCTCTTTAGCAGGGACAGTGAAGCTGGTCAGAGTTGATGGGAAGATGGATGGAGCCAAATACAGGGCAAACTTGGAAGAAAACCTCTTGGAGACTGCAAAAGACTTGAGACTGGGGCGGAGGTTCACCTTCCCACAGGACAACGGCCCTAAACATAAAGCCAGGGCAACAATGGAATGGTTTAAAACAAAACATATCTGTGTTAGAATGGCCCAGTCAAAGTCCAGATCTAAATCCAATCGAGAATCTGTGGCAAGATCTGAAAACTGCTGTTCACAAACGCTGTCCATCTAATCTGACTGAGCTGCAGCTGTTTTGCAAAGAAGAATGGGCAAGGATTTCAGTCTCTAGATGTGCAAAGCTGGTAGAGACATACCCTAAAAGACTGGCAGCTGTAATTGCAGCAAAAGGTGGTTCTACAAAGTATTGACTCAGAGGGACGAATAATTACGCACATCCCACTTTGCAGTTATTTATTTGTAAAAAATGTTTGGAATGATGTATGATTTTCGATCCACTTCTCACATGTACACTACTTTGTATTGGTCTTTCACGTGGAATTCCAATAAAATTGATGCATGTTTGTGGCAGTAATGTGACAAAATGTGGAAAACTTCAAGGGGGCTGAATACTTTTGCAACCCACTGTATATTCACATGCACTGTTACACTGCACACCTCTCACCTTGCTGCTGTACTGTATGGGGAAGGCCTCTCCTTACACACAGAGATAATGGCTGCAGCTGATAGAGAATATAGTCACATGCACTGTTACACTGCACACCTCTCACCTTGCTTCTGTACTGTATGTGGAAGGCCTCTCCTTACACACAGAGATAATGGCTGCAGCTGATAGAGAATATAGTCACATGCACTGTTACACTGCACACCTCTCACCTGGCTGCTGTACTGTATGTGGAAGGCCTCTCCTTACACACAATGATAATGGCTGCAGCTGATAGAGAATATAGTCACATGCACTGTTACACTGCACACCTCTCACCTTGCTGCTGTACTGTATGGGGAAGGCCTCTCCTTACACACATAGATAATGGCTGCAGCTGATAGAGAATATAGTCACATGCACTGTTACACTGCACACCTCTCACCTTGCTGCTGTACTGTATGGGGAAGGCCTCTCCTTACACACAGAGATAATGGCTGCAGCTGATAGAGAATATAGTCACATGCACTGTTACACTGCACACCTCTCACCTTGCTGCTGTACTGTATGTGGAAGGCCTCTCCTTACACACAGAGATAATGGCTGCAGCTGATAGAGAATATAGTCACATGCACTGTTACACTGCACACCTCTCACCTTGCTGCTGTACTGTATGTGGAAGGCCTCTCCTTACACACAATGAAAATGGCTGCATAAAATATTGTAAACACAAAAGCACCTGGGGCTGTTTGAATCCTGAATGTCCAGTGATATAAATAATACAATTCTCTTTATTTTACAAGAAAACACACACTTTATTACTATTTTATCTTTAAGATGATCGTTATATTAAAATTTTTGTGATTTTTAGTGATCATCTGATCAGTTAAATCAGAATCAATTTTAGTTGGCCAAATAAGTTTGCGTGTACAAGGAATTTGACTTTGCAGTTGTTTAACTGGTTCGCGTTCTATGGTTTTTACCCCTTAAGATTCCTGACATTTTTGACACTTCAGCTGTGTCGTTTTTATACCGCAGTAACTTTTTCATTAGTTATGCTATCTTAGTGATATCTATCTTTTTTCCAGTACAATCTAGGCTTTCTTTGGGTAATATTTTTCTCCTAAAACTATTTTATTTTATAGTCAACTTATGGGGAAAATTTATGTTAAATCAGAAAATACCCTCTTTTTCATTTTTCACCCTTCCTAATTTTTACATGACACTTCCCACAGTTATAAAACACACACACACACGCACACACACACACACACGCGCACACACACACACACACACACACACACACACACACACACACACACACACACACACACACACACACACACACACACACACACACACACACACACACACACACACACACACACACACTCACACACTCTTTGTCGCTTTCCAGTTCGGGTTCAGTTTAAATGTGGCAGACCATTATCCCCAGCCTGTGCGCCTGTGGCAAATGAATGTTTGCTATAGTGACAGTTCGGGGGCCATAGTGCTGTACAGATGAGTTGCTAGGCAACAGCAGAGCGCTACATCTGTAGAGCATTGGTGCCCCATAATTTTGCCCCAGTGATTGCATCCAATCACTACAGGCGGCAGTCGTTAAAAGTTTTTAAACGGGTATAGGTATTTCAGAGGTTATTAATGAGTTAATGGACTAGGTTGTTGTTAAAGATTAACTGGGGATTAAAAAAAAAAACACTTTTTATTTTATTGGGATCATGCCACTTTAAAAAAAATGTAACCTTTAAAACTTTTTCCCCCTAACTTCATTGAATGATTGTTGCTATTAGCTAGCAACAATCATTTACAGGACCGTGAACCTGCAGGGTTATGTGCACGCGCAGGAGCATTCACAATCGCACGCACGGGAGCACGCATGCATGCATGCGTGGTGGCAGGCAGTGAGTTTTTAATGCAAGACATAGAGTCTGTGTCCTAAAACCTACAGCTTCACTAATTAGAATGTACCTTCCTCCGAATATAAGACACTGTCTTCTATTCTTTTTGGGGAGGAAATGTGTGCTAGGGCTTATTTTCGGGGGTGGGAGGGGCTAGACGCTATGTGTATGGGGAGGCTCTTACCACAACTCCCTTGTGGCTGCGTCCCCCTCCGTTCCAAGTACCAGTAATTCCTCCGGTGGCTGCATTGTAATTAATCTGTGAGGGCGCCCTTTGACCCTCACACAGTACACTAGTTCGGGCTCTGCGCTGGCGCTCTCTGCCTGTCACCATGTGCGCCCGGCTGATGACATTGATTCAATGTGCGCCTGGGACGCATCAGCCGTGCGCACATGACAGGAAGAGAGCGCCAGCGTAGAGCCCGAACTAACTAGCGTACTGCGTGAGGGTCAAAGGGCGCCCTCACAGATTAAAGGATACCACAACTGACGTGGCATAATGAGATAGACATGGGTATGTACAGTGCCTAGCACACAAATAACTATGCTTTGTTCCTTTTTTTCTTTCTCTGCCTGAAAGAGGTAAATATCAGGTATGTAAGTGGCTGACTCAGTCCTGACTCAGACAGGAAGTGACTACAGTGTGACATTCACTGATAAGAAATTCCAACTATAAAACACTTTCCTAGAAGAAAATGGCTTCTGAGAGCAAGAAAGAGATAAAAAAAGGGGGAAATTCTTATCAGTGAGGGTCACACTGTAGTCACTTCCTGTCTGAGTCAGGACTGAGTCAGCCACTTACATACCTGATATTTACCTCTTTCAGGCAGAGAAAGAAAAAAAGGAACACAGCCTAGTTATTTGTGTGCTAGGCACTGTACATACCCATGTCTATCTCATCATGTCACATGTCAGTTGTGGTATCCTTTAATTACAATACCGCCGCCGGAGGAATTACTAGGAACGGAGGGGGACGCAGCCACAAGGGAGGTGCGGTAAGAGACCACACACTTCCCCATACACAAAGCGTCCCCCCAGCTAGGTCTTAATTTCGGAGTAGGTCTTATATTTCAAGCATGCTTGAAATATAAGAGAGGCCTTACTTTCGGGGTAGGTCTTACTTTAGGGGAAACACGGTAGAATCTATGTCCGGGAACTGCAAGCAGTTAATAGACACAGACGAAATACAAGAAGAGACACTATATCAATATTACTAGTCAAGGTCAGTATATAGGTTATAGTGGCAATGAACATGGTGAGAAGTGTTCATTTTCAGTTCTATGCTGTAATGCTTTCCAGTCCTAGCAGCTCTAGCGTGGTTCTGCATTAAGCATGGCTACTGCCTAAAGGAAGTCCATTGCGGTAGATTTTTGTTCAAGTCTTTTTGAATAATGTTTTTTGCTTCACTGATGCCTTTCCGTAGTTTTCCCTTTGTCCAGATATAGCTTCCTAAGTTGTTATTGAATCCGGGTATAATGATCTGCGCATGCACATTGTAAAGTGACTGAACAAGAACAGAAGATCCCATGCAAGGAAATACTGAGGAATGGATTGGAAAGAGAATAAACGTGTGTTTATTTACAGGAGTGCAAAAGACATTTGTACATACACACATGAATATGCATGCAACCAATAGGAATCTATACAAACAATCAGAAACGTACGATTTTGCAGTAGGAGAACAGAGGCGCCAGCAGAATAAAAGTGGATAAAACCTTTAAAATTTGCTTGGAGGAAGTGGTGGACTTACCTCCATAAAGCAGACACGAAAGACTGTCTGAAAAGTAGCAATTACATTTATTATATGGTACCCCATTGACTGAGGCGCTACACCTGCTACTGCTGGAATTTTGTTTTGTCCCCACTTTATTGCCTGATGAAGCGGGCTCGGCCTGCGAAACGCGTTGCACTTTTGGGGTACCATATAATAAATGTGATTGCTACTTTTCAGACAGTCTTTAGTGTCTGCTTTATGGAGGTAAGTCCACCACTTCCTCCAAGCAAATTTTAAAGGTTTTATCCACTTTTATTCTGCTGGCGCCTCTGTTCTCCTGAATAATATTGAGTCCACCCTGGGTGGAGGGGTGATCTACCCCTTTTTCTCATCTACAGAGAGCGACTTCTTAATCCTGAGTGAGGACAGGTCTAATCTCCTCACCTGCTTATACAGTGGTTGCCTGTGTGGTAACCCACGTTTGTGAGTATACTCTTCTCACTGATTTGCCTTACTTCGTTTATGTTTTAACATACTACACTATATTGGGCTCTCGGTTTCTCTATATTTAATCAGAAACATACGGTTCACTACAAACCCCTGAAGACCAACCCTAACTTGCTAAGTCAAAACCAGAAGATTAAATATACATTAGGCAAAGAGTAGTCAGACAAACAGGCGGTTGGTACCAGAAAGTCAGTAACAGTAGCCGGGAGCAAGATACAGGGGGCAATGCACAAGGATCAGGATCAAGCATTGATGACCAGAATCACAAGGGCTATCAGCACAATGATCTAGCAGTTCATGAATGGCAGAAGCAGCCTTATATATGCTGCACATTGGTTAGGTGACTGTTCAAAATGTTCAGAGTTCCATTTGCAGGTGAGCCAAAGAACTGCAAAGTTCCCAGTATGAGGTGAGACATCTGCTGGTGGACAGCGGAAGTCCATGCAAAAGTTACCCAGTGCTGCCACCAGCAGGCTACTAACGGCACAGTTCATGACACCTGGATTAGCCAACGTTGTAACTGATACATTTTTTGGTTGGGAAAAAAGGTCTTTTTGCAAAAGGTAATATGTTTTCACAGCATATTTATTTAGATCCCTTGTGGAGTCATTGAATATGTTCCAGCCTGTTGAATCAAAGCAGCTCATTTCTTACCTGTGGACACTACAGGTTTGGCAGTTTTTAGTCTCTGTATGTTGGGATGGGCTGTATCACAGCATGATCAGAGTTCCCCAGAGCTGCTCTGCAGACAGTGATACGAGTCCTTAGCCATAGTGTAACAGTGATCAGGTGTTTTACCTCCTCTAGTTGCTTGTATTGTGGAAGTTCTCTGTTTAGGTTGGCACTGTTGGAATCCTCTAGAATGATGAGAAAAGAATCAGGGTGTCCTCTCTCCACCTCAGTGATCTGATCTGCGAGTTCCTGGAGTGCAGGCTGCATGCATGTTTGTGGAGGGATGTACACAGCAACCAGAATAAATGAAGAAAGCTCAGGGGGTGAATAGGAGGGTCTGCAGTTTATGAAGAGTGTTCCCAGCCCAGCCGAGCATGTCCTCCTAATAACGTGACATCCTTACACCACTAATCATTGATATAGAAACAGAGTCCTCCTCCTTTGCCAGAAATAAGCGGGTCCCGGTCAGATCTATAGAGTGTAAATCCATTAATCTGCAGAGCAGTGTCTGGAATCAGCTCAGACAGCCAGGTCTCTGTGAGGGAAAGAGCAGCAGAGAGGTAACAGTCCTTCTTAGGGCTGGTGCACACCAAGAGTGCTTATGAGTGCTTTTGAAAATGCCAGCTCATAGAAAAGTGCTTGGCTAATGTATTTGGATGGGATGGATCACACCAGAGCAATGTGATTTTCTCCCAAACGCAGGTCCTGCAGCATTTCTGCTGATTTCTGAGGTGATCCAGCCTCAATGTTAAGTATAGGAAAGTGGAAAATTGCTCTGAAAAGCACTAGATCAGAGCGGATTTCCAAGTGTTTTTGTTACAGAAGCTGTTCAGTTGCAACTCCACTGTAACAAAAAATAAAAAACTCTACACCAAAACGCTTCAAAAATCGCTAGGCATGTTTAGAAAATCACTAGGCATATGCCTAGAATCACCTGGGAAAATCACTTCAAAAAGCACTAAGCCAAATTCTGATCAGTAGTTGAAGCTCATCTAGTTTGTTGCATATTGACCTGACATTAGTGAGTATGATTCCAGGTAGTGGTGAACACACTCCTCTATGCCAAAAGTGCACCTGGATCCCGGAGAGCTTGCCTCTTCTTCTAAGCCTCACTGCCTGATTCAGCACTGTAGCTCCACTGGTCAGATTCCCCAGAAGGTCAGGAGTAGATGATGTATCCAGGGGTAGATCAGGTACAGCTACAGTGGAATACGAAAGTTTGGGCAACCTTTTTAATCTTCATGATTTTCCTGTATAAATCGTTGGTTGTTACGATAAAAAATGTCAGTTAAATATATCATATAGGAGATACACACAGTGATATTTTAGAAGTGAAATAAAGTTTATTGGATTTACAGAAATTGTGCAATAATTGTTTCAAACAAAATTAGGCAGGTGCATACATTTGGGCACCACAAAAAAGAAATTAAATCCATATTTAACCACTTCACCACTGAGGGGTTTTACCCCCTGACCACCAGAGCAATTTTCACCTTTCAGCGCTCCTTCCATTCATTCGTCTATAACTTTATCATTACTTATCGCAATGAAATGAACTATATCTTGTTTTTTCCGCCACCAATTAGGCTTTCTTTAGGTGGGACATTATGCCAAGAATTATTTTTTTCTAAATGTGTTTTAATGGGAAAATAGGAAAAATGTGGGGAAAAAAAAAATTATTTTTCAGTTTTCGGCCATTATAGTTTTTAAATAATGCATGCTACTGTAATTAAAACCCATGAAATTTATGTGCCCTTTTGTCCCGGTTATAAAACCGTTTAAATTATGTCCCTATCACAATGTTTGGCGCCAATATTTCATTTGGAAATAAAGGTGCATTTTTTTCAGTTTTGCGTCCATCCCTAATTACAAGCCCATAGTTTATAAAGTAACAGTGTTATACCCTCTTGACTTAAATATTTAAAAAGTTCAGTCCCTAAGGTAACTAATTATGTATTTTTTTTAATTGTAAATTTTTGAATTTTTTTTTAATTACAAAAAAAAAAAAAATGGGGAGTGTGGGAGGTAATGAGTTAATTTTTTGTGTAAAAGTCATTTATTTCTATGTGAAAAATGTGTAGGGTGTAGTTTACTATTTGGCCACAAGATGGCCACAGTAACTTTTTGCTTTATTGCGACCTCCAAGCCTCCTTCCGGAAGCTTGGAGGAAGAATAAGGAGGCTGGACACGTGAGTTTCTTCTCACAATGATCGCGCTGCCCATAGGAGAGCAGCGGGTCATTGTGGGGCTTAGATCAACGAACGGGAATGGATTTTCCCGTTCATTGATCTCCGGGCGAGCGGGCGGCGGCGGTTTTACTAGCGGCGGGCGGCGTGTTTACGAGCGGGAGCGCGGACAGCGTCGGGAACGCGGAAAGTACGTGTTTCTCCGTCCCTGGTTTTTAAAGGATGGAAAAAGGGGCGGAGAAATACGTACGCGCGGGGGTAAAGTGGTTAATAGATCCTCCTTTTGCAGAAATCACAGCCTCTAAACACTTCCTGTAGGTTCCAATGAGAGTCTGGATTCTGGTTGAAGGTATTTTGGACGATTCCTCTTTACAAAACATCTCTAAATCATTCAGGTTTGATGGCTTCCAAGCATCGACAGCTCTACTCACACCACAGATTTTCAATTATATTCAGGACTGGGGACTGAGGTGGCCATTCTAGAACGTTGTACTTTTTTGAGCAGCATTTAGGGTCGTTGTATTGTTGAAAGATCCAGCCCCGGCGCAGCTTCAGCTTTGTCACCGATTCCTGGACATTCGTCTCCAGAGTCTGCTGATACTGAGTGTAATCAACGCATCCCTCATCTTTGACAAGATTCCCAGTCCCTGCACTGGCCACACAGCCCCACAGCATGATGGAACCACCACCATATTTTACTGTAGGTGGCAGGTGTTTTTCTTGGAATGCTGTGTTGTTTTTCTTCCATGCATAACACCCCTTGTTTTGTCCAAATTGCTCCACTGACCCTAACTTACCACCAGCACCTTATTCCAAAATGAAGCTGGCTTGTCCAAATGTGCTTTAGCATACCTCAAGCGGCTCTATTTGTGCTGTTGGCAGAGAAAAGGCTTCCTCCGCATACAGCATCTTCTTGTGTAAAGTGCGCCGAATAGTTGAACGATGCACAGTGACTCCATCTGCAGCAAGATGATGTTGTAGGTCTTTGGTGCTGGTCTGTGGGTTGACTCTGACTGTTCTCACCATTCGTCGCTTCTGTCTATCCAAGATTTTTCTTGGTCTGCGACTTCAAGCCTTAACTTGAACTGAGCCTGTGGTCTTCCATTTCCTCAATATGTTCCTAACTGTGGAAACAGACAGCTGAAATCTCTGACACAGCTTTCTGTATCCTTCCCCTAAACCATGATGGTGAACAATCTTTGTCTTCAGGTCATTTGTGAGTTGTTTTGAGACCCCCATGTTGCTACTCTTCAGAGAAAGATAAAAGAGGAGGGAAACTTACAATTGACCCCCTTAAATACTCGGTCTCATCATTGGATTCACCTGTGTATGTAGGTCAGGGGTCACTGAGCTTACCAAGCCAATTTGAGTTCCCATAATTAGCTTTAAAGGTTTATGAATCAAGAAAATAACAACCAACGATTTATACAGGAAAATCATGACGATTAACAAAGTTGGCCAAACTTTCGCATCCCACTTTAAGTCCTGAATGCTCAGTATTTGTTCACTGGTGAAGGCTATCCGGTTGGGATGCACAAGACAACATTAAAAACACAAAATAAACAAGAAAAGACAGAGCAACTTGCCGAGTCTGCCATCTCTAGGCTCCTCCTCATAGCACAGTGGGTGGGTGCGGTACCTTGCAAAAGTATTCACCCCCCCTTGGCATTGTGTCTTTGTGGCTCTGTACCTATTTTGTTACATTTCAACCTGTAATTTTATTGTTTCTTAGTCTGATGTTATGTGACAGATCTGCACAAAATAGCGTAAGTTGACTAAGTGAAATGAGAAATTATACACCAACTTGGAATTATCAGCAGCTCACTGACCTTCCCTAATGATAATTGCTCCTCCCCTCAAAATTCTTCAACCGGAAGTGATGATGTTTCTCTATTTGCAGCACAGAGTCCCGGCATCAAGAACCTCTCAATAACTCGTCTTTCTGTATCCACAGACTGTACAACGGATGATGATGTCATTGGACAAGAATCTCTTGTGGATATCCTGGTTACTACAAAACATGTTCCTCCAGATACCTCTCACCTATCTAATACCAAGGGGCCTCATACCCAGCACAGCTCTCCACCTGCTGGAGGGTCTTATTCCTGTTCCGAGTGTGGGAAATGTTTTGTTTGGAAATCGCAACTTGTCATACATGAGAGATCTCACACTGGTGAGAGGCCATATTCATGTGCTGAGTGTGGGAAATGTTTTATTCGGAAATCAGTTCTTGTCACACATGAGAGATCTCACACAGGCGATAAGCCCTATTCATGTCCTGAGTGTGGGAAATGTTTTGTTCGGAAATCACTTCTTGTCAGACATGTGAGAACCCACACTGGTGAGAAGCCATATTCATGTGCTGAGTGTGGGAAATGTTTTACTGGGAAAGCATCCCTTGTCATACATGAGAGATCGCACACTGGTGAGAAGCCCTATTCATGTGCTGAGTGTGGAAAATGTTTTAGTGATAAAAAATGCTTTATCAGACATGAGAGATTTCACACTGGTGAGAAGCCGTATGCATGTGGGGAGCGTGGGAGATATATTAGTCACAAGTCGGATCTTGTCGTACATGAGAAATCTCACAAGCCCTATTCATGTGCTAAGTGTGGGAAATGTTTTGGAGTTAAAGGAACCCTTGTCAATCATGAGAGAATTCACACTGGCGAGAAGCCCTATTCATGTACTGAGTGTGGGAAATGTTTTGGACAGAGAGCTAGCCTTGCTAGACATGAGAGATCTCACACGGGTGAAAAGCCCTATTCATGTGCTGAGTGTGGGAAATGTTTCTGTGATAAAAGAACTGTTGTCAGACATGAGAAATCTCACACTGGTGATAAGTAGGGGTCAGTGGCCCACAGGCAATTCCCTTTTTCTCCAAGTTGATATTTTCACACCTTGTCCATAAAATGCCCTTTACCCTCCAGCCAGTAAGAAAATGCAAGCTATTCATTTGATAGTACTTTTTCTACTACTTTTGGAAATTTTGAAATGCAAAAAAAGATTTTTTTTTTTCTTTTTCCCCTTCTGTACCAGAGCAATATTCACCTTTCAGCACTCCTTCCATTTATTTGTCAATAACTTTATCACTACTAATCACAACAAAATGATCTACATCTTTTTTTTTTTTTTTTTTTTCGACACCAAACAGGCTTTCTTTGGGTGGTACACTTTACTAAGAATTAATTAATTCTAAATGCATTTTAACTGGAAAATTAAGAAGTTGAAACAGGAAAAAATACATTATTTCTCAGTTTTAGGCTATTATGGTTTTAAAATAATACATGCTACCATAATTAAATCCCACACATATTGTTTGCCATTTGCTGCAACATTTGAAATATTGGCGCCAATATTTTATTTGGAAATAAAGGTGCATTTTTTTTAGTTTTGTCTCCATCACTAATTACAAACCTGTATTTTCAAAATTAACAGTAATATACCCTCCTGACATGCATACTACAAAAGTTCGGTCCATAAGGTAACTATTTATGTATGTTTTTTTATTTATTTATTTTTTTTTTTATTTATTATGCAAAAGTTTTAGTTGGGTAACTATGGGAGGGTGTGGGTGGTAAGGAGTTAATGTAATGTATGTGTTTTGTTTTGTTTTTTTAATTGTATGTAGGTGTAATTTTACAATTTGGCCACAAGATGTCATTTGTGCATTACTTTCCTGTGCATACTACAAGTACAAGAACAGGAAGTAATGCAACAACGTATTACTTCTTTACTTACAGTGATCCCGGGCGTCTCATTGATGCCGGCGATCATTGACATGGGGACTTGCATCTCACTGATCTCCCCCCTAATGGGTGGTGACGAGTACCCGTGCAGGAGGGAGCGGTGGCTGTTCGTGGCAGTAGACGCATATCTACGCTTCTGTGCAGGAACTGAAGTCCTGCGGGGAGTTGATATACTGCAACGAATAGCATAAGTAGTTAAAGAACAGATTAAAAAAAAAAAAAAGAAAAAGTGAATTGCATTGGGTCAGGGAAACCTAGCTTCACCCTCAGTGAACCTGAACTGACCACAGCATGCTGGTCTCTATCTCCCCAGCATAGCCGGAAGTAGGGAGGATGGAGAGAGGAGTGCAGCAGCCAATAACAGGCTTGTCCAGCTCTGCTTATCCCTCTCTCATCGCTGGTGAGAAGCTCTATTACTGCAGTCTGGGTTGGGTCTCTGTCACATTTCTTGTAGTGATATTTACAGTTGAATTGTAGCATAGCTCCACCCACATTCTGTGCCCTGGCCTGCCCTGGACCACAATGGCCCCTCCTTTGTCCGCTTTGGTGATCTGAGGGCTCAGCACATTTGGCCAAGTAAGGAGGATTGTGACGGTGTCGGGAGTTTTGGTCAGTAAGATGACAGGAAAGGGTTACGATGAGCTTGTCCTGTGGAAGGTCAGTGGGGAGGTCAGAGCTATTGATAGACGGAGCTTATTGCTTCCCAAGGTAAAAACAAGTCGGCACTTATACCCCTTATGTGTGGCTACAGTCATCTGAGTGTATTTGCTCTGTGGCTGATCCTGGGCCAAGATCCTACCTATGAGAAACACTTCAGTGATCTGCTGGTTTTTGAGTACAGCCGAGGTCAGACAATTAAGAGTTGGGTATACCTAGAGATAGTCTCAGGTGTAATTGCTGCAACGTAATAATAAAAGGTGCTACCATTTCACATCCATCCACCGGTGACCGGGTTGCAGTAAGGGGCAGATTTTCATGCTTGAGCTCATATGTTGTGTGTGGGCTGAAGGGCCCCTGCGGACTTGTTTATATATGTGTGAAACAGAAAGCAGTGAGACAGCGGATACAGAAACAGAATAGTATTGCTAATTGTGCATTGGGGGAGAGAGTATGATCTGGCTGTATCCCGCCATCTTGCCATAATGCTTCCTACAGCTCCACAATTGTGTTGGTTTGTGGTTAGGGGAATTCCGGCTTTGCCGAGAGGGGAAGATGGGAAGAAAGTCCTGTAGCAGCATGAAGCTAGGTGGATAAAAGCATTTAATTGTGTTCAACCACAAGGCCTCAATGAGGGTCTAAGCCTGAAGTGCTTTCTGAGGAAATCCACTTTGGACTGTCAGTGAATGTCTAAAGCAAGACTCAATAGTGATGGATTAACATGTTCGCCGGTAGACAGTTCCCAGCGTTCACATTTAGCACAAACTTTACACGATGTCTGTTTGCATCCACCATCCATATTTTGGCCCTTTTACCCTTAAAGGACAACTGTAACAAGAGGGATTTGAAGGGTGCTATATTCATTTCATTTTAAACAATACCAGTTGCCTGGCCATCCTGCTGACCCTCTGCCTCTAATACTTTTAGTCATAGACCCTGAACAAGCATGCATCATATCAGATGTTTGTGACATTATTGTCAGATCTGACAAGATTAGCTGCATGCTTGTTTCTGGAATTGTTCATACACTACTGCAGCCATATAGATTAGCAGGGCTGCCAGGCAACTGGTATTGTTTAAAAGGATATAAATATTGTCACCTCCATAGTCTCACTTCAGTTGTACTTAAAGTCAGGTGGCAGTAGACAGTCTTTTTTTATTATTATTTAGGACTACTTCTAACTGCAAAAGTCCTTTTCAGGACTGATCCTGTTGTTCTATTTTTGTTACTATTTGTGGTGTGTGTAGCTTATAGCTCACCACCCCTGTATTATAGTGTGTTGCTGCATCACACTGTTACAGGTTACAGCCTGTCATTGACTGTATGAAAATAAAATGATTGGGCTAGCCCAAGCCCGGATTTACCTTTCAGGAGCCTGTAGGCACAGATATATCCTGACACCCTAGACTTTGCACGCCATGAACCTACAAACCACCACCTAACTGCACCTTCCTTACTCCCTTGCATGGCATAGTAAGCTACAGGTGCCGTCTAGTATTAGGTAGACCAGAGGTGCCAATTCTTAAACAGGAAGACACGCACACCAAGCCAATTCAAATGCTTAGAAAAGTGTATTTACAATAGTAATGACATATGCTGGCCTGAGCTCTCAGTACCAGTAAAAGATAGCATACAAAAATGACTCTGCTGTGGTTGCTGCCTCTCATCCGCTCTGCTGTGGTTGCTGCCTCTCATCCGCTCTGCTGTGGTTGCTGCCTCTCATCCGCTCTGCTGTGGTTGCTGCCTCTCATCCGCTCTGCTGTGGTTGCTGCCTCTCATCCGCTCTGCTGTGATTGCTGCCTCTCATCCGCTCTGCTGTGGTTGCTGCCTCTCATCCGCTCTGCTGTGGTTGCTCATTTCTGCTCTTCACCCATCGATAAAGGAAGCAATTCCGAAACGCCGACGTCTGGGTAAATTAGTTGAGGGTGCCAGCACCTCATCTTACACTGTTTGTTAAACTGACTTGTGCTCACTATCGAATTGGGACTCTGTTCCTGGACTTTTCATCATAGGGGATCTTGTTCTCCTAGAGACCCATTCTGGTTAAGATGCAATATTGGCTTATGATTTACAAGTAGCCCTTATTTCTTGGACTGTGTCCTTACGAGCGGATGTTACTATTCAACCATCTTTCCAGTTAATTGTGGGCATTTTAATGCATTGTAGTTTATGTACTGTACTGTAATTTTGTATGTCATTTTTGTATGCTATCTTTTACTGGTACTGAGAGCTCAGACCAGCATATGTCATTACTATTGTAAATACACTTTTCTAAGCATTTGAATTGGCTTGGTGTGCGTGTCTTTCTGTTTAAGAATTGGTGATTATTTTTTGACACAGCACCCGGATTGTATTGCGATATATATGCATGTTTTGTGACTAGAGGTGTGCAATACCTAATCTATTTTTTATGTAGACCAGAGGTGCCCCCAGTAGAAGGTAGATCTCATCATTGGAAGACTGAGTCATGTGAGTAACCTCTCATTTACACTCCACTCGTGACTTTGCATAGGGAAGAGAAGGAGGCACTCATGGAGGGGAGAGAGTCGCCTTTCTAGCATCAGGCTCCTGCAGGCACGTGCCTACTATGTCTTATGGCAAATCCAGCCCTGGGTTAGCCCACTGACTATCCTATTAAAAAACACTGAGAAGAAGGCGCAAGTTGTACGGGCAGGAGGAGCTGTACCCCGCAGGAGGTAAGTAACGGTGCTCCCACCAACCTCTGTACTCCAAATGGCACAAACGATTACCAACCGCCCTTATGGGTAGTTTGTATGTGCATATATATATATATATATATATATATATATATATATATATATATAGTAGTTCATTATAGTTCAGTTTGCTTTAAAGGGAAACTGAAGTAAGATATGGAGCCCATATGTATCTCCATATATACGCCATATTTATTTCCTTTTGAACAATGCCCCTGAACAAGCATGCAGATCAGATGTGTTTGACTTTGATCTGCTGCGTCTGGCTGAGGAGTACGGGGGAGGGATGATCAATGAGATGCAAATAGTTCATACAGGATTATGTAGTTTCCAAATGCAAATATATGCGGCTTGAAAGTGGCCCAAGCAATTTACACCTTGGTAGGACTTCATTGGTCCATTTTCCAGCTGCATAAATTTGCATACAACATTTACATAATCCTGCATGAAGTCAGAATTATTTGCATCTCATTAATCATCCCTAGGATGGGCCTTGTTATTTCTACATATTTTTTATCACTAAGGCCTCATTCAGATCATTTAGCGCAGATCGCTATGCAATTGGAACGCAACGCATAGGATCCCACGTCATCTGCGCTACTATGTGCTGCGCTGCAGATCCTGTTCACTACAGTGAATGAGATCTACACTGCGATTCCTGAAAATGCATGCAGCAGCGCGATAGCGCATCGTACTGCTGCGCAGCGCATATGATAGCGGTACAAGGGCTGTCCATGCCTTTCTACCGTTCTTGCGTGTCGCACACTATAAGCGCTGCCGAAATGCACACATATAGTCTGGATGAGGCCTAAGATGTTATTTTTGTGTTTTGTTTGTTCAAAATATTTTCTAATAAACCTTTTTAAACTTGACCTTTTTGTGTGCTAATTCTAATATTAAGTGTGGTTTGTCTTCTTGAAGCAGAAGGAATTTGCAGTAATTCAGCTTAAAGTGAACATCTGTGGTTACCCACAATGCACCACTACTGAATATGCAAATTATCTCTTTATGTCCCAGAAGCCAAGCTTGCATCCAGAACCGCTGGTATCTAGCAAGCCTATAGCTTTACATTTTACAGAGCCACATCAACCCAACATGCAGACAGCCTGTTTCAGACTTTTGGTTTTCTTCAGTACATGGCAGGGATTGATATGGTTGTATCGTATAGGGTTTTAGGACCATTACAACATGGTCAAAAAGTAGGGATAATAAAAATTGCACCTTGCAGAAAGAAAACACAGAGACAACAGGAGCCCAAATGGTGCAGTATTTCGCAGTACCAGAAGTGTGTAAAATATGCGGATGGACAATACTCACACAGGTGGGATGCAGAAGGGTAACCGACCACTAGAAGCAGGTGGAGATGTATAACCCCGCCTCCACCCGGGTGACCAGACAGAGCTGGTGATGGTCGCACTCTGGATAAAAAGCAAACCTCAAATGACCTAAATTGATCAAAGAGGATTGATCCCGCTCCGAAAGGAGAGTAAAGGCACCGGATAAAGGGGAAAGAGGCGCCCAGGGAAGATAAAATGCGCTAAAAACAAATAAAATGAAAAAGTGAGGTGACTTACTATCACAATGTATGGTGACAATATATTATTTGGAAATATAGGTGTTATTTTTTTTCCTGTTTTACAGGATGTCTTCACTTTTCTTTTTTTTTTTCTTTTTTTTAAACATTTTACTAGCCTCTGATGGCTTCCTGTTTTGTGAATGGACATGGCCGCTGATCTGGGTCATGTCCATTCATTCCAGGCATTAGGTAGAGGAGCCTCGTAACATGTAGTGTGTCTTGCTCAATAAATCACAAACGCAAGTTTGAAGCCTGTGGAGTGCCTTTTTCTATAGAGGTGAAGTATTTGGTTTGCAGGAGTGCTGGACCTGCAGAGAAAGTGCATCGGCATTCGCTACCTAATCAAGGTGAGCTTTATCTGAGCTCCAAGGAGGAGATTCCAATTAGGTAGAGGAGCGCTCAGTCCTCTTCCCCAATCGCGGAACATGGTGTCCCAATGAGTGGTGGGGGAGTGCAGAGCGGGAGCGAGGGTCTTATTAATACGTCCTGTTGCCGTAAACAGGACGTTTAATAATAAGCAGATTGCCGTTAACTGGTTAATGCAGACACCCCCTCATATTGCGGGAGATGTGAGAGAGAAGAGGGAAGTTATATACATGTCTGGTGGAGTTGCCCGGGGATCCAAACCATCTGGCAGACAGTCTTTAGCCTCAGCAAAGCCCTCTATCTGAAGGAAAAGATTGTATCCTTGATGGATACCTGTAACCTCCAAGCCTCTGTGAGTGAGAGAGGCCAGGAGCCCAATGGTGCAGTATCGTTACACAAAGGGATGCAAGCACACGTGTATATGTATTATACTCACAAGGGCAGGGTGCAAAACTTGCAATGACTGTCTGAGCCTGCGGGAATATACAGTGGCTTGCAAAAGTATTCGGCCCCCTTGAAGTTTTCCACATTTTGTCACATTACTGCCACAAACATGAATCAATTTTATTGGAATTCCACGTGAAAGACCAATACAAAGTGGTGTACATGTGAGAAGTGGAAGGAAAATCATACATGATTCCAAACATTTTATTAAAATAACTGCAAAGTGGGTTGTGCATAATTATTCAGCCCCCTGAGTCAAAACTTTGTAGAACCACCTTTTGCTGCTATTACAGCTGCCAGTCTTTTACGGTATGTCTCTACCAGCTTTGTACATCTAGAGACTGAAGTCCTTGCCCATTCTTCTTTGCAAAACAGCTCCAGCTCAGTCAGATTAGATAGACAGCGTTTGTGAACAGCAGTTTTCAGATCTTGCCACAGATTCTCGATTGGATTTAGATCTGGACTTTGACTGGGCAATTCTAACACATGGATATGTTTTGTTTTAAACCATTCCATTGTTGCCCTGGCTTTATGTTTAGGGTCATTGCCCTGCTGGGAGGTGAACCTCCGCCCCAGTCTCAAGTCTTTTGCAAACTCCAAGAGGTTTACTTCCAAGATTGCCCTGTATTTGGTTCCATCCATCTTCCCATCAACTCTGACCAGCTTCCCTGTCCCTGTGAAGAGAAGCACCCCCAGAACATGATGCTGCCACCACCATATTTGACAGTCGGGATGGTGTGTTCAGAGTGATGTGCAGTGTTAGTTTTCCTCCACACATAGCGTTTTGCATTTTGGCCAAAAAGTTCCATTTTGGTCTCCACTGACAAGAGCATCTTCTTCCACATGTTTGCTGTGCCCCCCATATGGCTTGTGGCAAACTGCAAACGGGACTTTTTATGCTTTTCTGTTAACAATGGCTTTCTTCTTGTCACTCTTCTATAAGAGCCAACTTTGTGCAGTGCACGACTAATAGTTGTCCTATGGACAGAGTCTCCCACCTGTGCTGTAGATCTCTGCATGGGCCTCTTGACTGCATTTCTGATCAGCGCTCTCCTTGTTCGGCCTGTGAATTTAGGTGGATGGCCTTGTCTTGGTAGGTGTACAGTTGTGCCATACCCCTTCCATTTCTGAATGATCGCTTGCACAGTGCTCCGTGGGATGTTTCAAGGCTTTGGAAATCTTTTTGTAGCCTAAGCCTGCTTTAAATTTCTCAATAACTTTATCCCTGACCTGTCTGGTGTGTTCTTTGGACTTCATGGTGTCGTTGCTTCCAATATTCTCTTAGACAACCTCTGAGGCCGTCACAGAGCAGCTGTATTTGTACTGACATTAGAATACACACAGGTGCACTCTATTCAGTCATTACCACTCATCAGGCAATGTCTATGGGCAACTGACTGTACTCAGACCAAAGGGGGCTGAATAATTACGCACACCCCACTTTGCAGTTATTGATTTGTAAAAAAATGTTTGGAATCCTGTATGATTTTCGTTCCACTTCTCACGTGTACACCACTTTGTATTGGTCTTTCACGTGGAATTTCAATAAGATTGATTCATGTTTGTGGCAGTAATGTGACAAAATGTGGAAAACTTCAAGGGGGCTGAATACTTTTGCAAGCCACTGTAACTGTCCCTGGTCATTGTCCCGGGTCTGTTGGTACAGATGCTGGTCAGACACTTTCTGGGATTATTTGTGAGGACTAAAGGTCCTCGTGACTAACAGCTCCCTATGGGGTATGGACTATACTAAAAAAACACTGGTCTGTGATGCTACTAGATGATGTATGTATGAGAAGCATAATTTCTTACCTTCTCAGAAGGACAAACCACAGGTGACCATCCCCTCCTTGGCAACAGCAGCGTCTCTTGTCCCATGATGCCGCTGTTACCAAGGAGAGAACACTTGGTGCGCTACAGAGGAGAGATTTGACCTTTGACCGTCTAAAAAGGGGCACCGGTGACTATCTAAACAACACTTGTATATTTGGCTCCACCCATTGCCATGTTCACATTCTAATGTGTGACCACGCCCATTTTTGTGCAGGGAAGGGGTTCAAAAACTGTCTTTGTCCTCAGGTGCTTAAAACCCTAGCTACACCTTTGCTAGCTACAGGAGCGAGATGGAGGAGGTGCAGCACTGAACAGCACATGCACAGTGGCCACAACCTATGTTAGATCGAGGCAGGCATGTGACCAGGAGAGCTTTAGAGTGCCTCCACAGGCTGAGTTAGAGACTGCAATGACTCAGCACCCGTGGTGATCACCAGATGTTGATAGAAGGCGACCACTGGAAGACAGCTGGATAATATGGAGTAGATTCTAGAACAGGCTAAAGGTCAGTAACAGTACAGATCCTCAGACAGGCAGAAGCCAGCAACGAGGTGGGTACAAAGCCAGGGTCAGTAACAGAGCGAGTAGTCAGACAAGCAGAGGTCGGCAACAAGGTAAATATACAGAGCCAGGGACAGTAACAGAGCGGGTAGTCAAGCAGGCAGAGATCGGCAACAAGGTGGGTACGAAGCCAGGGTCAGTAACAGTGGGTAGTCGGACAGGCAGAGGTTGGCAACAAGGTGAGTACAGAACCCGGGTCAGTAACAGAGAGGGTAGTCAGGCAGGCAGTGGATGACAACAAGGTGGATACACACCCAGGGTCAGTAACAGAGTGGGTAGTCAGACAGGCAGAGGTCAGGAAGAAAGTGGGTACAGAGCCAGGGTCAGTAACAGAGCAGGTAGTCGGACAGGCAGAGGTTGGCAACAAGGTGGGTACAGAACCTGGGTCTGTAACAGAGAGGGTAGTCAGGCAGGCAGTGGTCGACAACAAGGTGGGTACAGAGCCCGGGTCAGTAACAGAGCGGGTAGTCAGATAAGCAGAGGTCGGCAACAAGGTAGATATACAGAGCCAGGGACAGTAACAGAGCGGGTAGTCAAGCAGGCAGAGGTCGGCAACAAGGTGGGTACGAAGCCAGGGTCAGTAACAGTGGGTAGTTGGACAGGCAGAGGTTGGCAACAAGGTGGGTACAGAACCCGGGTCAGTAACAGAGAGGGTAGTAAGGCAGGCAGTGGTCGACAACAAGGTGGATACACACCCAAGGTCAGTAACAGAGCGGGTAGTCAGACAAGCAGAGGTCGGCAACAAAGTGGGTACAGAGCCAGGGTCAGTAACAGAGTGGGTAGTCGGACAGGCAGAGGTCGGCAACAAGGTAGGTACAGAGCCAGGGTCAGTAACAGAGCAGGTAGTCAGACAGGCAGAGGTCGGCAACAAAGTGGGCACAGAGCCAGGGTCAGTAACAGTCGGTAGTCGGACAGGCAGAGGTCGGCAACAAGGTGGGGACAGAGCCAAGGTCACAGATCTGGTTTTCCTACTGGAAAAGGTCAGCATTCAGGAGCAGGCAGATACAGAAGTCTATGATAGGAAACACACAAACCAGACTAAGCTGCAATACTACAGCACTGGGGGTTGTCCTCTCCAGACTTAATTAGGCCTCTGGGTGTGACCTACGCATCTCCTCATGCAAACGTGTGCATGCACATGAGCACCAAAACGCATGCACAGGCTCACAGGGCATGTACACACAGACCCGCACCTGCACTCACAACGCTGCATTTCCTGCACCCGTGCTTACTGCAGTGCACACAACACTCGTGGGCACAGATGGCCAGATCACCTTGCACAGGAGCCCAACCAAGATGCCTGCAGACACCAGTCTGTGGCCGCTGCCCCGTCTGGACATATGACCATGACATGCACACTGTGATTGCCCCACATCAGCATTCATGACATCCAATGGGTCTCGTAGAAGGGTAGGGATTGTATGGTGTAAGATGGATGTGCTAGTGTGAACAGTAACCTGTGAGGATAATGTCCAGGGATCGCACTAATGCACTATTGTGCTGTGCTAGCTTCCTCTTTACACTGAAATGCCTGTATGGAGTCTGTGACCACATTTATGTGGGTAATGCTACCCTTGTGCACAAATCAATATTTAAAAACTTTAGGAATGTACACAAAGAGTTACATAACCCATGACATCTGCGCTGACAACGAGTTTAATGAATGTTGTTGTAAAGAAGTGGGATGATGTCCTATCTATAGCCCCTGAAACCTGCTGAGCTCTGTATGAGATGGAATAGATCTGTAATCCATAAGTATGGGCAATCTGCCAGTACATAAGATGGCACCTGGTAGAAATATCCAGTGACTATGGTGGTGTTTACCCCTGGACTCTGATAAACCACATCCTAATGAAGCCCTCTCTGATAGGGAAAAATGCATTGGGGTGGAGCCTGTGTGTGAGCTGGTCAGAATTGTCATATTCCACACTGGTGGCTGTCAGGTAGATTGTGGGACATACAGCAGCAACAATAGCATACATTTAGCAAACTGAAGTAAGAATTTGGAGGCTGCCATATTTATTTCCTTTTAAACAATACCAGTTGCCTGGCAGCCCTGCTGATCTATTTGGCTGCGGTAGTGTCTGAATAACACCAGAAACAAGCATGCAGCTAATCTTATCAAATCTGACAACAATGTCAGAAACACCTGATCTGCTCCATGCTTGTTCAGGGTCTAAGGCTAAAAGTATTAGAGGCAGAGAATCAGCAGGATAGCCAGGTAACTGGTATTGCTTAAAAGGAAATAAATATGGCAGCCTCCATATCCCCCGGTTCACTTTAAAGCATCAGAGACAGCCATACTATTCCAGAAAAAAAATACACATATAAGTAGATAAATACTTGTTCTATTTACATAGCAGATGTATTGTACTGTCCATGTTTTGATTTCAGTGAATCTTATTTAGTAAATTAAAAAAAAACTGTTCCAGGCATTTTCCATCTTTTCAGCCTCTGAATGAAGCCAATCCTGAGGTAATTTCCTCCCTTATTATTTTTTCTTCTCCTAGAAACCGTACTGTCTTCTTGAGCTTGCTTTGTAAACACATGTAAGCACAACATAGATCATATTTCAGGAGCTTCTGCAGAGAGGTGAGGTGTGTTTGCCTTCTCAGTCTCGTGTCACACTGAACTGCCCTCAGCCAATCAGTGATGAGCAGGAATGTGGCAGGAGAGATAACAAACTTACCATTCCTTGGCAATGTACCAAATAGAGCCAGGCTGACTGACATAAGATTCATTATAGCAGAAACATTCAGGCCAGTTTCACACTGCCGTTTTTGGTGCGGTGCCAGGGTCACACCGACAAAAACAAGCCTTTGGGGATTACTGTGATAATGCCCATCTGGCAGCAGGCCAAGCAGGAAGTGTGACGCTCTGGCGCTCACTTCCTGTGGCTGAAGAAAGGAACTGCGCGGAAGTGTATTGCTAAAATACGCTTCCTTCCCGCAACACTAACTTGAGATTTTTTATGATTTACGTGTCATCCTAGACTTACGTGACTTCCGGTCTGCCGCACGTCGCCGTGTGAATCGCCGGTAGGTAGGTATGCGCTCGCCTCAGGGATGTAAGGAAAATGTCACACCACGTAGCTATGAAATCTGCATCGACTTTCATTAGCATTGTGTTAGCCTGTGGTAAAACCAGGCCAATGCAACGCGCCAGTGAGAAATGGCTCTCATGATTATATTGGAATGCTTGCAATACACGGTCAGGATGTAGACTACATAATAAACACAGAGCAGTCGGTAAATGAAATTTGATTATATGACTGACAATCCTGCTTTAAGGCTTCTTTTACACTGCAAATCGTAATGCTATTCCGATACGATTCCAATTTTGATGCAATTTTCACTAGCTGATCGTAGAAATAAGGCAGCATGCAGGACTTTTTACAATTGCATGTAAAGAGCCCTGAGTGGGATTTTGTGTGTTTCCTTCTGTTATACGGCAAAATCATGTATGAGATTCAAACTAGTGCGCTCCCAGCCTCAGTATTTAATTTGTAACACACACAATTTATACATTTATTACCCAATAATAAGGGCCTCAACATATGGCTGTCTGGTCTGCAGCACAAGCGGCTGTGGGTTTTACAAACATAATAATATTACAAAACAACAATAGCACTAGATGGCTGAGTGCTGGTGACTCCACAAACAGACGCTGCAGTTAGCCTAATTACCACAAGATGGCGACATCACATCTCCCAGGTGGACCGCACAGACAGGAAGTAATGATGAAGCCAAAGACAGGAAATGATGTAAATTAGGCAGAAATTCATGCGACAGACGTTACAGAAGATGCAAGAGGTGGATGGAACACATGGCTGAAAGATGTAACTATGTGATTTGTGTTATTTATTAAGCAGGGGTCAGGGTGGAGGTCATAGTACATCTGTCACTATCCTGATCATCCCCCTTGAAGTAATTGCCATACAAGAGACTTATATAACTGCTGTGACTTGTTAGCCAGTTTTCTAGTGGCCCCCCTACATGTGCCATAGATTATAGCTGGCATCTCACCTTCCTAGTAATAATTCAGTCACATCACAGAGACAAGAGACGATGTATATGGAATATAGCTATGTCCCTCCAGTGCCAGCATCTCACCTTCCTAGTAATAATTCAGTCACATCACAGAGACAAGAGGAGATGTATATGGAATATAGCCATGTCCCTCCAGTGCTGGCATCTCACCTTCCTAGTAATAACTCACATCACAGAGACAAGAGAACATGTATATGGAATATAGTCATGTCCCTGCAGCGCTGGCATCTCACCTTCCTAGTAATAATTCACATCACAGAGACAAGAGAAGATGTATATGGAATATAGCCATGTCCCCCCAGTGCTGGCATCTCACCTTCCTAGTAATAATTCACATCGCAGAGACAAGAGAAGATGTATATGGAATATAGTCATGTCCCTCCAGTGCTGGCATCTCGCCTTCCTAGTAATAATTCAGTCACATCACAGAGACAAGAGAAGATGTATATGGAATATAGCCATGGCCCTCCAGTGCTGGCATCTCGCCTTCCTAGTAATAATTCAGTCACATCACAGAGACAAGAGAAGATGTATATGGAATATTGCCATGTCTCTCCAGTGCTGGCATCTCACCTTCCTAGTAATAATTCAGTCATATCACAGAGACAAGAGAAGATGTATATGCAATATAACCACGTCCCTCCAGTGCTGGCATCTCACCTTCCTAGTAATAACTCACATCACAGAGACAAGAGAAGATGTATATGGAATATAGCCATGTCCCTCCAGTGCTGGCATCTCACCTTCCTAGTAATAACTCACATCACAGAGACTAGAGAAGATGTATATGGAATATAGCCATGTCCCTCCAGTGCCGGCATCTCACCTTCCTAGTAATAACTCAGTCACATCACAGAGACAAGAGAAGATGTATATGGAATATAGCCATGTCCCTCCAGTGCTGGCATCTCACCTTCCTAGTAATAACTCAGTCACATCACAGAGACAAGAGAAGATGTATATGGAATATAGCCATGTCCCTCCAGTGCCGGCATCTCACCTTCCTAGTAATAACTCACATCACAGAGACAAGAGAAGATGTATATGGAATATAGCCATGTCCCCCCAGTGCAGGCATCTCACCTTCCTAGTAGTAACTCGCATCACAGAGACAAGAGAAGATGTATATGGAATATAGCCATGTCCCCCCAGTGCCAGCATCTCACCTTCCTAGTAATAATTCAGTCACATCACAGAGACAAGAGAAGATTTATATGGAATATAGCCATGTCCCTCCAGTGCCGGCATCTCACCTTCCTAGTAATAACTCACATCACAGAGACAAGAGAAGTCAAGAGATGTATATGGAATAGAGCCATGTCCCTCCAGTGCCGGCATCTCCCCTTCCTAGTAATAATTCAGTCACATCACAGAGACAAGAGAAGATGTATATGGAATATAGCCATGTCCCTCCAGTGCCGGCATCTCACCTTCCTAGTAATAACTCACAGAGACAAGAGAAGATGTATATGGAATATAGCCATGTCCCTCCAGTGCCGGCATCTCACCTTCCTAGTAATAACTCACATCACAGAGACAAGAGAAGATGTATATGGAATATAGACATGTCCCTCCAGTGCCGGCACTGAATTATTACTAGGAAGGTGAGATGCCGGCACTGGAGGGACATGGCTATATTCTATATACATCTTCTCTTGTCTCTGTGATGTGACTGAATTATTACTAGGAAGGCGAGATGCCAGCACTGGAGGGACATGGCTATATTCCATATACATCATCTCTTGTCTCTGTGATGTGACTAAATTATTACTAGGAAGGTGAGATGCCGGCACTGGAGGGACATGGCTATATTCCATATACATCTTCTCTTGTCTCTGTGATGTGACTGAATTATTACTAGGAAGGTGAGATGCCAGCACTGGGGGGACATGGCTATATTCCATATACATCTTCTCTTGTCTCTGTGATGTGAATTATTACTAGGAAGGTGAGATGCCAGCACTGGGGGGACATGGCTATATTCCATATACATCTTCTCTTGTCTCTGTGATGTGAATTATTACTAGGAAGGTGAGATGCCAGCACTGGGGGGACATGGCTATATTCCATATACATCTTCTCTTGTCTCTGTGATGTGAATTATTACTAGGAAGGTGAGATGCCGGCACTGGAGGGACATGGCTATATTCCATATAAATCACGCCCACAGCCTAGCACCCATTTTAAAACAGGCCTTAGTCATAGTATGTAAAATAAAGCCTCTCACCAGACAGCATGGCTGACCCAGGACCTACCAGCAACTGCTCTTTTCCAGTCCTCAGCATATCATATTAATATTTCCGGGGGACCTTCAAGATCAGAAAAGCATCCACATAGTGTAATACTGTTTATTCCATACAAAAAAAGTGCATGCACAATATTAAAGATAAAATGTGCATATCAAATGCACTAATATATTTGATATGCACATTTTATCTTGAATATTGTTGTACGTGCACTGCTTTTACATTTGTATTATTATTAAAAAGTCCTCATCAAACATAAGGACTTCAGTAACATCTCAAAAGCCCCTCATTGAGTTGTCCTAGAGAGGAAAGAGAGATGACAACTACCCAAGACCTCAGAAGGGCGCTGCAATACCTGGGGGGGGGTGATAAAGTGCTCTCGTCAGAACACTGTGATAGTACACACATATACATCTTCTCTTGTCTCTGTGATGCGAGTTATTACTAGGAAGGTGAGATGCCAGCACTGGGGGGACATGGCTATATTCCATATACATCTTCTCTTGTCTCTGTGATGCGAGTTATTACTAGGAAGGTGAGATGCCTGCACTGGAGGGACATGGCTATATTCCATATACATCTTCTCTTGTCTCTGTGGTGTGACTGAATTATTACTAGGAAGGTGAGATGCCGCCGGCACTGGAGGGACATGACTATATTCCATATACATCTTCTCTTGTCTCTGTGATGTGACTGAATTATTACTAGGAAGGTGAGATGCCGGCACTGGAGGGACATGGCTATATTCCATATACATCTTCTCTTGTCTCTGTGATGCGAGTTATTACTAGGAAGGTGAGATGCCAGCACTGGAGGGACATGGCTATATTCCATATACATCTTCTCTTGTCTCTGTGATGTGACTGAATTATTACTAGGAAGGTGAGATGCCGGCACTGGAGGGACATGGCTATATTCCATATACATCTTCTCTTGTCTCTGTGATGCGAGTTATTACTAGGAAGGTGAGATGCCAGCACTGGAGGGACATGGCTATATTCCATATACATCTTCTCTTGTCTCTGTGATGTGACTGAATTATTACTAGGAAGGTGAGATGCCGGCACTGGAGGGACATGGCTATATTCCATATACATCTTCTCTTGTCTCTGTGATGTGAGGTTATTACTAGGAAGGTGAGATGCCAGCACTGGAGGGACATGGCTATATTCCATATACATCTTCGCCTGTCTCTGTGATGTGACTGAATTATTACTAGGAAGGTGAGATGCCGGCACTGTAGGGACATGGCTATATTCCATATACATATTCTCTTGTCTCTGTGATGTGACTGAATTATTACTAGGAAGGTGAGATGCCGGCACTGGAGGGACATGGCTATATTCCATATACATCTTCTCTTGTCTCTGTGGTGTGACTGAATTATTACTAGGAAGGTGAGATGCCAGCCCTGGAGGGACATGGCTATATTCCATATACATCTTCTCTTGTCTCTGTAATGTGACTGAATTATTACTAGGAAGGTGAGATGCCGGCACTGGAGGGACATGGCTATATTCCATATACATCTTCTCTTGTCTCTGTGGTGTGACTGAATTATTACTAGGAAGGTGAGATGCCAGCCCTGGAGGGACATGGCTATATTCCATATACATCTTCTCTTGTCTCTGTAATGTGACTGAATTATTACTAGGAAGGTGAGATGCCGGCACTGGGGGGACATGGCTAGATTCCATATACATCTTCTCCAGTCTCTGTGATGTGACTGAATTATTACTAGGAAGGTAATAATTCAGTATCTCACAGAGACAAGAGAAGATGTATATGGAATATAGCCATTGTCCCTCCAGTGCTGGCATCTCACTTCCCTAGTAATAATTCAGTCACATCACAGAGACAGGAGAAGATGTATATGGAATATAGCCATGTCCCTCCAGTGCCAGCATCTCACCTTCCTAGTAATAATTCAGTCACATCACAGAGACAAGAGAAGATGTATATGGAAAATAGCCATGTACCCTCCAGTGCTGGCATCTCACCTTCCTAGTAATAACTCGCATCACAGAGACAAGAGAAGATGTATATGGAATATAGCCATGTCCCTCCAGTGCTGGCATCTCACCTTCCTAGTAATAACTCACATCACAGAGACAAGAGAAGATGTATATGGAATATAGCCATGTCCCCCCAGTGCCTGCATCTCACCTTCCTAGTAATAACTCACATCACAGAGACAAGAGAAGATGTATATGGAATATAGCCATGTCCCTCCAGTGCTGGCATCTCACCTTCCTAGTAATAACTCACATCACAGAGACAAGAGAAGATGTATATGGAATATAGCCATGTCCCTCCAGTGCTGGCATCTCACCTTCCTAGTAATAACTCACATCACAGAGACAAGAGAAGATGTATATGGAATATAGCCATGTCCCTCCAGTGCTGGCATCTCACCTTCCTAGTAATAACTCGCATCACAGAGACAAGAGAAGATGTATATGGAATATAGCCATGTCCCTCCAGTGCTGGCATCTCACCTTCATAGTAATAATTCAGTCACATCACAGAGACAAGAGAAGATGTATATGGAATATAGCCATGTCCCCCCAGTGCTAGCATCTCACCTTCCTAGTAATAATTCAGTCACATCACAGAGACAAGAGAAGATGTATATGGAATATAGCCATGTCCCTCCAGTGCCGGCATCTCACCTTCCTAGTAATAATTCAGTCACATCACAGAGACAAGAGAAGATGTATATGGAATATAGCCATGTCCCCCCAGTGCTAGCATCTCACCTTCCTAGTAATAATTCAGTCACATCACAGAGACAAGAGAAGATGTATATGGAATATAGCCATGTCCCTCCAGTGCCGGCATCTCACCTTCCTAGTAATAATTCAGTCACATCACAGAGACAAAAGAAGATGTATATGGAATATAGCCATGTCCCTCCAGTGCCGGCATCTCACCTTCCTAGTAATAATTCAGTCACATCACAGAGACAAAAGGAGATGTATATGGAATATAGCCATGTCCCTCCAGTGCTGGCATCTCACCTTCCTAGTAATAATTCAGTCACATCACAGAGACAAAAGAAGATGTATATGGAATATAGCCATGTCCCTCCAGTGCCGGCATCTCACCTTCCTAGTAATAATTCAGTCACATCACAGAGACAAGAGGAGATGTATATGGAATATAGTCATGTCCCTCCAGTGCTGGCATCTCACCTTCCTAGTAATAACTCACATCACAGAGAATAGAGAAGATGTATATGGAATATAGCCATGTCCCTCCAGTGCCGGCATCTCACCTTCCTAGTAATAACTCACATCACAGAGACAAGAGAAGATGTATATGGAATATAGCCATGTCCCTCCAGTGCCGGCATCTCACCTTCCTAGTAATAATTCAGTCACATCACAGAGACAAGAGAAGATGTATATGGAATATAGCCATGTCCCTCCAGTGCCGGCATCTCACCTTCCTAGTAATAATTCAGTCACATCACAGAGACAAGAGAAGATGTATATGGAATATAGTCATGTCCCTCCAGTGCTGGCATCTCACCTTCCTAGTAATAATTCAGTCACACCACAGAGACAAGAGAAGATGTATATGGAATATAGCCATGTCCCTCCAGTGCAGGCATCTCACCTTCCTAGTAATAACTCGCATCACAGAGACAAGAGAAGATGTATATGGAATATAGTCATGTCCCTCCAGTGCCGGCATCTCACCTTCCTAGTAATAACTCACATCACAGAGACAAGAGAAGATGTATATGTGTGTACTATCACAGTGTTCTGACGAGAGCACTTTATCACCCCCCCCCAGGTATTGCAGCGCCCTTCTGAGGTCTTGGGTAGTTGTCATCTCTCTTTCCTCTCTAGGACAACTCAATGAGGGGCTTTTGAGATGTTACTGAAGTCCTTATGTTTGATGAGGACTTTTTAATATTAATACAAATGTAAAAGCAGTGCACGTACAACAATATTCAAGATAAAATGTGCATATCAAATATATTAGTGCATTTGATATGCGCATTTTATCTTTAATATTGTGCATGCACTTTTTTTGTATGGAATAAACAGTATTACACTATGTGGATGCTTTTCTAATCTTGAAGGTCCCCCGGAAATATTAATATGATATGCTGAGGACTGGAAAAGAGCAGTTGCTGGTAGGTCCTGGGTCAGCCATGCTGTCTGGTGAGAGGCTTTATTTTACATACTATGACTAAGGCCTGTTTTAAAATGGGTGCTAGGCTGTGGGCCTGCCCCCCCCCCGTCTCTCTCTCTCTTTTAGTTAGCCACGCGCTTAGAGCGTGCACCGCAAATTCACGCACACGCCGCATGCTCACAGGCCTGTTCCCTTTCGGGACACATCCTCCTCTGCCACCCGTCATTCCCCCAGCTCTCTTGAGTGTCTCTGCGTCCCTCCCTGCAAATGCACAATGCAAAAAACACTCTCTGTATTACCTTATCTCTGGATTTCTATTACTTCTTATGCTATAAATCATGCAGCTAAATACACCTGTTATCATCTGTGTTTAATACTGCAGTCACAGGAGGGTTATGCAGGGCTGTGGAGTCGGAGTTGGAGTCGGAGTCGTGGTTTCAGAAACTGAGGAGTCGAAGTCAGGAGTCGGAGTCGCATGATTTTTGTACAAAATCCACAGCCCTGTTAAGTATTAGACTAAGAAGTCGGAGTCGAGGAGTCTGAGTCTGAGCAATTTTGGGTACCCGGAGTCGGAGTTGGAGTCGGAGTCATGGTTTTAGAAACTGAGGAGTCGGAGTTGGAGTCGGAAGATTTTTGTACCGACTCCACAGCCCTGGTTTTATGTCCTGCAGTGGTAGAGGTTGGAGTCTGCACAAAGATGATGGCTGGTGGGGCACAGCTAGGAGGTGGAGCCAGATAACAAGGGGCGTGGCTGGCAGGACAGACAGAGAAGATGGAGGCTGCAGCTGGAGAGGGGTTGGGTGTCCTCTGCTGCTTTGGTCCTGGTATTTGCACTGCCCCAGCTGGGAGGTTTGTTGCTACGGCTCTTGGAGGGTTTGGGGTTAGTAGGTGAGGGACAGGTGGGCTCAGGTATGGTCAGGATATGGAGCTGCAGTCTCATCTGCCTAGTTCATCAGGTGCCAGAGCCATAAGTAATGATAATTTATAGCTAATTAGCTGCAGGCCTCTGCTCCTATCTCCCTCTGTCTCCAGCTGTTCTCTCCTAACATCCTCATCCATCTACCGCTGCCGGCACTGCTGTAACCTCCCAGGAATGTGTGCATGGAGAGGAGGAGAGAAGCACCAGATGATGAGCAAGGCACACTGGAGGAGAGGACTGTGGTACTGAATGTGCAGGAGAGCACAGCTTATGGGGATATTATCGCCCCTAGCAAATTATGTTCTTTTCTGTGCTCAGCTATAATCTGTTATTCTTTCCAGAACTAAGATCTGAGCTCAAAGAACAAGAGACGTATGTGAGGGGTGATCAGCAGTCTATGGAGGAGGGTGACATGATGAGGACAATTAAAGAGGAAGAAGAAGAGACATATGTGAGGAGTGGCCAGCAGTCTATGGAGGAGTTTGACATGATGGGGACAATCAAAAAAGAAGAGATATATGAGAGGACTCATCAGCAATGTACAGAGGAGGGTAATATGATTGGGACTATTAAAAAAGAGGAAGAAGTAGAGACGTGTGTAAGGAGTGATCAGCAGTCTATGGAGGAGAGTGACATGATGAGGACAATTAAAGAGGAAGAAGAGACATATGTGAGGAGTGATCAGCGGTCTGCAGAGGAGAGTGACATGATGGGGACAACTATGGAGAAGGACCCTCTTACAGAGAGCAGAACAGGTGAGTAATCAAGAGTAAATATTGAATATCTCTACTTATTATGACTTTGTCACTGCTCACAGACTGGCCATATTAGGGGTTATGATGTGTACTCATGTTAGATGTTTGTCATCTAAAACAATAATTCTTGAGTGTATTTAGTTACAGCTTACTAACCATAACAGTACAGACACCCTGATGGCTTTGGAGTATGTTCTGTTCTGTGGAGAGGGGGGGGGGGGGTATGGATTATTGAGTAATAACACACTACATCTTGTAATAGAAATACAATGTTGAAAGTCTCTCACTAAATTGTATGTATAATTCATTATGGTTATACATTACACTTCTCACATTCCCTGTGTACATAGTGTGTGTATACCTCATTACAGGCACACTGTGCAGTCACATTACACATCACACCCCTATTACTTCTCACATTCCCTGTGTACATAGTGTGTTTATACCTCATTACAGGCACACTGTGCATTCACATTACACACCACACCCCTATTACTTCTCACATTCCCTGTGTACATAGTGTGTTTATACCTCATTACAGGTACACTGTGCAGCCACATTACACATCACACCCCTATTACCTCTCACATTCCCTGTGTACATAATGTGTTTATACCTCATTACAGGCACACTGTGCAGTCACATTACACACATCACACCCCTATTACTTCTCACATTCCCTGTGTACATAGTGTGTTTATACCTCATTACAGGCACACTGTGCAGTCACATTACACACATCACACCCTATTACTTCTCACATTCCCTGAGTACATAGTGTGTTTATACCTCATTACAGGCACACTGTGCAGTCACATTACACATCACACCCCTATTACTTCTCACATTCCCTGTGTACATAGTGTGGTTATACCTTATTACAGGCACACTGTGCAGTCACATTACACATCACACCCCTATTACTTCTCACATTCCCTGTGTACATAGTGTGTGTATACCTCATTACAGGCACACTGTGCAGTCACATTACACATCACACCCCTATTACTTCTCACATTCCCTGTGTACATAGTGTGGTTATACCTTATTACAGGCACACTGTGCAGTCACATTACACATCACACCCCTATTACTCCTCACATTCCCTGTGTACATAGTGTGTTTATACCTCATTACAGGCACACTGTGCAGTCACATTACACATCACACCCCTATTACTTCTCACATTCCCAGTGTACATAGTGTGTTTATACCTCACTACAGGCACACTGTGCAGCCACATTACACATCACACCCCTATTACTTCTCACATTCCCTGTGTACATAGTGTGTTTATACCTCATTACAGGTACACTGTGCAGTCACATTACACACATCACACCCTATTACTTCTCACATTCCCTGAGTACATAGTGTGTTTATACCTCATTACAGGCACACTGTGCAGTCACATTACACATCACACCCCTATTACTTCTCACATTCCCTGTGTACATAGTGTGGTTATACCTTATTACAGGCACACTGTGCAGTCACATTACACATCACACCCCTATTACTTCTCACATTCCCTGTGTACATAGTGTGTTTATACCTCATTACAGGCACACTGTGCAGTCACATTACACATCACACCCCTATTACTTCTCACATTCCCTGTGTACATAGTGTGTTTATACCTCATTACAGGAACACTGTGCAGTCATATTACACACATCACACCCCTATTACTTCTCACATTCCCTGTGTACATAGTGTGGTTATACCTTATTACAGGCACACTGTGCAGTCACATTACACATCACACCCCTATTACGTCTCACATTCCCTGTGTACATAGTGTGTTTATACCTCATTACAGGCACACTGTGCAGTCACATTACACATCACACCCCTATTACTTCTCACATTCCCTGTGTGCATAGTGTGTTTATACTTCATTACAGGCACACTGTGCAGTCACATTACACATCACACCCCTATTACTTCTCACATTCCTTGTATACATAGTGTGTTTATACCTCATTACAGGCACACTGTGCAGTCACATTACACATCACACCCCTATTACTTCTCACATTCCCTGTGTGCATAGTGTGTTTATACTTCATTACAGGCACACTCTGCAGTCACATTACACACATCACACCCCTATTACTTCTCACATTCCCTGTGTACATAGTGTGTTTATACCTCATTACAGGCACACTCTGCAGTCACATTACACATCACACCCCTATTAATTCTCACATTCCCTGTGTACATAGTGTGTTTATACCTCATTACAGTCACACTGTGCAGTCACATTACACATCACATCCCTATTACTTCTCACATTCCCTGTGTACATAGTGTGTTTATACCTCATTACAGGCACACTGTGCAGTCACATTACACACATCACACCCCTATTACTTCTTACATTCCCTGTGTACATAGTGTGTTTATACCTCATTACAGGCACACTCTGCAGTCACATTACACACATCACACCCCTATTACTTCTCACATTCCCTGTGTACATAGTGTGTTTATACCTCATTACAGGCACACTGTGCAGTCACATTACACACATCACACCCCTATTACTTCTCACATTCCCTGTGTACATAGTGTGTTTATACCTCATTACAGGCACACTGTGCAGTCACATTACACACATCCCACCCCTATTACTTCTCACATTCCCTGTGTACATAGTGTGTTTATACCTCATTACAGGCACACTGTGCAGTCACATTACACACATCCCACCCCTATTACTTCTCACATTCCCTGTGTACATAGTGTGTTTATACCTCATTACAGGCACACTGTGCAGTCACATTACACACATCACACCCCTATTACTTTTCACATTCCCTGTGTGCATAGTGTGTTTATACCTCATTACAGGCACACTGTGCAGTCACATTACACACATCACACTCCTATTACTCCTAACATTCCCTGTGTACATAGTGTGTTTATACCTCATTACAGGCACACTGTGCAGTCACATTACACATCACACCCCTATTACTTCTCACATTCCCTGTGTACATAGTGTGTTTATACCTCATTACAGGCACACTGTGCAGTCACATTACACATCACAACCCTATTACTTCTCACATTCCCTGTGTACATAGTGTGTTATACCTCATTACAGGCACACTGTGCAGTCACATTACACATCGCACCCCTATTACTTCTCACATTCCCTGTGTACATAGTGTGTTTATACCTCATTACAGGCACACTGTGCAGTTACATTACACACATCACACCCCTATTACTTCTCACATTCCCTGTGTACATAGTGTGTTTATACCTCATTACAGGCACACTGTGCAGTCACATTACACACATCACACCCCTATTACTTCTCACATTCCCTGTGTACATAGTGTGTTTATACCTCATTACAGGCACACTGTGCAGTCACATTACACATCACTTCCCTATTACTTCTCACATTCCCTGTGTACATAGTGTGTTTATACCTCATTACAGGCACACTGTGCAGTCACATTACACATCACACCCCTATTACTCCTCACATTCCCTGTGTACATAGCGTGTTTATACCTCATTACAGGCACACTGTGCAGTCACATTACACACATCACACCCCTATTACTTCTCACATTCCCTGTGTACATAGTGTGTTTATACTTCATTACAGGCACACTGTGCAGTCACATTACACATCGCACCCCTATTACTTCTCACATTCCCTGTGTACATAGTGTGTTTATACCTCATTACAGGCACACTGTGCAGTCACATTACACATCACTTCCCTATTACTTCTCACATTCCCTGTGTACATAGTGTGTTTATACCTCATTACAGGCACACTGTGCAGTCACATTACACACATCACACCCCTATTACTTCTCACATTCCCTGTGTACATAGTGTGTTTATACTTCATTACAGGCACACTGTGCAGTCACATTACACACATCACACCTCTATTACTTCTCACATTCCCTGTGTACATAGTGTGTTTATACTTCATTACAGGCACACTGTGCAGTCACATTACACACATCACACCCCTATTACTCCTCACATTCCCTGTGTACATAGTGTATTTATACCTCATTACAGGTACACTGTGCAGTCACATTACACACATCACACCCCTATTACTTCTCACATTCCCTGTGTACATAGTGTGTTTATACCTCATTACAGGCACACAGTGCAGTCACATTACACATCACACCCCTATTACTCCTCACATTCCCTGTGTACATAGTGTGTTTATACCTCATTACAGGCTCACTGTGCAGTCACATTACACATCACACCCCTATTACTCCTCACATTCTCTGTGTACATAGTGTGTTTATACCTCATTACAGGCACACTGTGCAGTCACATTACACATCACACCCCTATTACTTCTCACATTCCCTGTGTACATAGTGTGTTAATACCTCATTACAGGCACACTGTGCAGTCACATTACACATCACACCCCTATTACTTCTCACATTCCCTGTGTACATAATGTGTTTATACCACATTACAGGCACACTGTGCAGTCACATTACACATCACACCCCTATTACTTCTCACATTCCCTGTGTACATAGTGTGTTTATACCTCATTACAGGCATACTATGCAGTCACATTACACATCACACCCCTATTACTTCTCACATTCCCTGTGTACATAGTGTGTTTATACCTCATTACAGGCACACTGTGCAGTCACATTACACATCACACCCCTATTACTTCTCACATTCCCTGTGTACATAATGTGTTTATACCACATTACAGGCACACTGTGCAGTCACATTACACATCACACCCCTATTACTGCTCACATTCCCTGTGTACATAGTGTGTTTATACCTCATTACAGGCGCACTGTGCAGTCACATTACACACATCACACCCCTATTACTCCTCACATTCCCTGTGTACATAGTGTGTTTATACCTCATTACAGGCACACTGTGCAGTCACATTACACACATCACACCCCTATTACTTCTCACATTCCCTGTGTACATAGTGTGTTTATACCTCATTACAGGCACACTGTGCAGTCACATTACACACATCACACCCCTATTACTTCTCACATTCCCTGTGTACATAGTGTGTTAATACCTCATTACAGGCACACTGTGCAGTCACATTACACATCACACCCCTATTACTTCTCACATTCCCTGTGTACATAGTGTGTTTATACCTCATTACAGGCACACTGTGCAGTCACATTACACATCACACCCCTATTACTTCTCACATTCCCTGTGTACATAATGTGTTTATACCACATTACAGGCGCACTGTGCAGTCACATTACACATCACACCCCTATTACTTCTCACATTCCCTGTGTACATAGTGTGTTTATACCTCATTACAGGCACACTATGCAGTCACATTACACACATCACACCCCTATTACTTCTCACATTCCCTGTGTACATAGTGTGTTTACACCTCATTACAGGCACACTGCACACATTACACACATCACACCCCTATTACTTCTCACATTCCCTGTGTACATAGTGTGTTTATACTTCATTACAGGCACACTGTGCAGTCACATTACACATCACACCCCTATTACTTCTCACATTCCCTGTGTACATAGTGTGTTTATACCTCATTACAGGCATACTATGCAGTCACATTAAACATCACACCCCTATTACTTCTCACATTCCCTGTGTACATAGTGTGTTTATACCTCATTACAGGCACACTATGCAGTCACATTACACACATCACACCCCTATTACTTCTCACATTCCCTGTGTACATAGTGTGTTTATACCTCATTACAGGCACACTGTACAGCCACATTACACATCACACCCCTATTACTTCTCACATTCCCTGTGTACATAGTGTGTTTATACCTCATTACAGGCACACTGTGCAGTCACATTACACACATCACACCCCTATTACGTCTCACATTCCCTGCATACATAGTGTGTTTATACCTCATTACAGGCACACTGTGCAGTCACATTACACACATCACACCCCTATTACTTCTCACATTCCCTGTGTACATAGTGTGTTTATACCTCATTACAGGCACACTATGCAGTCACATTACACACATCACACCCCTATTACTTCTCACATTCCCTGTGTACATAGTGTGTTTACACCTCATTACAGGCACACTGCACACATTACACACATCACACCCCTATTACTTCTCACATTCCCTGTGTACATAGTGTGTTTATACTTCATTACAGGCACACTGTGCAGTCACATTACACATCACACCCCTATTACTCCTCACATTCCCTGTGTACATAGTGTGTTTATACCTCATTACAGGCACACTGTGCAGTCACATTACACACATCACACCCCTATTACTTCTCACATTCCCTCTGTACATAGTGTGTTTATACCTCATTACAGGCACACTGTGCAGTCACATTACACATCACACCCCAATTACTTCTTACATTCCCTGTGTACATAGTGTGTTTTTACCTCATTACAGGGACACTGTGCAGTCACATTACACATCACAATCCTATTACTTCTCACATTCCCTGTGTACATAGTGTGTTTATACCTCATTACAGGCACACTGTGCAGTCACATTACACACATCACACCCCTATTACTCACATTCCCTGTGTACATAGTGTGTTTATACCTCATTACAGGCACACTGTGCAGTCACATTACACACATCACACCCCTATTACGTCTCACATTCCCTGTGTACATAATGTGTTTATACCTCATTACAGGCACACTGTGCAGTCACATTACACACATCACACCCCTATTACTCCTCAAATTCCCTGTGTACATAGTGTGTTTATACCTCATTACAGGCACACTGTGCAGTCACATTACACACATCACACCCCTATTACTTCTCACATTCCCTGTGTACATAGTGTGTTTATACCTCATTACAGGTACACTGTGCAGTCACATTACACACATCACACCCCTATTACTCCTCACATTCCCTGTGTACATAGTGTATTTATACCACATTACAGGCACACTGTGCAGTCACATTACACACATCACACCCCTATTACTTCTCACATTCCCTGTGTACATAGTGTGTTTATACCTCATTACAGGCACACAGTGCAGTCACATTACACATCACACCCCTATTACTCCTCACATTCCCTGTGTACATAGTGTGTTTATACCTCATTACAGGCTCTACTGTGCAGTCACATTACACATCACACCCCTATTACTCCTCACATTCTCTGTGTACATAGTGTGTTTATACCTCATTACAGGCTCACTGTGCAGTCATATTACACACATCACACCCCTATTACTTCTCACATTCCCTCTGTACATAGTGTGTTTATACCTCATTACAGGCACACTGTGCAGTCACATTACATATCACACCCCTATTACTTCTCACATTCCCTGTGTACATAGTGTGTTTATACCTCATTACAGGCATACTGTGCAGTCACATTACACATCACACCCCTATTACTCCTCACATTCTCTGTGTACATAGTGTGTTTATACCTCATTACAGGCTCACTGTGCAGTCATATTACACACATCACACCCCTATTACTTCTCACATTCCCTGTGTACATAGTGTGTTTATACCTCATTACAGGCACACTGTGCAGTCACATTACACATCACACCCCTATTACTTCTCACATTCCCTGTGTACATAGTGTGTTTATACCTCATTACAGGCACACTGTGCAGTCACATTACACATCACACCCCTATTACTTCTCACATTCCCTGTGTACATAGTGTGTTTATACCTCATTACAGGCATACTGTGCAGTCACATTACACATCACACCCCTATTACTTATCACATTCCCTGTGTACATAGTGTGTTTATACCTCATTACAGGCACACTGTGCAGTCACATTACATATCACACCCCTATTACTTCTCACATTCCCTGTGTACATAGTGTGTTTATACCTCATTACAGGCATACTGTGCAGTCACATTACACATCACACCCCTATTACTTCTCACATTCCCTGTGTACATAGTGTGTTTATACCTCATTACAGGCACACTGTGCAGTCACATTACACATCACACCCCTATTACTTCTCACATTCCCTGTGTACATAATTTGTTTATACCACATTACAGGCACACTGTGCAGTCACATTACACATCACACCCCTATTACTTCTCACATTCCCTGTGTACATAGTGTGTTTATACCTCATTACAGGCGCACTCTGCAGTCACATTACACATCACACCCCTATTCCTTCTCACATTCCCTGTGTACATAGTGTGTTAATACCTCATTACAGGCACACTGTGCTGTCACATTACACATCACACCCCTATTACTTCTCACATTCCCTGTGTACATAGTGTGTTTATACCTCATTACAGGCACACTGTGCAGCCACATTACACATCACACCCCTATTACTTCTCACATTCCCTGTGTACATAATGTGTTTATACCACATTACAGGCACACTGTGCAGTCACATTACACATCACACCCCTATTACTTCTCACATTCCCTTTGTACATAGTGTGTTTATACCTCATTACAGGCGCACTGTGCAGTCACATTACACATCACACCCCTATTACTTCTCACATTCCCTGTGTACATAGTGTGTTTATACCTCATTACAGGCACACTGTGCAGTCACATTACACACATCACACCCCTATTACTTCTCACATTCCCTGTGTACATAGTGTGTTTATACCTCATTACAGGCACACTATGCAGTCACATTACACACATCACACCCCTATTAATTCTCACATTCCCTATGTACATAGTGTGTTTACACCTCATTACAGGCACACTGTGCAGCCACATTACACACATCACACCCCTATTACGTCTCACATTCCCTGTGTACATAGTGTGTTTATACCTCATTACAGGCACACTGTGCAGTCACATTACACATCACTTCCCTATTACTTCTCACATTCCCTGTGTACATAGTGTGTTTATACCTCATTACAGGCACACTATGCAGTCACATTACACACATCACACCCCTATTAATTCTCACATTCCCTGTGTACATAGTGTGTTTACACCTCATTACAGGCACACTGTGCAGCCACATTACACACATCACACCCCTATTACTTCTCACATTCCCTGTGTACATAGTGTGTTTATACCTCATTACAGGCACACTGTGCAGCCACATTACACACATCACACCCCTATTACGTCTCACATTCCCTGTGTACATAGTGTGTTTATACCTCATTACAGGCACACTGTGCAGTCACATTACACATCACTTCCCTATTACTTCTCACATTCCCTGTGTACATAGTGTGTTTATACCTCATTACAGGCACACTGTGCAGTCACATTACACATCACACCCCTATTACTCCTCACATTCCCTGTGTACATAGTGTGTTTATACCTCTTTACAGGCTCACTGTGCAGTCATATTACATACATCACACCCCTATTACTGCTCACATTCCCTGTGTACATAGTGTGTTTATACCTCATTACAGGCACACTGTGCAGTCATATTACACACATCACACCCCTATTACTTCTCACATTCCCTGTGTACATGGTGTGTTTATACCTCATTACAGGCACACTGTGCAGCCACATTACACACATCACACCCCTATTACTCCTCACATTCCTTGTGTACATAGTGTGTTTATACCTCATTACAGGCACACTCTGCAGTCACATTACACATCACACCCCTATTACTTCTCACATTCCCTGTGTACATAGTGTGTTAATACCTCATTACAGGCACACTGTGCTGTCACATTACACATCACACCCCTATTACTTCTCACATTCCCTGTGTACATAGTGTGTTTATACCTCATTACAGGCACACTGTGCAGCCACATTACACATCACACCCCTATTACTTCTCACATTCCCTGTGTACATAATGTGTTTATACCACATTACAGGCACACTGTGCAGTCACATTACACATCACACCCCTATTACTTCTCACATTCCCTTTGTACATAGTGTGTTTATACCTCATTACAGGCGCACTGTGCAGTCACATTACACATCACACCCCTATTACTTCTCACATTCCCTGTGTACATAGTGTGTTTATACCTCATTACAGGCACACTATGCAGTCACATTACACACATCACACCCCTATTAATTCTCACATTCCCTATGTACATAGTGTGTTTACACCTCATTACAGGCACACTGTGCAGCCACATTACACACATCACACCCCTATTACGTCTCACATTCCCTGTGTACATAGTGTGTTTATACCTCATTACAGGCACACTGTGCAGTCACATTACACATCACTTCCCTATTACTTCTCACATTCCCTGTGTACATAGTGTGTTTATACCTCATTACAGGCACACTATGCAGTCACATTACACACATCACACCCCTATTAATTCTCACATTCCCTGTGTACATAGTGTGTTTACACCTCATTACAGGCACACTGTGCAGCCACATTACACACATCACACCCCTATTACTTCTCACATTCCCTGTGTACATAGTGTGTTTATACCTCATTACAGGCACACTGTGCAGCCACATTACACACATCACACCCCTATTACGTCTCACATTCCCTGTGTACATAGTGTGTTTATACCTCATTACAGGCACACTGTGCAGTCACATTACACATCACTTCCCTATTACTTCTCACATTCCCTGTGTACATAGTGTGTTTATACCTCATTACAGGCACACTGTGCAGTCACATTACACATCACACCCCTATTACTCCTCACATTCCCTGTGTACATAGTGTGTTTATACCTCTTTACAGGCTCACTGTGCAGTCATATTACATACATCACACCCCTATTACTGCTCACATTCCCTGTGTACATAGTGTGTTTATACCTCATTACAGGCACACTGTGCAGTCATATTACACACATCACACCCCTATTACTTCTCACATTCCCTGTGTACATGGTGTGTTTATACCTCATTACAGGCACACTGTGCAGCCACATTACACACATCACACCCCTATTACTCCTCACATTCCTTGTGTACATAGTGTGTTTATACCTCATTACAGGCACACTGTGCAGTCACATTACACACATCACACCCCTATTACTTCTCACATTCCCTGTGTACATAGTGTGTTTATACCTCATTACAGGCACACTGTGCAGTCACATTACATATCACACCCCTATTACTTCTCACATTCCCTGTGTACATAGTGTGTTTATACCTCATTACAGGCATACTATGCAGTCACATTACACATCACACCCCTATTACTTCTCACATTCCCTGTGTACATAGTGTGTTTATACCTGATTACAGGCACACTGTGCAGTCACATTACACACATCCCACCCCTATTACTTCTCACATTCCCTGTGTACATAGTGTGTTTATACCTCATTATAAGCATACTGTGCAGTCACATTACACATCACACCCCTATTACTTCTCACATTCCCTGTGTACATAATTTGTTTATACCACATTACAGGCACACTGTGCAGTCACATTACACATCACACCCCTATTACTTCTCACATTCCCTGTGTACATAGTGTGTTTATACCTCATTACAGGCGCACTCTGCAGTCGCATTACACATCACACCCCTATTACTTCTCACATTCCCTGTGTACATACTGTGTTTATGCCTCATTACAGGCACACTGTGCAGTCACATTACACACATCCCACCCCTATTACTTCTCACATTCCCTGTGTACATAGTGTGTTTACACCTCATTACAGGCACACTGTGCAGCCACATTACACACATCACACCGCTATTACTTCTCACATTCCCTGTGTACATAGTGTGTTTATACCTCATTACAGGCACACTGTGCAGTCACATTACACACATCACACCCCTATTACTTCTCACATTCCCTGTGTACTGTAAGGAAACGCGGAAATGCCGCCGTCTCTCAAGGTGAGGCGGCTGTTTCCGCGTCCAGCATGGCGTCACAACGCGGAAAAAATGCTGCATGCCGCATGGGCAGTGCGGCGGAATCCGCATCAGAGGCGGCCCCCGCACTAGATACATTGCATGACAGTACTGGTGTGGCTGGGACTGATAGTCCACCAAGATTCAGACTTACACGCGCGCGAGCAGAAAGGCAGAGTTTAAATAACAGTTAGAAGGGTGTCGGCTGACCAGCTGGGTCAGCTGACAAATTCCACTGCTCTCATTGGACCAGCAATTAGGGAGGTCCTGGAAAGGTCCTAGAGTATATATACTGCTGGTTGTTCACTTGCTCTTTGTCTGGCGTGCGATCACATACGTGGGAGCACCCAGATCCGTAGTCAGATCCTGAAGTGTGCCGGGACCAGCTGGAGCTGTAATCCTACACTTAGCTAGATATTTGATAGCTAAAGTACTAGTTTGATTGTGATTATATGTTATGACTTTTGCCTGCCTCGACTATCCTCCTGAACTCTGACCTTGTACCTCGATATTTCTGATACTCTGTTGCCGAACCTCGGCTCGTTCCAAGACTCTGTTTCTGCCTCCTGATTTTGTACCCCGATATATCTGATACCCCGTTGCCGAACCCTGCCTGTACTTTGACTCCGCCTTTGCCTACTGTATTTGTACTTTATCTGTCCGTGTGTGTACGACCTGGCTTGTCTGACCTCGAGAACCGACCTCACGATTGGAGGCGGTTCCCAGTCCTGTTAGTGACACTTCTTCCTGAGTGTCACTCTCGGACTTTCCTTCCTACTGTCAGTCTGACTCCTCCCGTCTTGGAGAGCTCAGGTCTGCAGAAGGAATACGTGCAGTTCTCCTTGCTGCACTGAGGCCTAGGCCTCCTAGTGTTACTGTTACACCAAAACACTACACTCTACTCAGGCGAACAGAGGTTAGTTTGTATATCGGATTATCGGTGAGACTGCAGATCACTTATAATCTGGTATATATCTGTATTTCCGGCGATACTGCAGATCACCGGTAAATCAGATACTCTCTGCGCCCACCGATCGTTACAGAACGCCAGACCCAAATACAAAATGGACGCAAACACTGATTGTCTGGGTGTACTTGCCGCTTCGGTGGACAACATCAATCAAGTTCTGGGCACCCACATAACTCTTATTGATGCCCTATCAGGGTCTGTACAAACCCTCCAGACATCAGTGAATCATGTGCGATCCTCTCCTAGCTCTGACATACGTATGCCTGTCCCTGAAAGCTTTTCCGGCCACAGATCTGACTTCCGGAATTTTAGGAGTAGAGTATTTTCCTATTTTGAGTTGAGACCCCAATCTTCGGGTACTGAGACCCAGAGGGTCACGTTTATTAAAACTTTGTTGTCCGGCGACTCCCAGTCATGGGCATATAGCCTGCCCACCGGAGACAAAGCGCTTACCTCTGTAGAGGAATTCTTTAAGGCTATGGCGGTAATTTACGACGATCCAGACCTTGCCTCGACTTCTGAGCGGAAGCTCAAGCTATTGCGTCAAGGCGAAGGTCCGGTCGAAGATTACGCGGCCGAGTTTAGGAGGTGGTCAGTTACGGCCAGGTGGGACACTCATGCCCTGTTAGATTGTTTCTTGTCAGGGCTGTCCGATGAGGTCTCTGACATGATGTTAAGTCAGCCCGAACCCAGAACAGTCGATGAGGCCATCTCAGCGGCCATCCGGATCGACCGCAGGCTGGGCTACCAAAGGCAGACCAGGGGTAGTTCCCGTGTCAGAGGGGTGTCTTACGCCACAGCCCCAGTGATTCCACCTCCTACGGTTTCGTCTTCTCCGGTCTTGCTTCCATCCGAGCCAATACAGATTGGTCGGTCAAAATTGACCCAGGTGGAGCGAAGACGGAGAATGACCGAACAGCTGTGTCTGTATTGCGCTGAAGGGGGGCATATAGTACGAAACTGCCCTAATAAGCCGGGAAAACGCTACCGCCTGGGAGTGGTAGGGGGTAACACCCTGGGCGTCCGACTTTTACCCTTAGAAGAAAAACGGTTGCTTCTTCCCTGCACCATTACGTGGGAAGATAAAACCGAGGTCACGGAAGCCTTTATCGATTCAGGCTCCGCGGCAAATTTTATGGATTTTGAGTTTGCTAAGAAATTGGGTATCCCACTCACACCTGTACAACCACCCATCCAGGTTACGGCAGTGGATGACTCTCCTCTGCAAGGGAGTCACCCACTGTCTCAGACACCAGAGGTGGGAGTCACCATAGGGGTTCTGCACTGGGAAAGATTACAATTCTTTGTGTTGCATATGTCTACTTCCACCATTATACTCGGCATGCCATGGTTGCACCTTCATTCTCCGCACATCGATTGGGCCACCGGCCAACTGGTTTCTTGGTCAGCACGCTGCTTTCAGCAATGTTTAGGGAAGGTGACACTGGGCCAAACCAGGGTTCATGTACAAGGGGTACCTGAGCAATATTTAGAATATTCTGATGTGTTCTGTCCCAAGGCAGCAGACAAATTACCCCCACATCGCTCTTTTGATTGCCCCATAGATATCCGTTCTGGTTGTATGCCTCCTCGGGGTCATCTGTACAATTTATCTGGGCCAGAAAAGTTGGCCATGCAAGAATATATCCGTGAGAATTTAGCCAAGGGTTTCATTCGTCCGTCCCGATCGCCTGCTGGAGCAGGTTTCTTTTTCGTTAAAAAGAAAGACGGGGGCCTGCGGCCCTGTATCGATTACCGGGGACTGAATAAAATCACGGTAAAGAACCGATATCCGTTACCCCTGATAGACGATTTATTTACGCAGGTCACAGACGCCAAGATCTTCTCAAAACTGGATTTACGGGGCGCGTACAACCTGGTACGCATAAGAAAGGGTGATGAGTGGAAAACGGCCTTTAACACGCCAGACGGGCATTACGAGTACCTAGTGATGCCCTTTGGGTTATGTAATGCCCCGGCCGTTTTCCAGGAACTCATCAACGAGGTCTTCAGAGAGGTGTTGGGGAGATTCGTGCTGGTCTATCTAGACGATATACTTGTTTTCTCCAACAACCTCTCTGAGCACAGAACGCATGTGAAATTTGTACTCAGCAAACTAAGACAAAACTCGTTATACGCTAAACTTGAGAAATGTATTTTCGAAGTAACATCTGTCGCCTTTCTGGGTTACATTATTTCCACCACGGGCCTGTGTATGGATCCCGCCAAAGTCTCTGCTGTGTTAGAGTGGCCCCAACCCGTGGGGTTAAAATCTTTACAGCGGTTCTTAGGCTTTGCGAACTATTACAGAAGGTTCATAAAGGGGTATTCCACGGTCATTTCACCCCTCACCAGTCTTACAAAAAAAGGGGCAGATACTAACCACTGGACTCCAGAAGCTCTACGAGCATTCTCCACTCTGAAAGACTTGTTTTGCTCAGCACCCATTCTGAGGCACGTTGACACTTCTTACCCCTTTATTGTTGAGGTGGACGCCTCAGAGGTCGGGGTAGGGGCTGTGCTGTCTCAGCGATCAGGGTTGCAGGGAAGATTACATCCCTGTGCCTATTTCTCTCGTAGGTTCTCTCCGGCAGAGAGAAACTACGATATAGGCAACAGAGAGCTCCTTGCCATTAAACTTGCCTTTGAGGAGTGGCGTCATTGGCTGGAAGGAGCAGAGCATATGATTACGGTATACACCGATCACAAAAACCTGGAATACATCGAGGGGGCTAAGAGGTTAAGTCCCCGTCAGGCTCGATGGTCGTTATTTTTTTCGAGGTTCAGGTTCCTGATTACATACACCCCGGGCAGCAAGAACGTTAAGGCAGATGCTCTGTCCAGATGCTTTGAGCCAGAGACAGCCGAGCCTCCTGCCCCAGAGTCCATTATCCCACAGAGGCTAGTGTTAGCGGCAGCTGAGACTTGGGAGGACTGGACAGAGACCCTGAGGCCTTTTCAGCAGGATGTCCCCGAAGGGAAACCTGAAGGGGTGATGTTTGTACCCCTACCCTTTCGTCTCCGCACTTTGCAGATGTTTCATTCTCACAAGAATGCGGGACACCCTGGGGCATCTAGAACTCAGGATCTAGTATCCAGGTGTGCCTGGTGGCCTTCTTTAGCAGCAGACTGCAAGGAGTTCGTTAGGGAGTGTGCAGTTTGCGCTAAGAGTAAACCCTCCCGGCTGGCACCTGTGGGTACCTTGCAGCCTTTACCCACCCCGAGTGAGCCATGGACTCATTTGTCCATGGATTTTGTGGGCGAACTTCCCAAGTCAGAAGGTATGTCGGTCATTTGGGTGGTAGTCGACCGCTTCAGTAAAATGGCCCATTTCGTGCCCTTGAAAGGACTCCCCTCAGCCCAGGAATTGGCCGACTTGTTTATTACACATGTCTTCCGGCTGCACGGCATTCCGGAGAACATAGTGTCGGATCGGGGAGTCCAGTTCGTTTCTAGATTCTGGAGGGCATTCTGCCAACAGATGGGCATGAAGCTGTCATTTTCATCGGGCTACCACCCACAGACCAATGGGCAAACGGAGAGAATCAACCAGTCATTGGAGCAATTTTTGAGGTGCTACGTTGCGGAGACGCAGAGCGACTGGGTTAAATTTCTGCCCTTCGCGGAGTTCGCACAAAATAATTTGAAAAGCTCTTCCACCGGATTCTCTCCGTTCCAGGTTGTGTCTGGAAAATTGCCCAAGTTCTCACCATTTCCAGTGGCCTCCACCCCGTTTCCAGCTCTGGAGGCCTGGCAGAGGTCTTTTAAAGACATTTGGCGCACGGTGAGAGATAGTTTACAAAAGGCGTTTTTGAGTCAGAAGGGTCAAGCTGACAAAAAACGCTCAGTGGAGTGGAGGTTCAGACCAGGGGACTTGGTCTGGGTATCTACACGTCACTTGACCCTGAGACAACCTTCTGACAAACTTGGTCCCAGGTTCGTGGGTCCATTCCCGGTTGCTAGGAAGATCAACGAGGTCACATATACCGTTGATCTTCCCACCAGCATGCGGGGAGTGAGGTCCTTCCACGTATCACTTCTTAAACCCGCAGTCCAGGTGGGTCCCACTCCTCCTCCTCCTGTGTTAGTAGATGCCCAACCTGAATATGAAGTGGAAAAGATTTTAGATTCCCGCACGGTTCAAAACTCGGTTCAGTACCTCGTACATTGGAAAGGGTACGGCATTGAGGAGAGACAATGGGTACCGGGTTCACGCATGCATGCAGACGAGTTAAGAAGGGAGTTTCATGCCTTACATCCCGAGAAACCTGGTAGGAGTTGTCCGGAGTCCACTCCTCGGGGGGGGGGGGGTACTGTAAGGAAACGCGGAAATGCCGCCGTCTCTCAAGGTGAGGCGGCTGTTTCCGCGTCCAGCATGGCGTCACAACGCGGAAAAAATGCTGCATGCCGCATGGGCAGTGCGGCGGAATCCGCATCAGAGGCGGCCCCCGCACTAGATACATTGCATGACAGTACTGGTGTGGCTGGGACTGATAGTCCACCAAGATTCAGACTTACACGCGCGCGAGCAGAAAGGCAGAGTTTAAATAACAGTTAGAAGGGTGTCGGCTGACCAGCTGGGTCAGCTGACAAATTCCACTGCTCTCATTGGACCAGCAATTAGGGAGGTCCTGGAAAGGTCCTAGAGTATATATACTGCTGGTTGTTCACTTGCTCTTTGTCTGGCGTGCGATCACATACGTGGGAGCACCCAGATCCGTAGTCAGATCCTGAAGTGTGCCGGGACCAGCTGGAGCTGTAATCCTACACTTAGCTAGATATTTGATAGCTAAAGTACTAGTTTGATTGTGATTATATGTTATGACTTTTGCCTGCCTCGACTATCCTCCTGAACTCTGACCTTGTACCTCGATATTTCTGATACTCTGTTGCCGAACCTCGGCTCGTTCCAAGACTCTGTTTCTGCCTCCTGATTTTGTACCCCGATATATCTGATACCCCGTTGCCGAACCCTGCCTGTACTTTGACTCCGCCTTTGCCTACTGTATTTGTACTTTATCTGTCCGTGTGTGTACGACCTGGCTTGTCTGACCTCGAGAACCGACCTCACGATTGGAGGCGGTTCCCAGTCCTGTTAGTGACACTTCTTCCTGAGTGTCACTCTCGGACTTTCCTTCCTACTGTCAGTCTGACTCCTCCCGTCTTGGAGAGCTCAGGTCTGCAGAAGGAATACGTGCAGTTCTCCTTGCTGCACTGAGGCCTAGGCCTCCTAGTGTTACTGTTACACCAAAACACTACACTCTACTCAGGCGAACAGAGGTTAGTTTGTATATCGGATTATCGGTGAGACTGCAGATCACTTATAATCTGGTATATATCTGTATTTCCGGCGATACTGCAGATCACCGGTAAATCAGATACTCTCTGCGCCCACCGATCGTTACATGTACATAGTGTGTTTATAACTCATTACAGGCACACTGTGCAGCCACATTACACACATCACACCCCTATTACTTCTCACATTCCCTGTGTACATAGTGTGTTTATACCTCATTACAGGCACACTGTGCAGTCACATTACACATCACTTCCCTATTACTTCTCACATTCCCTGTGTACATAGTGTGTTTATACCTCATTACAGGCACACTGTGCAGTCACATTACACATCACACCCCTATTACTCCTCACATTCCCTGTGTACATAGTGTGTTTATACCTCTTTACAGGCTCACTGTGCAGTCATATTACATACATCACACCCCTATTACTGCTCACATTCCCTGTGTACATAGTGTGTTTATACCTCATTACAGGCACACTGTGCAGTCATATTACACACATCACACCCCTATTACTTCTCACATTCCCTGTGTACATGGTGTGTTTATACCTCATTACAGGCACACTGTGCAGCCACATTACACACATCACACCCCTATTACTCCTCACATTCCTTGTGTACATAGTGTGTTTATACCTCATTACAGGCACACTGTGCTGTCACATTACACACATCACACCCCTATTACTTCTCACATTCCCTGTGTACATAGTGTGTTTATACCTCATTACAGGCACACTGTGCAGTCACATTACATATCACACCCCTATTACTTCTCACATTCCCTGTGTACATAGTGTGTTTATACCTCATTACAGGCATACTATGCAGTCACATTACACATCACACCCCTATTACTTCTCACATTCCCTGTGTACATAGTGTGTTTATACCTGATTACAGGCACACTGTGCAGTCACATTACACACATCCCACGCCTATTACTTCTCACATTCCCTGTGTACATAGTGTGTTTATACCTCATTACAAGCATACTGTGCAGTCACATTACACATCACACCCCTATTACTTCTCACATTCCCTGTGTACATAATTTGTTTATACCACATTACAGGCACACTGTGCAGTCACATTACACATCACACCCCTATTACTTCTCACATTCCCTGTGTACATAGTGTGTTTATACCTCATTACAGGCGCACTCTGCAGTCGCATTACACATCACACCCCTATTACTTCTCACATTCCCTGTGTACATACTGTGTTTATACCTCATTACAGGCACACTGTGCAGTCACATTACACACATCCCACCCCTATTACTTCTCACATTCCCTGTGTACATAGTGTGTTTATACCTCATTACAGGCACACTGTGCAGTCACATTACACATCACACCCCTATTACTTCTCACATTCCCTGTGTACATAATTTGTTTATACCACATTACAGGCACACTATGCAGTCACATTACACATCACACCCCTATTACTTCTCACATTCCCTGTGTACATAGTGTGTTTATTCCTCATTACAGGCACACTGTGCAGTCACATTACACATCACACCCCTATTACTTCTCACATTCCCTTTGTACATAGTGTGTTTATACCTCATTACAGGCGCACTGTGCAGTCACATAACACATCACACCCCTATTACTTCTCACATTCCCTGTGTACATAGTGTGTTTATACCTCATTACAGGCACACTGTGCAGTCACATTACACACATCACACCCCTATTACTTCTCACATTCCCTGTCTACATAGTGTGTTTATACCTCATTACCGGCACACTATGCAGTCACATTACACACACCACACCCCTATTAATTCTCACATTCCCTGTGTACATAGTGTGTTTACACCTCATTACAGGCACACTGCACACATTACACATCACACCCCTATTACTTCTCACATTCCCTGTGTACATAGTGTGTTTATACCTCATTACAGGCACACTGTGCAGCCACATTACACACATCACACCCCTATTACTTCTCACATTCCCTGTGTACATAGTGTGTTTATACCTCATTACAGGCACACTGTGCAGTCACATTACACACATCACACCCCTATTACGTCTCACATTCCCTGTGTACATAGTGTGTTTATACCTCATTACAGGCACACTGTGCAGTCACATTACACATCACTTCCCTATTACTTCTCACATTCCCTGTGTACATAGTGTGTTTATACCTCATTACAGGCACACTGTGCAGTCACATTACACATCACACCCCTATTACTCCTCACATTCCCTGTGTACATAGTGTGTGTATACCTCATTACAGGCACACTGTGCAGTCACATCACACACATCACACCCCTATTACTTCTCACATTCCCTGTGTACATAGTGTGTTTATACCTCATTACAGGCACACTGTGCAGTCATATTACACACATCACACCCCTATTACTTCTCACATTCCCTGTGTACATGGTGTGTTTATACCTCATTACAGGCACACTGTGCAGCCACATTACACACATCACACCCCTGTTACTCCTCACATTCCTTGTGTACATAGTGTGTTTATACCTCATTACAGGCACACTGTGCAGTCACATTACACACATCACACCCCTATTACTTCTCACATTCCCTGTGTACATAGTGTGTTTATACCTCATTACAGGTACACTGTGCAGTCACATTACACATCACACCCCTATTACTTCTCACATTCCCTGTTTACATAGTGTGTTTATACCTCATTACAGGCACACTATGCAGTCACATTACACACATCACACCCCTATTACTTCTCACATTCCCTGTGTACATAGTGTGTTTACACCTCATTACAGGCACACTGCACACATTACACACATCACACCCCTATTACTTCTCACATTCCCTGTGTACATAGTGTGTTTATACTTCATTACAGGCACACTGTGCAGTCACATTACACATCACACCCCTATTACTTCTCACATTCCCTGTGTACATAGTGTGTTTATACCTCATTACAGGCACACTGTGCAGTCACATTACACATCACACCGCTATTACTTCTCGCATTCCCTGTGTACATAGTGTGTTTATACCTCATTACAGGCACACTGTGCAGTCACATTACACTCATCACACCCCTATTACGTCTCACATTCCCTGTGTACATAGTGTGTTTATACCTCATTACAGGCACACTGTGCAGTCACATTACACACATCACACCCCTATTGCTTCTCACATTCCCTGTGTACATAGTGTGTTTATACCTCATTACAGGCACACTGTGCAGTCACATTACACACATCACACCCCTATTGCTTCTCACATTCCCTGTGTACATAGTGTGTTTATACCTCATTACAGGCACACTGTGCAGTCACATTACACATCACACCCCTATTACTTCTCACATTCCCTGTGTACATAGTGTGTTTATACCTCATTACAGGCACACTGTGCAGTCACATTACACATCACACCCCTATTACTCCTCACATTCCCTGTGTACATAGTGTGTTTATACCTCATTACAGGCTCACTGTGCAGTCATATTACATACATCACACCCCTATTACTGCTCACATTCCCTGTGTACATAGTGTGTTTATACCTCATTACAGGCACACTGTGCAGTCACATTACACATCACACCCCCTTTACTTCTCACATTCCCTGTATACATAGTGTGTTTATACCTCATTACAGGCGCACTATGCAGTCACATTACACACATCACACCCCTATTACTTCTCACATTCCCTGTGTACATAGTGTGTTTATACCTCATTACAGGCACACTGTGCAGTCACATTACACACATCACACCCCTATTACTTCTCGCATTCCCTGTGTACATAGTGTGTTTATACCACATTACAGGCACACTGTGCAGTCACATTACACATCACACCTCTATTACGTCTCACATTCCCTGTGTACATAGTGTGTTTATACCTCATTACAGGCACACTGTGCAGTCACATTATACACATCACACCCCTATTACTTCTCACATTCCCTGTGTACATAGTGTGTTTATACCTCATTACAGGCACACTGTGCAGTCACATTACACATCACACCCCTATTACTTCTCACATTCCCTGTATACATAGTGTGTTTATACCTCATTACAGGCACACTGTGCAGTCACATTACACAGCACACCCCTATTACTTCTCACATTCCCTGTGTACATAGTGTGTTTATACGTCATTACAGGCACACTGTGCAGTCACATTACACACATCACACCCCTATTACTGCTCACATTCCCTGTGTACATAGTGTGTTTATACCTCATTACAGGCACACTGTGCAGTCACATTACACATCACATCCCTATCACTTCTCACATTCCCTGTGTACATTGTGTGTTTATACCTCATTACAGGCACACTGTGCAGTCACATTACACATCACACCCCTATTACTTCTCACATTCCCTGTGTACATAGTGTGTTTATACCTCATTACAGGCACACAGTGCAGTCACATTACACACATCACACCCCTATTACTGCTCACATTCCCTGTGTACATAGTGTGTTTATACCTCATTACAGGCATACTGTGCAGTCACATTACACATCACACCCCTATTACTTCTCACATTCCCTGTGTACATAGTGTGTTTATACCTCATTACAGGCACACAGTGCAGTCACATTACACACATCACACCCTATTACTTCTCACATTCCCTGTGTACATAGTGTGTTTATACCTCATTACAGGCTCACTGTGCAGTCATATTACACACATCACACCCCTATTACTCCTCACATTCCCTGTGTACATAGTGTGTTTATACCTCATTACAGGCACACTGTGCTGTCACATTACACACATCACACCCCTATTACTTCTCACATTCCCTGTGTACATAGTGTGTTTATACCTCATTACAGGCACACTGTGCAGCCACATTACACACATCACACCCCTATTACTTCTCACATTCCCTGTGTACATAGTGTGTTTATACCTCATTACAGGCACATTACACACATCACACCCTATTACCTCTAACATTCCGTGTACATAGTGTGTTTATACCTCATTACAGGCGCACTGTGCAGTCACATTACACACCACTTCCCTATTACTTCTCACATTCCCTCTGTACATAGTGTGTTTATACCTCATTACAGGCACACTGTGCAGTCATATTACACACATCACACCCCTATTACTTCTCACATTCCCTGTGTACATAGTGTGTTTATACCTCATTACAGGCACACTGTGCAGTCACATTACACATCACACCCCTATTACTTCTCACATTCCCTGTGTACATAGTGTGTTTATACCTCATTACAGGTACACTGTGCAGTCACATTACACATCACACCCCTATTACTTCTCACATTCCCTGTGTACATAGTGTGTTTATACCTCATTACAGGCACACTGTGCAGTCACATTACACATCACACCCCTATTACTTCTCACATTCCCTGTGTACATAGTGTGTTTATACCTCATTACAGGCACACTGTGCAGTCACATTACACACATCACACCCCTATTACTTCTCACATTCCCTGTGTACATAGTGTGTTTATACCTCATTACAGGCACACTGTGCAGCCACATTACACACATCACACCCCTATTACTTCTCACATTCCCTGTGTACATAGTGTGTTTATACCTCATTACAGGCACACTGTGCAGTCACATTACACATCACTTCCCTATTACTTCTCACATTCCCTGTGTACATAGTGTGTTTATACCTCATTACAGGCACACTGTGCAGTCACATTACACATCACACCCCTATTACGCCTCACATTCCCTGTGTACATAGTGTGTTTATACCTCTTTATAGGCTCACTGTGCAGTCATATTACATACATCACACCCCTATTACTTCTCACATTCCCTGTGTACATAGTGTGTTTATACCTGATTACAGGCACACTGTGCAGTCACATTACACACATCCCACCCCTATTACTTCTCACATTCCCTGTGTACATAGTGTGTTTATACCTCATTACAAGCATACTGTGCAGTCACATTACACATCACACCCCTATTACTTCTCACATTCCCTGTGTACATAATTTGTTTATACCACATTACAGGCACACTGTGCAGTCACATTACACATCACACCCCTATTACTTCTCACATTCCCTGTGTACATAGTGTGTTTATACCTCATTACAGGCGCACTCTGCAGTCGCATTACACATCACACCCCTATTACTTCTCACATTCCCTGTGTACATACTGTGTTTATACCTCATTACAGGCACACTGTGCAGTCACATTACACACATCCCACCCCTATTACTTCTCACATTCCCTGTGTACATAGTGTGTTTATACCTCATTACAGGCACACTGTGCAGTCACATTACACATCACACCCCTATTACTTCTCACATTCCCTGTGTACATAATTTGTTTATACCACATTACAGGCACACTGTGCAGTCACATTACACACATCACACCCCTATTACTTCTCACATTCCCTGTGTACATAGTGTGTTTATACCTCATTACAGGCACACTGTGCAGTCACATTACACACATCACACCCCTATTGCTTCTCACATTCCCTGTGTACATAGTGTGTTTATTCCTCATTACAGGCACACTGTGCAGTCACATTACACATCACACCCCTATTACTTCTCACATTCCCTGTGTACATAGTGTGTTTATTCCTCATTACAGGCACACTGTGCAGTCACATTACACATCACACCCCTATTACTTCTCACATTCCCTTTGTACATAGTGTGTTTATACCTCATTACAGGCGCACTGTGCAGTCACATAACACATCACACCCCTATTACTTCTCACATTCCCTGTGTACATAGTGTGTTTATACCTCATTACAGGCACACTGTGCAGTCACATTACACACATCACACCCCTATTACTTCTCACATTCCCTGTCTACATAGTGTGTTTATACCTCATTACAGGCACACTATGCAGTCACATTACACACACCTTACCCCTATTAATTCTCACATTCCCTGTGTACATAGTGTGTTTACACCTCATTACAGGCACACTGCACACATTACACACATCACACCCCTATTACTTCTCACATTCCCTGTGTACATAGTGTGTTTATACCTCATTACAGGCACACTGTGCAGTCACATTACACACATCACACCCCTATTACGTCTCACATTCCCTGTGTACATAGTGTGTTTATACCTCATTACAGGCACACTGTGCAGTCACATTACACATCACTTCCCTATTACTTCTCGCATTCCCTGTGTACATTAGTGTGTTTATACCTCATTACAGGCACACTGTGCAGTCACATTACACTCATCACACCCCTATTACGTCTCACATTCCCTGTGTACATAGTGTGTTTATACCTCATTACAGGCACACTGTGCAGTCACATTACACACATCACACCCCTATTGCTTCTCACATTCCCTGTGTACATAGTGTGTTTATACCTCATTACAGGCACACTGTGCAGTCACATTACACACATCACACCCCTATTGCTTCTCACATTCCCTGTGTACATAGTGTGTTTATACCTCATTACAGGCACACTGTGCAGTCACATTACACATCACACCCCTATTACTCCTCACATTACCTGTGTACATAGTGTGTTTATACCTCATTACAGGCTCACTGTGCAGTCATATTACATACATCACACCTCTATTACTGCTCACATTCCCTGTGTACATAGTGTGTTTATACCTCATTACAGGCACACTGTGCAGTCACATTACACATCACACCCCTATTATTTCTCACATTCCCTGTGTACATAGTGTGTTTATACCTCATTACAGGCACACTGTGCAGTCACATTACACATCACACCCCCTTTACTTCTCACATTCCCTGTATACATAGTGTGTTTATACCTCTTTACAGGCGCACTGTGCAGTCACATTACACACATCACACCCCTATTACTTCTCACATTCCCTGTGTACATAGTGTGTTTATACCTCATTACAGGCACACTGTGCAGTCACATTACACATCACACCCCTATTACTCCTCACATTCCCTGTGTACATAGCGTGTTTATACCTCATTACAGGCACACTGTGCAGTCACATTACACACATCACACCCCTATTACTTCTCACATTCCCTGTGTACATAGTGTGTTTATACTTCATTACAGGCACACTGTGCAGTCACATTACACATCGCACCCCTATTACTTCTCACATTCCCTGTGTACATAGTGTGTTTATACCTCATTACAGGCACACTGTGCAGTCACATTACACATCACTTCCCTATTACTTCTCACATTCCCTGTGTACATAGTGTGTTTATACCTCATTACAGGCACACTGTGCAGTCACATTACACACATCACACCCCTATTACTTCTCACATTCCCTGTGTACATAGTGTGTTTATACTTCATTACAGGCACACTGTGCAGTCACATTACACACATCACACCTCTATTACTTCTCACATTCCCTGTGTACATAGTGTGTTTATACTTCATTACAGGCACACTGTGCAGTCACATTACACACATCACACCCCTATTACTCCTCACATTCCCTGTGTACATAGTGTATTTATACCTCATTACAGGTACACTGTGCAGTCACATTACACACATCACACCCCTATTACTTCTCACATTCCCTGTGTACATAGTGTGTTTATACCTCATTACAGGCACACAGTGCAGTCACATTACACATCACACCCCTATTACTCCTCACATTCCCTGTGTACATAGTGTGTTTATACCTCATTACAGGCTCACTGTGCAGTCACATTACACATCACACCCCTATTACTCCTCACATTCTCTGTGTACATAGTGTGTTTATACCTCATTACAGGCACACTGTGCAGTCACATTACACATCACACCCCTATTACTTCTCACATTCCCTGTGTACATAGTGTGTTAATACCTCATTACAGGCACACTGTGCAGTCACATTACACATCACACCCCTATTACTTCTCACATTCCCTGTGTACATAATGTGTTTATACCACATTACAGGCACACTGTGCAGTCACATTACACATCACACCCCTATTACTTCTCACATTCCCTGTGTACATAGTGTGTTTATACCTCATTACAGGCATACTATGCAGTCACATTACACATCACACCCCTATTACTTCTCACATTCCCTGTGTACATAGTGTGTTTATACCTCATTACAGGCACACTGTGCAGTCACATTACACATCACACCCCTATTACTTCTCACATTCCCTGTGTACATAATGTGTTTATACCACATTACAGGCACACTGTGCAGTCACATTACACATCACACCCCTATTACTGCTCACATTCCCTGTGTACATAGTGTGTTTATACCTCATTACAGGCGCACTGTGCAGTCACATTACACACATCACACCCCTATTACTCCTCACATTCCCTGTGTACATAGTGTGTTTATACCTCATTACAGGCACACTGTGCAGTCACATTACACACATCACACCCCTATTACTTCTCACATTCCCTGTGTACATAGTGTGTTTATACCTCATTACAGGCACACTGTGCAGTCACATTACACACATCACACCCCTATTACTTCTCACATTCCCTGTGTACATAGTGTGTTAATACCTCATTACAGGCACACTGTGCAGTCACATTACACATCACACCCCTATTACTTCTCACATTCCCTGTGTACATAGTGTGTTTATACCTCATTACAGGCACACTGTGCAGTCACATTACACACATCACACCCCTATTACTTCTCACATTCCCTGTGTACATAGTGTGTTTATACCTCATTACAGGCACACTGTGCAGCCACATTACACACATCACACCCCTATTACTTCTCACATTCCCTGTGTACATAGTGTGTTTATACCTCATTACAGGCACACTGTGCAGTCACATTACACATCACTTCCCTATTACTTCTCACATTCCCTGTGTACATAGTGTGTTTATACCTCATTACAGGCACACTGTGCAGTCACATTACACATCACACCCCTATTACGCCTCACATTCCCTGTGTACATAGTGTGTTTATACCTCTTTATAGGCTCACTGTGCAGTCATATTACATACATCACACCCCTATTACTTCTCACATTCCCTGTGTACATAGTGTGTTTATACCTGATTACAGGCACACTGTGCAGTCACATTACACACATCCCACCCCTATTACTTCTCACATTCCCTGTGTACATAGTGTGTTTATACCTCATTACAAGCATACTGTGCAGTCACATTACACATCACACCCCTATTACTTCTCACATTCCCTGTGTACATAATTTGTTTATACCACATTACAGGCACACTGTGCAGTCACATTACACATCACACCCCTATTACTTCTCACATTCCCTGTGTACATAGTGTGTTTATACCTCATTACAGGCGCACTCTGCAGTCGCATTACACATCACACCCCTATTACTTCTCACATTCCCTGTGTACATACTGTGTTTATACCTCATTACAGGCACACTGTGCAGTCACATTACACACATCCCACCCCTATTACTTCTCACATTCCCTGTGTACATAGTGTGTTTATACCTCATTACAGGCACACTGTGCAGTCACATTACACATCACACCCCTATTACTTCTCACATTCCCTGTGTACATAATTTGTTTATACCACATTACAGGCACACTGTGCAGTCACATTACACATCACACCCCTATTACTTCTCACATTCCCTGTGTACATAGTGTGTTTATTCCTCATTACAGGCACACTGTGCAGTCACATTACACATCACACCCCTATTACTTCTCACATTCCCTTTGTACATAGTGTGTTTATACCTCATTACAGGCGCACTGTGCAGTCACATAACACATCACACCCCTATTACTTCTCACATTCCCTGTGTACATAGTGTGTTTATACCTCATTACAGGCACACTGTGCAGTCACATTACACACATCACACCCCTATTACTTCTCACATTCCCTGTCTACATAGTGTGTTTATACCTCATTACAGGCACACTATGCAGTCACATTACACACACCTTACCCCTATTAATTCTCACATTCCCTGTGTACATAGTGTGTTTACACCTCATTACAGGCACACTGCACACATTACACACATCACACCCCTATTACTTCTCACATTCCCTGTGTACATAGTGTGTTTATACCTCATTACAGGCACACTGTGCAGTCACATTACACACATCACACCCCTATTACGTCTCACATTCCCTGTGTACATAGTGTGTTTATACCTCATTACAGGCACACTGTGCAGTCACATTACACATCACTTCCCTATTACTTCTCGCATTCCCTGTGTACATTAGTGTGTTTATACCTCATTACAGGCACACTGTGCAGTCACATTACACTCATCACACCCCTATTACGTCTCACATTCCCTGTGTACATAGTGTGTTTATACCTCATTACAGGCACACTGTGCAGTCACATTACACACATCACACCCCTATTGCTTCTCACATTCCCTGTGTACATAGTGTGTTTATACCTCATTACAGGCACACTGTGCAGTCACATTACACACATCACACCCCTATTGCTTCTCACATTCCCTGTGTACATAGTGTGTTTATACCTCATTACAGGCACACTGTGCAGTCACATTACACATCACACCCCTATTACTCCTCACATTACCTGTGTACATAGTGTGTTTATACCTCATTACAGGCTCACTGTGCAGTCATATTACATACATCACACCTCTATTACTGCTCACATTCCCTGTGTACATAGTGTGTTTATACCTCATTACAGGCACACTGTGCAGTCACATTACACATCACACCCCTATTATTTCTCACATTCCCTGTGTACATAGTGTGTTTATACCTCATTACAGGCACACTGTGCAGTCACATTACACATCACACCCCCTTTACTTCTCACATTCCCTGTATACATAGTGTGTTTATACCTCTTTACAGGCGCACTGTGCAGTCACATTACACACATCACACCCCTATTACTTCTCACATTCCCTGTGTACATAGTGTGTTTATACCTCATTACAGGCACACTGTGCAGTCACATTACACATCACACCCCTATTACTCCTCACATTCCCTGTGTACATAGCGTGTTTATACCTCATTACAGGCACACTGTGCAGTCACATTACACACATCACACCCCTATTACTTCTCACATTCCCTGTGTACATAGTGTGTTTATACTTCATTACAGGCACACTGTGCAGTCACATTACACATCGCACCCCTATTACTTCTCACATTCCCTGTGTACATAGTGTGTTTATACCTCATTACAGGCACACTGTGCAGTCACATTACACATCACTTCCCTATTACTTCTCACATTCCCTGTGTACATAGTGTGTTTATACCTCATTACAGGCACACTGTGCAGTCACATTACACACATCACACCCCTATTACTTCTCACATTCCCTGTGTACATAGTGTGTTTATACTTCATTACAGGCACACTGTGCAGTCACATTACACACATCACACCTCTATTACTTCTCACATTCCCTGTGTACATAGTGTGTTTATACTTCATTACAGGCACACTGTGCAGTCACATTACACACATCACACCCCTATTACTCCTCACATTCCCTGTGTACATAGTGTATTTATACCTCATTACAGGTACACTGTGCAGTCACATTACACACATCACACCCCTATTACTTCTCACATTCCCTGTGTACATAGTGTGTTTATACCTCATTACAGGCACACAGTGCAGTCACATTACACATCACACCCCTATTACTCCTCACATTCCCTGTGTACATAGTGTGTTTATACCTCATTACAGGCTCACTGTGCAGTCACATTACACATCACACCCCTATTACTCCTCACATTCTCTGTGTACATAGTGTGTTTATACCTCATTACAGGCACACTGTGCAGTCACATTACACATCACACCCCTATTACTTCTCACATTCCCTGTGTACATAGTGTGTTAATACCTCATTACAGGCACACTGTGCAGTCACATTACACATCACACCCCTATTACTTCTCACATTCCCTGTGTACATAATGTGTTTATACCACATTACAGGCACACTGTGCAGTCACATTACACATCACACCCCTATTACTTCTCACATTCCCTGTGTACATAGTGTGTTTATACCTCATTACAGGCATACTATGCAGTCACATTACACATCACACCCCTATTACTTCTCACATTCCCTGTGTACATAGTGTGTTTATACCTCATTACAGGCACACTGTGCAGTCACATTACACATCACACCCCTATTACTTCTCACATTCCCTGTGTACATAATGTGTTTATACCACATTACAGGCACACTGTGCAGTCACATTACACATCACACCCCTATTACTGCTCACATTCCCTGTGTACATAGTGTGTTTATACCTCATTACAGGCGCACTGTGCAGTCACATTACACACATCACACCCCTATTACTCCTCACATTCCCTGTGTACATAGTGTGTTTATACCTCATTACAGGCACACTGTGCAGTCACATTACACACATCACACCCCTATTACTTCTCACATTCCCTGTGTACATAGTGTGTTTATACCTCATTACAGGCACACTGTGCAGTCACATTACACACATCACACCCCTATTACTTCTCACATTCCCTGTGTACATAGTGTGTTAATACCTCATTACAGGCACACTGTGCAGTCACATTACACATCACACCCCTATTACTTCTCACATTCCCTGTGTACATAGTGTGTTTATACCTCATTACAGGCACACTGTGCAGTCACATTACACATCACACCCCTATTACTTCTCACATTCCCTGTGTACATAATGTGTTTATACCACATTACAGGCGCACTGTGCAGTCACATTACACATCACACCCCTATTACTTCTCACATTCCCTGTGTACATAGTGTGTTTATACCTCATTACAGGCACACTATGCAGTCACATTACACACATCACACCCCTATTACTTCTCACATTCCCTGTGTACATAGTGTGTTTACACCTCATTACAGGCACACTGCACACATTACACACATCACACCCCTATTACTTCTCACATTCCCTGTGTACATAGTGTGTTTATACTTCATTACAGGCACACTGTGCAGTCACATTACACATCACACCCCTATTACTTCTCACATTCCCTGTGTACATAGTGTGTTTATACCTCATTACAGGCATACTATGCAGTCACATTAAACATCACACCCCTATTACTTCTCACATTCCCTGTGTACATAGTGTGTTTATACCTCATTACAGGCACACTATGCAGTCACATTACACACATCACACCCCTATTACTTCTCACATTCCCTGTGTACATAGTGTGTTTATACCTCATTACAGGCACACTGTACAGCCACATTACACATCACACCCCTATTACTTCTCACATTCCCTGTGTACATAGTGTGTTTATACCTCATTACAGGCACACTGTGCAGTCACATTACACACATCACACCCCTATTACGTCTCACATTCCCTGCATACATAGTGTGTTTATACCTCATTACAGGCACACTGTGCAGTCACATTACACACATCACACCCCTATTACTTCTCACATTCCCTGTGTACATAGTGTGTTTATACCTCATTACAGGCACACTATGCAGTCACATTACACACATCACACCCCTATTACTTCTCACATTCCCTGTGTACATAGTGTGTTTACACCTCATTACAGGCACACTGCACACATTACACACATCACACCCCTATTACTTCTCACATTCCCTGTGTACATAGTGTGTTTATACTTCATTACAGGCACACTGTGCAGTCACATTACACATCACACCCCTATTACTCCTCACATTCCCTGTGTACATAGTGTGTTTATACCTCATTACAGGCACACTGTGCAGTCACATTACACACATCACACCCCTATTACTTCTCACATTCCCTCTGTACATAGTGTGTTTATACCTCATTACAGGCACACTGTGCAGTCACATTACACATCACACCCCAATTACTTCTTACATTCCCTGTGTACATAGTGTGTTTTTACCTCATTACAGGGACACTGTGCAGTCACATTACACATCACAATCCTATTACTTCTCACATTCCCTGTGTACATAGTGTGTTTATACCTCATTACAGGCACACTGTGCAGTCACATTACACACATCACACCCCTATTACTCACATTCCCTGTGTACATAGTGTGTTTATACCTCATTACAGGCACACTGTGCAGTCACATTACACACATCACACCCCTATTACGTCTCACATTCCCTGTGTACATAATGTGTTTATACCTCATTACAGGCACACTGTGCAGTCACATTACACACATCACACCCCTATTACTCCTCAAATTCCCTGTGTACATAGTGTGTTTATACCTCATTACAGGCACACTGTGCAGTCACATTACACACATCACACCCCTATTACTTCTCACATTCCCTGTGTACATAGTGTGTTTATACCTCATTACAGGTACACTGTGCAGTCACATTACACACATCACACCCCTATTACTCCTCACATTCCCTGTGTACATAGTGTATTTATACCACATTACAGGCACACTGTGCAGTCACATTACACACATCACACCCCTATTACTTCTCACATTCCCTGTGTACATAGTGTGTTTATACCTCATTACAGGCACACAGTGCAGTCACATTACACATCACACCCCTATTACTCCTCACATTCCCTGTGTACATAGTGTGTTTATACCTCATTACAGGCTCTACTGTGCAGTCACATTACACATCACACCCCTATTACTCCTCACATTCTCTGTGTACATAGTGTGTTTATACCTCATTACAGGCTCACTGTGCAGTCATATTACACACATCACACCCCTATTACTTCTCACATTCCCTCTGTACATAGTGTGTTTATACCTCATTACAGGCACACTGTGCAGTCACATTACATATCACACCCCTATTACTTCTCACATTCCCTGTGTACATAGTGTGTTTATACCTCATTACAGGCATACTGTGCAGTCACATTACACATCACACCCCTATTACTCCTCACATTCTCTGTGTACATAGTGTGTTTATACCTCATTACAGGCTCACTGTGCAGTCATATTACACACATCACACCCCTATTACTTCTCACATTCCCTGTGTACATAGTGTGTTTATACCTCATTACAGGCACACTGTGCAGTCACATTACACATCACACCCCTATTACTTCTCACATTCCCTGTGTACATAGTGTGTTTATACCTCATTACAGGCACACTGTGCAGTCACATTACACATCACACCCCTATTACTTCTCACATTCCCTGTGTACATAGTGTGTTTATACCTCATTACAGGCATACTGTGCAGTCACATTACACATCACACCCCTATTACTTATCACATTCCCTGTGTACATAGTGTGTTTATACCTCATTACAGGCACACTGTGCAGTCACATTACATATCACACCCCTATTACTTCTCACATTCCCTGTGTACATAGTGTGTTTATACCTCATTACAGGCATACTGTGCAGTCACATTACACATCACACCCCTATTACTTCTCACATTCCCTGTGTACATAGTGTGTTTATACCTCATTACAGGCACACTGTGCAGTCACATTACACATCACACCCCTATTACTTCTCACATTCCCTGTGTACATAATTTGTTTATACCACATTACAGGCACACTGTGCAGTCACATTACACATCACACCCCTATTACTTCTCACATTCCCTGTGTACATAGTGTGTTTATACCTCATTACAGGCGCACTCTGCAGTCACATTACACATCACACCCCTATTCCTTCTCACATTCCCTGTGTACATAGTGTGTTAATACCTCATTACAGGCACACTGTGCTGTCACATTACACATCACACCCCTATTACTTCTCACATTCCCTGTGTACATAGTGTGTTTATACCTCATTACAGGCACACTGTGCAGCCACATTACACATCACACCCCTATTACTTCTCACATTCCCTGTGTACATAATGTGTTTATACCACATTACAGGCACACTGTGCAGTCACATTACACATCACACCCCTATTACTTCTCACATTCCCTTTGTACATAGTGTGTTTATACCTCATTACAGGCGCACTGTGCAGTCACATTACACATCACACCCCTATTACTTCTCACATTCCCTGTGTACATAGTGTGTTTATACCTCATTACAGGCACACTGTGCAGTCACATTACACACATCACACCCCTATTACTTCTCACATTCCCTGTGTACATAGTGTGTTTATACCTCATTACAGGCACACTATGCAGTCACATTACACACATCACACCCCTATTAATTCTCACATTCCCTATGTACATAGTGTGTTTACACCTCATTACAGGCACACTGTGCAGCCACATTACACACATCACACCCCTATTACGTCTCACATTCCCTGTGTACATAGTGTGTTTATACCTCATTACAGGCACACTGTGCAGTCACATTACACATCACTTCCCTATTACTTCTCACATTCCCTGTGTACATAGTGTGTTTATACCTCATTACAGGCACACTATGCAGTCACATTACACACATCACACCCCTATTAATTCTCACATTCCCTGTGTACATAGTGTGTTTACACCTCATTACAGGCACACTGTGCAGCCACATTACACACATCACACCCCTATTACTTCTCACATTCCCTGTGTACATAGTGTGTTTATACCTCATTACAGGCACACTGTGCAGCCACATTACACACATCACACCCCTATTACGTCTCACATTCCCTGTGTACATAGTGTGTTTATACCTCATTACAGGCACACTGTGCAGTCACATTACACATCACTTCCCTATTACTTCTCACATTCCCTGTGTACATAGTGTGTTTATACCTCATTACAGGCACACTGTGCAGTCACATTACACATCACACCCCTATTACTCCTCACATTCCCTGTGTACATAGTGTGTTTATACCTCTTTACAGGCTCACTGTGCAGTCATATTACATACATCACACCCCTATTACTGCTCACATTCCCTGTGTACATAGTGTGTTTATACCTCATTACAGGCACACTGTGCAGTCATATTACACACATCACACCCCTATTACTTCTCACATTCCCTGTGTACATGGTGTGTTTATACCTCATTACAGGCACACTGTGCAGCCACATTACACACATCACACCCCTATTACTCCTCACATTCCTTGTGTACATAGTGTGTTTATACCTCATTACAGGCACACTCTGCAGTCACATTACACATCACACCCCTATTACTTCTCACATTCCCTGTGTACATAGTGTGTTAATACCTCATTACAGGCACACTGTGCTGTCACATTACACATCACACCCCTATTACTTCTCACATTCCCTGTGTACATAGTGTGTTTATACCTCATTACAGGCACACTGTGCAGCCACATTACACATCACACCCCTATTACTTCTCACATTCCCTGTGTACATAATGTGTTTATACCACATTACAGGCACACTGTGCAGTCACATTACACATCACACCCCTATTACTTCTCACATTCCCTTTGTACATAGTGTGTTTATACCTCATTACAGGCGCACTGTGCAGTCACATTACACATCACACCCCTATTACTTCTCACATTCCCTGTGTACATAGTGTGTTTATACCTCATTACAGGCACACTATGCAGTCACATTACACACATCACACCCCTATTAATTCTCACATTCCCTATGTACATAGTGTGTTTACACCTCATTACAGGCACACTGTGCAGCCACATTACACACATCACACCCCTATTACGTCTCACATTCCCTGTGTACATAGTGTGTTTATACCTCATTACAGGCACACTGTGCAGTCACATTACACATCACTTCCCTATTACTTCTCACATTCCCTGTGTACATAGTGTGTTTATACCTCATTACAGGCACACTATGCAGTCACATTACACACATCACACCCCTATTAATTCTCACATTCCCTGTGTACATAGTGTGTTTACACCTCATTACAGGCACACTGTGCAGCCACATTACACACATCACACCCCTATTACTTCTCACATTCCCTGTGTACATAGTGTGTTTATACCTCATTACAGGCACACTGTGCAGCCACATTACACACATCACACCCCTATTACGTCTCACATTCCCTGTGTACATAGTGTGTTTATACCTCATTACAGGCACACTGTGCAGTCACATTACACATCACTTCCCTATTACTTCTCACATTCCCTGTGTACATAGTGTGTTTATACCTCATTACAGGCACACTGTGCAGTCACATTACACATCACACCCCTATTACTCCTCACATTCCCTGTGTACATAGTGTGTTTATACCTCTTTACAGGCTCACTGTGCAGTCATATTACATACATCACACCCCTATTACTGCTCACATTCCCTGTGTACATAGTGTGTTTATACCTCATTACAGGCACACTGTGCAGTCATATTACACACATCACACCCCTATTACTTCTCACATTCCCTGTGTACATGGTGTGTTTATACCTCATTACAGGCACACTGTGCAGCCACATTACACACATCACACCCCTATTACTCCTCACATTCCTTGTGTACATAGTGTGTTTATACCTCATTACAGGCACACTGTGCAGTCACATTACACACATCACACCCCTATTACTTCTCACATTCCCTGTGTACATAGTGTGTTTATACCTCATTACAGGCACACTGTGCAGTCACATTACATATCACACCCCTATTACTTCTCACATTCCCTGTGTACATAGTGTGTTTATACCTCATTACAGGCATACTATGCAGTCACATTACACATCACACCCCTATTACTTCTCACATTCCCTGTGTACATAGTGTGTTTATACCTGATTACAGGCACACTGTGCAGTCACATTACACACATCCCACCCCTATTACTTCTCACATTCCCTGTGTACATAGTGTGTTTATACCTCATTATAAGCATACTGTGCAGTCACATTACACATCACACCCCTATTACTTCTCACATTCCCTGTGTACATAATTTGTTTATACCACATTACAGGCACACTGTGCAGTCACATTACACATCACACCCCTATTACTTCTCACATTCCCTGTGTACATAGTGTGTTTATACCTCATTACAGGCGCACTCTGCAGTCGCATTACACATCACACCCCTATTACTTCTCACATTCCCTGTGTACATACTGTGTTTATGCCTCATTACAGGCACACTGTGCAGTCACATTACACACATCCCACCCCTATTACTTCTCACATTCCCTGTGTACATAGTGTGTTTACACCTCATTACAGGCACACTGTGCAGCCACATTACACACATCACACCGCTATTACTTCTCACATTCCCTGTGTACATAGTGTGTTTATACCTCATTACAGGCACACTGTGCAGTCACATTACACACATCACACCCCTATTACTTCTCACATTCCCTGTGTACTGTAAGGAAACGCGGAAATGCCGCCGTCTCTCAAGGTGAGGCGGCTGTTTCCGCGTCCAGCATGGCGTCACAACGCGGAAAAAATGCTGCATGCCGCATGGGCAGTGCGGCGGAATCCGCATCAGAGGCGGCCCCCGCACTAGATACATTGCATGACAGTACTGGTGTGGCTGGGACTGATAGTCCACCAAGATTCAGACTTACACGCGCGCGAGCAGAAAGGCAGAGTTTAAATAACAGTTAGAAGGGTGTCGGCTGACCAGCTGGGTCAGCTGACAAATTCCACTGCTCTCATTGGACCAGCAATTAGGGAGGTCCTGGAAAGGTCCTAGAGTATATATACTGCTGGTTGTTCACTTGCTCTTTGTCTGGCGTGCGATCACATACGTGGGAGCACCCAGATCCGTAGTCAGATCCTGAAGTGTGCCGGGACCAGCTGGAGCTGTAATCCTACACTTAGCTAGATATTTGATAGCTAAAGTACTAGTTTGATTGTGATTATATGTTATGACTTTTGCCTGCCTCGACTATCCTCCTGAACTCTGACCTTGTACCTCGATATTTCTGATACTCTGTTGCCGAACCTCGGCTCGTTCCAAGACTCTGTTTCTGCCTCCTGATTTTGTACCCCGATATATCTGATACCCCGTTGCCGAACCCTGCCTGTACTTTGACTCCGCCTTTGCCTACTGTATTTGTACTTTATCTGTCCGTGTGTGTACGACCTGGCTTGTCTGACCTCGAGAACCGACCTCACGATTGGAGGCGGTTCCCAGTCCTGTTAGTGACACTTCTTCCTGAGTGTCACTCTCGGACTTTCCTTCCTACTGTCAGTCTGACTCCTCCCGTCTTGGAGAGCTCAGGTCTGCAGAAGGAATACGTGCAGTTCTCCTTGCTGCACTGAGGCCTAGGCCTCCTAGTGTTACTGTTACACCAAAACACTACACTCTACTCAGGCGAACAGAGGTTAGTTTGTATATCGGATTATCGGTGAGACTGCAGATCACTTATAATCTGGTATATATCTGTATTTCCGGCGATACTGCAGATCACCGGTAAATCAGATACTCTCTGCGCCCACCGATCGTTACAGAACGCCAGACCCAAATACAAAATGGACGCAAACACTGATTGTCTGGGTGTACTTGCCGCTTCGGTGGACAACATCAATCAAGTTCTGGGCACCCACATAACTCTTATTGATGCCCTATCAGGGTCTGTACAAACCCTCCAGACATCAGTGAATCATGTGCGATCCTCTCCTAGCTCTGACATACGTATGCCTGTCCCTGAAAGCTTTTCCGGCCACAGATCTGACTTCCGGAATTTTAGGAGTAGAGTATTTTCCTATTTTGAGTTGAGACCCCAATCTTCGGGTACTGAGACCCAGAGGGTCACGTTTATTAAAACTTTGTTGTCCGGCGACTCCCAGTCATGGGCATATAGCCTGCCCACCGGAGACAAAGCGCTTACCTCTGTAGAGGAATTCTTTAAGGCTATGGCGGTAATTTACGACGATCCAGACCTTGCCTCGACTTCTGAGCGGAAGCTCAAGCTATTGCGTCAAGGCGAAGGTCCGGTCGAAGATTACGCGGCCGAGTTTAGGAGGTGGTCAGTTACGGCCAGGTGGGACACTCATGCCCTGTTAGATTGTTTCTTGTCAGGGCTGTCCGATGAGGTCTCTGACATGATGTTAAGTCAGCCCGAACCCAGAACAGTCGATGAGGCCATCTCAGCGGCCATCCGGATCGACCGCAGGCTGGGCTACCAAAGGCAGACCAGGGGTAGTTCCCGTGTCAGAGGGGTGTCTTACGCCACAGCCCCAGTGATTCCACCTCCTACGGTTTCGTCTTCTCCGGTCTTGCTTCCATCCGAGCCAATACAGATTGGTCGGTCAAAATTGACCCAGGTGGAGCGAAGACGGAGAATGACCGAACAGCTGTGTCTGTATTGCGCTGAAGGGGGGCATATAGTACGAAACTGCCCTAATAAGCCGGGAAAACGCTACCGCCTGGGAGTGGTAGGGGGTAACACCCTGGGCGTCCGACTTTTACCCTTAGAAGAAAAACGGTTGCTTCTTCCCTGCACCATTACGTGGGAAGATAAAACCGAGGTCACGGAAGCCTTTATCGATTCAGGCTCCGCGGCAAATTTTATGGATTTTGAGTTTGCTAAGAAATTGGGTATCCCACTCACACCTGTACAACCACCCATCCAGGTTACGGCAGTGGATGACTCTCCTCTGCAAGGGAGTCACCCACTGTCTCAGACACCAGAGGTGGGAGTCACCATAGGGGTTCTGCACTGGGAAAGATTACAATTCTTTGTGTTGCATATGTCTACTTCCACCATTATACTCGGCATGCCATGGTTGCACCTTCATTCTCCGCACATCGATTGGGCCACCGGCCAACTGGTTTCTTGGTCAGCACGCTGCTTTCAGCAATGTTTAGGGAAGGTGACACTGGGCCAAACCAGGGTTCATGTACAAGGGGTACCTGAGCAATATTTAGAATATTCTGATGTGTTCTGTCCCAAGGCAGCAGACAAATTACCCCCACATCGCTCTTTTGATTGCCCCATAGATATCCGTTCTGGTTGTATGCCTCCTCGGGGTCATCTGTACAATTTATCTGGGCCAGAAAAGTTGGCCATGCAAGAATATATCCGTGAGAATTTAGCCAAGGGTTTCATTCGTCCGTCCCGATCGCCTGCTGGAGCAGGTTTCTTTTTCGTTAAAAAGAAAGACGGGGGCCTGCGGCCCTGTATCGATTACCGGGGACTGAATAAAATCACGGTAAAGAACCGATATCCGTTACCCCTGATAGACGATTTATTTACGCAGGTCACAGACGCCAAGATCTTCTCAAAACTGGATTTACGGGGCGCGTACAACCTGGTACGCATAAGAAAGGGTGATGAGTGGAAAACGGCCTTTAACACGCCAGACGGGCATTACGAGTACCTAGTGATGCCCTTTGGGTTATGTAATGCCCCGGCCGTTTTCCAGGAACTCATCAACGAGGTCTTCAGAGAGGTGTTGGGGAGATTCGTGCTGGTCTATCTAGACGATATACTTGTTTTCTCCAACAACCTCTCTGAGCACAGAACGCATGTGAAATTTGTACTCAGCAAACTAAGACAAAACTCGTTATACGCTAAACTTGAGAAATGTATTTTCGAAGTAACATCTGTCGCCTTTCTGGGTTACATTATTTCCACCACGGGCCTGTGTATGGATCCCGCCAAAGTCTCTGCTGTGTTAGAGTGGCCCCAACCCGTGGGGTTAAAATCTTTACAGCGGTTCTTAGGCTTTGCGAACTATTACAGAAGGTTCATAAAGGGGTATTCCACGGTCATTTCACCCCTCACCAGTCTTACAAAAAAAGGGGCAGATACTAACCACTGGACTCCAGAAGCTCTACGAGCATTCTCCACTCTGAAAGACTTGTTTTGCTCAGCACCCATTCTGAGGCACGTTGACACTTCTTACCCCTTTATTGTTGAGGTGGACGCCTCAGAGGTCGGGGTAGGGGCTGTGCTGTCTCAGCGATCAGGGTTGCAGGGAAGATTACATCCCTGTGCCTATTTCTCTCGTAGGTTCTCTCCGGCAGAGAGAAACTACGATATAGGCAACAGAGAGCTCCTTGCCATTAAACTTGCCTTTGAGGAGTGGCGTCATTGGCTGGAAGGAGCAGAGCATATGATTACGGTATACACCGATCACAAAAACCTGGAATACATCGAGGGGGCTAAGAGGTTAAGTCCCCGTCAGGCTCGATGGTCGTTATTTTTTTCGAGGTTCAGGTTCCTGATTACATACACCCCGGGCAGCAAGAACGTTAAGGCAGATGCTCTGTCCAGATGCTTTGAGCCAGAGACAGCCGAGCCTCCTGCCCCAGAGTCCATTATCCCACAGAGGCTAGTGTTAGCGGCAGCTGAGACTTGGGAGGACTGGACAGAGACCCTGAGGCCTTTTCAGCAGGATGTCCCCGAAGGGAAACCTGAAGGGGTGATGTTTGTACCCCTACCCTTTCGTCTCCGCACTTTGCAGATGTTTCATTCTCACAAGAATGCGGGACACCCTGGGGCATCTAGAACTCAGGATCTAGTATCCAGGTGTGCCTGGTGGCCTTCTTTAGCAGCAGACTGCAAGGAGTTCGTTAGGGAGTGTGCAGTTTGCGCTAAGAGTAAACCCTCCCGGCTGGCACCTGTGGGTACCTTGCAGCCTTTACCCACCCCGAGTGAGCCATGGACTCATTTGTCCATGGATTTTGTGGGCGAACTTCCCAAGTCAGAAGGTATGTCGGTCATTTGGGTGGTAGTCGACCGCTTCAGTAAAATGGCCCATTTCGTGCCCTTGAAAGGACTCCCCTCAGCCCAGGAATTGGCCGACTTGTTTATTACACATGTCTTCCGGCTGCACGGCATTCCGGAGAACATAGTGTCGGATCGGGGAGTCCAGTTCGTTTCTAGATTCTGGAGGGCATTCTGCCAACAGATGGGCATGAAGCTGTCATTTTCATCGGGCTACCACCCACAGACCAATGGGCAAACGGAGAGAATCAACCAGTCATTGGAGCAATTTTTGAGGTGCTACGTTGCGGAGACGCAGAGCGACTGGGTTAAATTTCTGCCCTTCGCGGAGTTCGCACAAAATAATTTGAAAAGCTCTTCCACCGGATTCTCTCCGTTCCAGGTTGTGTCTGGAAAATTGCCCAAGTTCTCACCATTTCCAGTGGCCTCCACCCCGTTTCCAGCTCTGGAGGCCTGGCAGAGGTCTTTTAAAGACATTTGGCGCACGGTGAGAGATAGTTTACAAAAGGCGTTTTTGAGTCAGAAGGGTCAAGCTGACAAAAAACGCTCAGTGGAGTGGAGGTTCAGACCAGGGGACTTGGTCTGGGTATCTACACGTCACTTGACCCTGAGACAACCTTCTGACAAACTTGGTCCCAGGTTCGTGGGTCCATTCCCGGTTGCTAGGAAGATCAACGAGGTCACATATACCGTTGATCTTCCCACCAGCATGCGGGGAGTGAGGTCCTTCCACGTATCACTTCTTAAACCCGCAGTCCAGGTGGGTCCCACTCCTCCTCCTCCTGTGTTAGTAGATGCCCAACCTGAATATGAAGTGGAAAAGATTTTAGATTCCCGCACGGTTCAAAACTCGGTTCAGTACCTCGTACATTGGAAAGGGTACGGCATTGAGGAGAGACAATGGGTACCGGGTTCACGCATGCATGCAGACGAGTTAAGAAGGGAGTTTCATGCCTTACATCCCGAGAAACCTGGTAGGAGTTGTCCGGAGTCCACTCCTCGGGGGGGGGGGGGTACTGTAAGGAAACGCGGAAATGCCGCCGTCTCTCAAGGTGAGGCGGCTGTTTCCGCGTCCAGCATGGCGTCACAACGCGGAAAAAATGCTGCATGCCGCATGGGCAGTGCGGCGGAATCCGCATCAGAGGCGGCCCCCGCACTAGATACATTGCATGACAGTACTGGTGTGGCTGGGACTGATAGTCCACCAAGATTCAGACTTACACGCGCGCGAGCAGAAAGGCAGAGTTTAAATAACAGTTAGAAGGGTGTCGGCTGACCAGCTGGGTCAGCTGACAAATTCCACTGCTCTCATTGGACCAGCAATTAGGGAGGTCCTGGAAAGGTCCTAGAGTATATATACTGCTGGTTGTTCACTTGCTCTTTGTCTGGCGTGCGATCACATACGTGGGAGCACCCAGATCCGTAGTCAGATCCTGAAGTGTGCCGGGACCAGCTGGAGCTGTAATCCTACACTTAGCTAGATATTTGATAGCTAAAGTACTAGTTTGATTGTGATTATATGTTATGACTTTTGCCTGCCTCGACTATCCTCCTGAACTCTGACCTTGTACCTCGATATTTCTGATACTCTGTTGCCGAACCTCGGCTCGTTCCAAGACTCTGTTTCTGCCTCCTGATTTTGTACCCCGATATATCTGATACCCCGTTGCCGAACCCTGCCTGTACTTTGACTCCGCCTTTGCCTACTGTATTTGTACTTTATCTGTCCGTGTGTGTACGACCTGGCTTGTCTGACCTCGAGAACCGACCTCACGATTGGAGGCGGTTCCCAGTCCTGTTAGTGACACTTCTTCCTGAGTGTCACTCTCGGACTTTCCTTCCTACTGTCAGTCTGACTCCTCCCGTCTTGGAGAGCTCAGGTCTGCAGAAGGAATACGTGCAGTTCTCCTTGCTGCACTGAGGCCTAGGCCTCCTAGTGTTACTGTTACACCAAAACACTACACTCTACTCAGGCGAACAGAGGTTAGTTTGTATATCGGATTATCGGTGAGACTGCAGATCACTTATAATCTGGTATATATCTGTATTTCCGGCGATACTGCAGATCACCGGTAAATCAGATACTCTCTGCGCCCACCGATCGTTACATGTACATAGTGTGTTTATAACTCATTACAGGCACACTGTGCAGCCACATTACACACATCACACCCCTATTACTTCTCACATTCCCTGTGTACATAGTGTGTTTATACCTCATTACAGGCACACTGTGCAGTCACATTACACATCACTTCCCTATTACTTCTCACATTCCCTGTGTACATAGTGTGTTTATACCTCATTACAGGCACACTGTGCAGTCACATTACACATCACACCCCTATTACTCCTCACATTCCCTGTGTACATAGTGTGTTTATACCTCTTTACAGGCTCACTGTGCAGTCATATTACATACATCACACCCCTATTACTGCTCACATTCCCTGTGTACATAGTGTGTTTATACCTCATTACAGGCACACTGTGCAGTCATATTACACACATCACACCCCTATTACTTCTCACATTCCCTGTGTACATGGTGTGTTTATACCTCATTACAGGCACACTGTGCAGCCACATTACACACATCACACCCCTATTACTCCTCACATTCCTTGTGTACATAGTGTGTTTATACCTCATTACAGGCACACTGTGCTGTCACATTACACACATCACACCCCTATTACTTCTCACATTCCCTGTGTACATAGTGTGTTTATACCTCATTACAGGCACACTGTGCAGTCACATTACATATCACACCCCTATTACTTCTCACATTCCCTGTGTACATAGTGTGTTTATACCTCATTACAGGCATACTATGCAGTCACATTACACATCACACCCCTATTACTTCTCACATTCCCTGTGTACATAGTGTGTTTATACCTGATTACAGGCACACTGTGCAGTCACATTACACACATCCCACGCCTATTACTTCTCACATTCCCTGTGTACATAGTGTGTTTATACCTCATTACAAGCATACTGTGCAGTCACATTACACATCACACCCCTATTACTTCTCACATTCCCTGTGTACATAATTTGTTTATACCACATTACAGGCACACTGTGCAGTCACATTACACATCACACCCCTATTACTTCTCACATTCCCTGTGTACATAGTGTGTTTATACCTCATTACAGGCGCACTCTGCAGTCGCATTACACATCACACCCCTATTACTTCTCACATTCCCTGTGTACATACTGTGTTTATACCTCATTACAGGCACACTGTGCAGTCACATTACACACATCCCACCCCTATTACTTCTCACATTCCCTGTGTACATAGTGTGTTTATACCTCATTACAGGCACACTGTGCAGTCACATTACACATCACACCCCTATTACTTCTCACATTCCCTGTGTACATAATTTGTTTATACCACATTACAGGCACACTATGCAGTCACATTACACATCACACCCCTATTACTTCTCACATTCCCTGTGTACATAGTGTGTTTATTCCTCATTACAGGCACACTGTGCAGTCACATTACACATCACACCCCTATTACTTCTCACATTCCCTTTGTACATAGTGTGTTTATACCTCATTACAGGCGCACTGTGCAGTCACATAACACATCACACCCCTATTACTTCTCACATTCCCTGTGTACATAGTGTGTTTATACCTCATTACAGGCACACTGTGCAGTCACATTACACACATCACACCCCTATTACTTCTCACATTCCCTGTCTACATAGTGTGTTTATACCTCATTACCGGCACACTATGCAGTCACATTACACACACCACACCCCTATTAATTCTCACATTCCCTGTGTACATAGTGTGTTTACACCTCATTACAGGCACACTGCACACATTACACATCACACCCCTATTACTTCTCACATTCCCTGTGTACATAGTGTGTTTATACCTCATTACAGGCACACTGTGCAGCCACATTACACACATCACACCCCTATTACTTCTCACATTCCCTGTGTACATAGTGTGTTTATACCTCATTACAGGCACACTGTGCAGTCACATTACACACATCACACCCCTATTACGTCTCACATTCCCTGTGTACATAGTGTGTTTATACCTCATTACAGGCACACTGTGCAGTCACATTACACATCACTTCCCTATTACTTCTCACATTCCCTGTGTACATAGTGTGTTTATACCTCATTACAGGCACACTGTGCAGTCACATTACACATCACACCCCTATTACTCCTCACATTCCCTGTGTACATAGTGTGTGTATACCTCATTACAGGCACACTGTGCAGTCACATCACACACATCACACCCCTATTACTTCTCACATTCCCTGTGTACATAGTGTGTTTATACCTCATTACAGGCACACTGTGCAGTCATATTACACACATCACACCCCTATTACTTCTCACATTCCCTGTGTACATGGTGTGTTTATACCTCATTACAGGCACACTGTGCAGCCACATTACACACATCACACCCCTGTTACTCCTCACATTCCTTGTGTACATAGTGTGTTTATACCTCATTACAGGCACACTGTGCAGTCACATTACACACATCACACCCCTATTACTTCTCACATTCCCTGTGTACATAGTGTGTTTATACCTCATTACAGGTACACTGTGCAGTCACATTACACATCACACCCCTATTACTTCTCACATTCCCTGTTTACATAGTGTGTTTATACCTCATTACAGGCACACTATGCAGTCACATTACACACATCACACCCCTATTACTTCTCACATTCCCTGTGTACATAGTGTGTTTACACCTCATTACAGGCACACTGCACACATTACACACATCACACCCCTATTACTTCTCACATTCCCTGTGTACATAGTGTGTTTATACTTCATTACAGGCACACTGTGCAGTCACATTACACATCACACCCCTATTACTTCTCACATTCCCTGTGTACATAGTGTGTTTATACCTCATTACAGGCACACTGTGCAGTCACATTACACATCACACCGCTATTACTTCTCGCATTCCCTGTGTACATAGTGTGTTTATACCTCATTACAGGCACACTGTGCAGTCACATTACACTCATCACACCCCTATTACGTCTCACATTCCCTGTGTACATAGTGTGTTTATACCTCATTACAGGCACACTGTGCAGTCACATTACACACATCACACCCCTATTGCTTCTCACATTCCCTGTGTACATAGTGTGTTTATACCTCATTACAGGCACACTGTGCAGTCACATTACACACATCACACCCCTATTGCTTCTCACATTCCCTGTGTACATAGTGTGTTTATACCTCATTACAGGCACACTGTGCAGTCACATTACACATCACACCCCTATTACTTCTCACATTCCCTGTGTACATAGTGTGTTTATACCTCATTACAGGCACACTGTGCAGTCACATTACACATCACACCCCTATTACTCCTCACATTCCCTGTGTACATAGTGTGTTTATACCTCATTACAGGCTCACTGTGCAGTCATATTACATACATCACACCCCTATTACTGCTCACATTCCCTGTGTACATAGTGTGTTTATACCTCATTACAGGCACACTGTGCAGTCACATTACACATCACACCCCCTTTACTTCTCACATTCCCTGTATACATAGTGTGTTTATACCTCATTACAGGCGCACTATGCAGTCACATTACACACATCACACCCCTATTACTTCTCACATTCCCTGTGTACATAGTGTGTTTATACCTCATTACAGGCACACTGTGCAGTCACATTACACACATCACACCCCTATTACTTCTCGCATTCCCTGTGTACATAGTGTGTTTATACCACATTACAGGCACACTGTGCAGTCACATTACACATCACACCTCTATTACGTCTCACATTCCCTGTGTACATAGTGTGTTTATACCTCATTACAGGCACACTGTGCAGTCACATTATACACATCACACCCCTATTACTTCTCACATTCCCTGTGTACATAGTGTGTTTATACCTCATTACAGGCACACTGTGCAGTCACATTACACATCACACCCCTATTACTTCTCACATTCCCTGTATACATAGTGTGTTTATACCTCATTACAGGCACACTGTGCAGTCACATTACACAGCACACCCCTATTACTTCTCACATTCCCTGTGTACATAGTGTGTTTATACGTCATTACAGGCACACTGTGCAGTCACATTACACACATCACACCCCTATTACTGCTCACATTCCCTGTGTACATAGTGTGTTTATACCTCATTACAGGCACACTGTGCAGTCACATTACACATCACATCCCTATCACTTCTCACATTCCCTGTGTACATTGTGTGTTTATACCTCATTACAGGCACACTGTGCAGTCACATTACACATCACACCCCTATTACTTCTCACATTCCCTGTGTACATAGTGTGTTTATACCTCATTACAGGCACACAGTGCAGTCACATTACACACATCACACCCCTATTACTGCTCACATTCCCTGTGTACATAGTGTGTTTATACCTCATTACAGGCATACTGTGCAGTCACATTACACATCACACCCCTATTACTTCTCACATTCCCTGTGTACATAGTGTGTTTATACCTCATTACAGGCACACTGTGCAGTCACATTACACACATCACACCCCTATTACTTCTCACATTCCCTGTGTACAGTGTGTTTATACCTCATTACAGGCACACAGTGCAGTCACATTACACACATCACACCCTATTACTTCTCACATTCCCTGTGTACATAGTGTGTTTATACCTCATTACAGGCTCACTGTGCAGTCATATTACACACATCACACCCCTATTACTCCTCACATTCCCTGTGTACATAGTGTGTTTATACCTCATTACAGGCACACTGTGCTGTCACATTACACACATCACACCCCTATTACTTCTCACATTCCCTGTGTACATAGTGTGTTTATACCTCATTACAGGCACACTGTGCAGCCACATTACACACATCACACCCCTATTACTTCTCACATTCCCTGTGTACATAGTGTGTTTATACCTCATTACAGGCACATTACACACATCACACCCTATTACCTCTAACATTCCGTGTACATAGTGTGTTTATACCTCATTACAGGCGCACTGTGCAGTCACATTACACACCACTTCCCTATTACTTCTCACATTCCCTCTGTACATAGTGTGTTTATACCTCATTACAGGCACACTGTGCAGTCATATTACACACATCACACCCCTATTACTTCTCACATTCCCTGTGTACATAGTGTGTTTATACCTCATTACAGGCACACTGTGCAGTCACATTACACATCACACCCCTATTACTTCTCACATTCCCTGTGTACATAGTGTGTTTATACCTCATTACAGGTACACTGTGCAGTCACATTACACATCACACCCCTATTACTTCTCACATTCCCTGTGTACATAGTGTGTTTATACCTCATTACAGGCACACTGTGCAGTCACATTACACATCACACCCCTATTACTTCTCACATTCCCTGTGTACATAGTGTGTTTATACCTCATTACAGGCACACTGTGCAGTCACATTACACACATCACACCCCTATTACTTCTCACATTCCCTGTGTACATAGTGTGTTTATACCTCATTACAGGCACACTGTGCAGCCACATTACACACATCACACCCCTATTACTTCTCACATTCCCTGTGTACATAGTGTGTTTATACCTCATTACAGGCACACTGTGCAGTCACATTACACATCACTTCCCTATTACTTCTCACATTCCCTGTGTACATAGTGTGTTTATACCTCATTACAGGCACACTGTGCAGTCACATTACACATCACACCCCTATTACGCCTCACATTCCCTGTGTACATAGTGTGTTTATACCTCTTTATAGGCTCACTGTGCAGTCATATTACATACATCACACCCCTATTACTTCTCACATTCCCTGTGTACATAGTGTGTTTATACCTGATTACAGGCACACTGTGCAGTCACATTACACACATCCCACCCCTATTACTTCTCACATTCCCTGTGTACATAGTGTGTTTATACCTCATTACAAGCATACTGTGCAGTCACATTACACATCACACCCCTATTACTTCTCACATTCCCTGTGTACATAATTTGTTTATACCACATTACAGGCACACTGTGCAGTCACATTACACATCACACCCCTATTACTTCTCACATTCCCTGTGTACATAGTGTGTTTATACCTCATTACAGGCGCACTCTGCAGTCGCATTACACATCACACCCCTATTACTTCTCACATTCCCTGTGTACATACTGTGTTTATACCTCATTACAGGCACACTGTGCAGTCACATTACACACATCCCACCCCTATTACTTCTCACATTCCCTGTGTACATAGTGTGTTTATACCTCATTACAGGCACACTGTGCAGTCACATTACACATCACACCCCTATTACTTCTCACATTCCCTGTGTACATAATTTGTTTATACCACATTACAGGCACACTGTGCAGTCACATTACACATCACACCCCTATTACTTCTCACATTCCCTGTGTACATAGTGTGTTTATTCCTCATTACAGGCACACTGTGCAGTCACATTACACATCACACCCCTATTACTTCTCACATTCCCTTTGTACATAGTGTGTTTATACCTCATTACAGGCGCACTGTGCAGTCACATAACACATCACACCCCTATTACTTCTCACATTCCCTGTGTACATAGTGTGTTTATACCTCATTACAGGCACACTGTGCAGTCACATTACACACATCACACCCCTATTACTTCTCACATTCCCTGTCTACATAGTGTGTTTATACCTCATTACAGGCACACTATGCAGTCACATTACACACACCTTACCCCTATTAATTCTCACATTCCCTGTGTACATAGTGTGTTTACACCTCATTACAGGCACACTGCACACATTACACACATCACACCCCTATTACTTCTCACATTCCCTGTGTACATAGTGTGTTTATACCTCATTACAGGCACACTGTGCAGTCACATTACACACATCACACCCCTATTACGTCTCACATTCCCTGTGTACATAGTGTGTTTATACCTCATTACAGGCACACTGTGCAGTCACATTACACATCACTTCCCTATTACTTCTCGCATTCCCTGTGTACATTAGTGTGTTTATACCTCATTACAGGCACACTGTGCAGTCACATTACACTCATCACACCCCTATTACGTCTCACATTCCCTGTGTACATAGTGTGTTTATACCTCATTACAGGCACACTGTGCAGTCACATTACACACATCACACCCCTATTGCTTCTCACATTCCCTGTGTACATAGTGTGTTTATACCTCATTACAGGCACACTGTGCAGTCACATTACACACATCACACCCCTATTGCTTCTCACATTCCCTGTGTACATAGTGTGTTTATACCTCATTACAGGCACACTGTGCAGTCACATTACACATCACACCCCTATTACTCCTCACATTACCTGTGTACATAGTGTGTTTATACCTCATTACAGGCTCACTGTGCAGTCATATTACATACATCACACCCCTATTACTGCTCACATTCCCTGTGTACATAGTGTGTTTATACCTCATTACAGGCACACTGTGCAGTCACATTACACATCACACCCCTATTATTTCTCACATTCCCTGTGTACATAGTGTGTTTATACCTCATTACAGGCACACTGTGCAGTCACATTACACATCACACCCCCTTTACTTCTCACATTCCCTGTATACATAGTGTGTTTATACCTCTTTACAGGCGCACTGTGCAGTCACATTACACACATCACACCCCTATTACTTCTCACATTCCCTGTGTACATAGTGTGTTTATACCTCATTACAGGCACACTGTGCAGTCACATTACACACATCACACCCTATTACTTCTCGCATTCCCTGTGTACATAGTGTGTTTATACCACATTACAGGCACACTGTGCAGTCACATTACACATCACACCTCTATTACGTCTCACATTCCCTGTGTACATAGTGTGTTTATACCTCATTACAGGCACACTGTGCAGTCACATTATACACATCACACCCCTATTACTTCTCACATTCCCTGTGTACATAGTGTGTTTATACCTCATTACAGGCACACTGTGCAGTCACATTACACAGCACACCCCTATTACTTCTCACATTCCCTGTGTACATAGTGTGTTTATACGTCATTACAGGCACACTGTGCAGTCACATTACACACATCACACCCCTATTACTGCTCACATTCCCTGTGTACATAGTGTGTTTATACCTCATTACAGGCACACTGTGCAGTCACATTACACATCACATCCCTATCACTTCTCACATTCCCTGTGTACATTGTGTGTTTATACCTCATTACAGGCACACTGTGCAGTCACATTACACATCACACCCCTATTACTTCTCACATTCCCTGTGTACATAGTGTGTTTATACCTCATTACAGGCACACAGTGCAGTCACATTACACACATCACACCCCTATTACTGCTCACATTCCCTGTGTACATAGTGTGTTTATACCTCATTACAGGCATACTGTGCAGTCACATTACACATCACACCCCTATTACTTCTCACATTCCCTGTGTACATAGTGTGTTTATACCTCATTACAGGCACACAGTGCAGTCACATTACACACATCACACCCTATTACTTCTCACATTCCCTGTGTACATAGTGTGTTTATACCTCATTACAGGCTCACTGTGCAGTCATATTACACACATCACACCCCTATTACTCCTCACATTCCCTGTGTACATAGTGTGTTTATACCTCATTACAGGCACACTGTGCAGTCACATTACACATCACACCCCTATTACTTCTCACATTCCCTGTGTACATAGTGTGTTTATACCTCATTACAGGCACACTGTGCAGCCACATTACACACATCACACCCCTATTACTTCTCACATTCCCTGTGTACATTGTGTGTTTATACCTCATTACAGGCACACTGTGCAGCCACATTACACACATCACACCCCTATTACTTCTCACATTCCCTGTGTACATAGTGTGTTTATACCTCATTACAGGCACATTACACACATCACACCCTATTACCTCTAACATTCCGTGTACATAGTGTGTTTATACCTCATTACAGGCGCACTGTGCAGTCACATTACACACCACTTCCCTATTACTTCTCACATTCCCTCTGTACATAGTGTGTTTATACCTCATTACAGGCACACTGTGCAGTCATATTACACACATCACACCCCTATTACTTCTCACATTCCCTGTGTACATGGTGTGCTTATACCTCATTACAGGCACACTGTGCAGTCACATTACACACATCACACCCCTATTACTTCTCACATTCCCTGTGTACATAGTGTGTTTATACCTCATTACAGGCACACTGTGCAGTCACATTACACATCACACCCCTATTACTTCTCACATTCCCTGTGTACATAGTGTGTTTATACCTCATTACAGGTACACTGTGCAGTCACATTACACATCACACCCCTATTACTTCTCACATTCCCTGTGTACATAGTGTGTTTATACCTCATTACAGGCACACTGTGCAGTCACATTACACATCACACCCCTATTACTTCTCACATTCCCTGTGTACATAGTGTGTTTATACCTCATTACAGGCACACTGTGCAGTCACATTACACACATCACACCCCTATTACTTCTCACATTCCCTGTGTACATAGTGTGTTTATACCTCATTACAGGCACACTGTGCAGCCACATTACACACATCACACCCCTATTACTTCTCACATTCCCTGTGTACATAGTGTGTTTACACCTCATTACAGGCACATTACACACATCACACCCTATTACCTCTAACATTCCATGTACATAGTGTGTTTATACCTCATTACAGGCACACTGTGCAGTCACATTACACATCACACCCCTATTACTTTGATTACTACTTTGCACACTCTTGGCATTCTCTTGATGAGCTTCAAGAGGTAGTCACCTGAAATGGTCTTCCAACAGTCATGAAGGAGTTCCCAGAGATGCTTAGCACTTGTTGGCCCTTTTGCCTTAACTCTGCGGTCCAGCTCACCCCAAACCATCTCGATTGGGTTCAGGTCTGGTGACTGTGGAGGCCAGGTCATCTGGTGCAGCACCCCATCACTCTCCTTCCTGGTCAGTTTGACCCCAAACACACCTCCAGGCTGAGTAAGGGCTTTGTCCTGTTGAAAAATAAATAATGGTCCAAATAAATGCAAACCTGGATGGAATAGCATGCCGCTGCAAGATGCTGTGGTAGCCATGCTGGTTCAGTATGCATTCAAATTTGAATAAATCCCCAACAGTGTCACCAGCAAAGCACCCCCACACCATCACACCTCCTCCTCCATGCTTCATGGTGGAAACCAGGCATGTAGAGTACATCTGTTCACCTTTTCTGCGTCACACAAAGACACGGTGGTTGGAACCAAAAATCTCAAATTTGCACTCAACAGACCAAAGCACAGATTTCCACTGGTCTAATGTCCATACCTTGTGCTCTTTAGCCCAAACAAGTCTCTTCTGCTTGTTGCTTGTCCTTAGCAGTGAATTTCTAGCAGATATTCTACCATGAAGGCCTGATTCACACAGTCTCCTCTTAACAGTTGTTCTAGAGATGTGTCTGCTGCTAGAACTCTGTGTGGCATTGACCTGGTCTCTAATCCGAGCTGCTGTTAACCTGCAATTTCTGAGGCTGGTGACTCGGATGAACTTATCCTCCGCAGCAGAGGTGACTCTTGGTCTTCCTTTCCTGGGGCGGTCCGCATGTGAGCCAGTTTCTTTGTAGCGTTTGATGGTTTTTGAGACTGCACTTGGGGACACTTTCAAAGTTTTCCCAATTTTTCGGTCTGACTGACCTTCATTTCTTAAAGTAATGATGGCCACTTGTTTTTCTTTACTTAGTTGCTTTTTTCTTGCCATAATACAAATTCTAACAGTCTATTCAGTAGGACTATCAGCTGTGTATCCACCTGACTTCTCCACAACGCAACTGATGGTCCCATCCCCATTTATAAGGCAAGAAATCCCACTTATTAAACCTGACAGGACACACCTGTGAAGTGAAAACCATTTCAGGTGACTACCTCTTGAAGCTCATGAAAAGAATGCAAAGAACCTAGAATATGACATATTTTCAGTTGTTTCACACTTTTTGGTTATGTACTATACTTCCACATGTGTTAATTCATAGTTTGGATGCCTTCAGTGTGGATCTACAATGTTCATAGTCATGAAAATAAAGAAAACTCTTTGAATGAGGTGTGTCCAAACTTTTGGTGTGTGTGTGTGTGTGTGTGTGTGTGTGTGTGTGTGTGTGTGTGTGTGTGTGTGTGTGTGTGTACAGTGCCTGTGTGTGTGTGTGTGTGTGTTTGTGTGTGTGTGTGTGTGTGTGTGTGTGTGTGTATATACCTAATAAAGCACTTGTTTGGCAGTGACACAGTGACGATCGCCTCCTCCTTTTACTACATGGCATCAGTGCCAACGTTTCACTTTTGATTGTGTTCATTTTCATTAGTCTGAGGAGCAGGGTACAGTATTCTGTTTTTACAGGTGACCACATCTTTCCAGGCCTTTTTCCTTCACAAAGCTGTTGTAGTACAACCAAAACTACATCAGGACATGAGTAAAACAAAACAGCAGTCTGCTCAGCGTGCTGCTTATAGCCTGCAAATGGAAGTGGCGCACATAAGGAAACATAGGTGCTAAACACTTGCAAATAAAAGGAAGAGAACAGGAAGTGGAAATACGTCACGAAACAATAATAAAGCGCATACAAAATGCAATACATTGCGTTACCATTGACTTTATGTGCGTTCTTGGTGCATTTTTGAAAATTATGCAACAAAACCAGCATTTTTTAAAAACGTGCCTATTTTTTATATGCGTTTTTTTTTGTATGCAGCCCATTGACTTGCATTAGCGGCAAAAATGCTGCGTTTTCCGCAACGCTAGCGTTTCTGTTAAGTGTGTTCCTAGCCTCAAAGTCTTATGTGCCACAAACCTTAAAATACACCTAAAGTGAGTTGAGTATGGATGATTTCCTTTCTAAACAATACCAGTTGCCTGGCTATCCTGCTGATCTCTCTGGCTGCAGTAGTGTCTGAAATACACATCTGCATCTAAAACAACAATGCCTCTAATCCAGTCAGAAGACTCAGAAACACCTGATCTGTAAGCTGGTGTCGGGTCTATGAAAGAGTATTAGAAATAGAGGCTGACCGGGACGGAAATCTCTGCAAAGAGTTCATGTTTCCTGAGAGAACGTTACCATAACCGGTTTGATATAACTATTGTTAGTTTTGCTATTTCCTAGAAAGATTGTGAATTAACCTTCTTTCTACAGGATTTAGCTAGAGTTAGCATATTTGCACGCTTAATTGCAGATTGGTGGCAGCGACCTGGTCTCTATATGAGATCACAGATTGTATCGATTGTACATACAATCAAAATTGGACTGTGTGTGGACTCGCCAACCAATCCAAAAGGTTACTTTGCCTGCAGTGCTGACTCCCTTCAGGATTCCCTCAGGGTCTGAGGCTGAATGGTAAACTGCGGCAAAGGGAACAGGAACTGGAGGGTGACTGCGCATACGCCACATTGTGGGCACTTGTGAGACCAATCGTTTATGTAAGTCTGCTCGCTGTATTTCAAGCCATCATGGTTGCCCGAATGGTAACGGTGCCAGATTAGACAGGATTGGCGCACTTTGTCACATTATTATCTGATGATCCAGCAACTGGTCTTTTAACGTCAGTTCGCTCACAGTCTTACAAGCCATCGGAGGTGATTATTTCCAGATGGTACCGGACTAAATTAGATGGGATCGCAGGGCTGGATTCCTGCCTCCTGCTATTTTGGGCTTTCTGTGGAACAACATGGCTGTTGATAAGGGAAGATAATTAGGAGAGAGACTTTTCCCCCACCTTTCAGCTATTCAGCTATTAGTAATTATCATTGTGGTGTGTATTGTGGTGTGTACACTACTTAGCATAAGTGGGTTTATGTCTGTGTTTTGTGTCTAATGCTGGGGATACACAGTACGTTTCTGTACCGTGTATCGGCCAGCTGATAATATTCAGCTGGCCCGATCAAGCCGCTCGACCCCCACCGGCGGACAATGGCAGGGAATCGAGTGCTGATAAGGAAGCGCCGGCGGGGACGAGCGGCAATCGATCCGCGCGGGCGAGCGGGGACGCGGCTGGGGTCGATCCGGCGGCTAATCGAGCACCGGATCGACCCGTGTATTCCCAGCATAATAGTAGCCATACACCTAGCAATGTATGGGCAGATTCGACCAAGAGACAAATCTCTCTCTTATCTAATCTGATAAGAGGGAGACCTGTCAGCTGCGCATACACCACTGTACACCACCACCATAAATCACACTGACAGCAGAGCATACACAAAAGCTGAAAAATGACAGGCTGGATAACACAGACAGACATTACATACACAGGCGCAGCCAGATGACATCACTGTAACTGTACACTATCACAGGCTAATTTGCATACTGCACAGTGATTGGAGAAAAGAGCTGCTTGAGGAAGGAGGGGCTGGAGGAAGTAGAAATAAGCTGGATGGCACTGTCAACTTGCCAACCAACATATGGCTGCACACACTGCACTAGAATGCAGTAACAGAAATAAGGACATCTGACAGGTATATTACAGCAAACATACATTTTTATTTATTAAAGCAGTATTAAACAACACATCATATATTTTTTATAGTATTAAATCCGCCGGGCGGATCGTTCAGAAACAGCCTTATCAGTCCGCCGACAGACTGTACACATGCTGTACTGTCTGCTTAAAACCCGCCCAGCGGGAGGTGATGACGGACCCGTTGTTGCCTTTAGTACGGCGTGTGTACGAGCCTATAGTGTTCTGTCTTTTGAAGAGTTTGTTTACATCTGATTGGCATCTTGGTAGAACATGCAAATCTGGGGACAGGTTAGCAGATTGTGGCTGGCCTCCTGTGTTGTGTAGATGCTGAGGCACCGCAGGGGTGGAGACTTTGGCTGGTTGGTGGAGTGCTCAGTTTGCCTGTTGCAGAGATGCAAATTGACTTGGTGTGTTTGGCTTTTGTTGTTAGTGTCAAACCTGCAATAAAATGTATTCAGCTCATTTGCAAAGTGCAGGTTGTCTAGTGATTGTGGAGGTTTTTTTCTGTAGTTGGAGATTTCCATATTGTGGACTAGTCTGCCTTGGAACATTTTTCCTCGAGTTTCTTAGAGTAATCTTTTTTTTTTTTTTGCGCCGGTAATGGCTCTCTGCAGTTTGTATTTCGCAGCTTTGTAGAGGACTTTATCGCCTGTCCGATACGCCCTTTCTTTATCGAGGCGCAGCTTCCTAAGATGTGATGTAAACCAGGGTTTATCGTTATTGTTTTTAGTCTCTGTATGGCCCGGTGCACACCAGAGGAGTTTTGTAAAAAAAAACCCATAGCATTACATCGGGAAGAGCTTTTGAAACCTCTAAAAGCTCTTCCCAATGTAATGCTATGGGGTTTTTTACAAAACCTCATTGCTCCACTGTGCACAGACACATAGGATAACATTTGCAGCAGATTTAAAACCTCAAAACGCTCAGAAAAACTCCTCTGGTGTGCACCAGGCCTATGTTGGGATGATCTGTATCACAGCATGATCAGCGATCCCCAGAGCTGCTCTGCAGACAGTGATGAGAGTCCTTAGCCGTAGTGTAACAGTGATCAGGTGTTTTACCTCCTCTAGTTGCTTGTATTGTGGAAGTTCTCTGTTTAGGTTGGCACTGTTGGAATCCTCTAGAATGATGAGAAAAGAATCAGGGTGCCCCCTCTCCACCTCGGTGATCTGATCTGCGAGTTCCTGGAGGGCCGGCTGCATGCATGTTTGTGGAGGGATGTACACAGCAACCAGAATAAATGAAGAAAGCTCATGGGGTGAATAGGAGGGTCTGCAGTTTATGAAGAGTGTTCCCAGCCCAGCCAAGCATGTCCTCCTAATTAGAGATGGTGGCGAACCCCTATGGGCCAGTACTACTTCCGGGTCGCTATGACCCAGAGTAGTACGGCTGCGCTGTCCCGGCAATGCGCGTCCTAGATCGCACGCCTGTTGCTGGGCACTCTCTGCGCATGAGTGTGACGTCACTCATGACATCACGCACATGCACAGAAAGTGCCCGGCAACAGGAGCGCGATCTAAGACGCGCACTGCTGGGCCAGCGCAGTCGTACTACTCAGGGTCATAGCGACCGGGAAGTAGTACAAGGTGAGGGGTTCGCCGGTGAACGGTTTGGGAACCGTTCACTGACATCTCTGCTCCTAATAACCGTGACATCCTTACACCACTTATCATTGATATAGAAACAGAGCCCTCCTCCTTTCCCAGAAGTAAGTGGGTCCTGGTCAGATCTGTAGAGTGTAAATCCATTAAGCTGCAGAGCATTGTCTGGTATCAGCTCAGATAGGTTTCTGTAAAGCAAAGAGCAGCAGAGAGGTAAAAGTCCTTCTTAGCCCTGATCAGTAGTTGAAGCTCATCTAGTTTGTTGTATATTGACCTGACATTAGAGAGTATGATTCCAGGTAGCGGTGAACACAGTCCTCTACGCCAAAAGTGCACCTGGATCCTGGAGAGCTTGCCTCTTCTTCTAAGCCTCACTGCCTGATTCAGCACTGTAACTCCACTGGTCAGAATCCCCAGAAGGCTAAGAGTAGATGAAGTATCCAGGGGTAGATCAGGTGCAGCTGAGCCCTGAATGCTCCGTATTTGTTCGCTGGGGAAGGTTATCTGGGTTGGGTTGCACAAGGCAATGTTGGAAAAACAAAAACACATGAAACAAACATAAAAAGACAGAGCAAGCTGCCGATGCTGCCATCTCCAGGCACCTCCTAACTTCTTCTCAATGTAAGGACACCTGAATGTGTAAGTGACAACATTGCTCTACACACATAACACAGATTTCTTGCTATAAAAGTACATATAGGTCTGTTGTCACAGGAGTAACACATTGCTTCCATTGTCTCATCAAGCTCTGCAATTACTGCTTCTCAATGTATGGCCAATGCTTTGAGTAGGGAGGGTCAGTGAGATGCATATAACTGACTTGTATGCAAATGTAATGCAAATTGTATGCAAATAATCACATTTGTCAGGAAATGCTTTTGATTGGCTGAATTCCAAGCTACATAATATTAGCATGCAAGGCAAAGTTATAGTCATGTTAATGGCCACCTGTAATGAGCACAACCTTCTGAAGTTCCCTGTCAGGCTGATAACTAGTGATGACCAGTGACAACTCTGGGCTAATTGTATGCTAATTATATGCTAATCTGCATAAACTTTGCATCAACTTGGAATTAGCAGCAGCTCACTGACCATCCCTAATGATAATTGTTCCTCCCCTCAGAATTCTCTAACAGGAAGTGATGATGTTTCTCTATTTGCAGGGCGGAGTCCCGGCATCAGGAACCTCTCAGAGACTCGTCTCTCTGTATCCACAGACTGTACAATGGATGATGATGTCACTGGAAAAGAGTCTCCTGCAGATATCCTGGTTACCCCAAATATCCCCCCAGACTCCCCTCTCCTGTCTAACCCTGAGGGGCCTCATACCCAGCACAGCTCTCCCCCTGCTGGAGGGTCTCATTCCTGTTCCACATGTGGGAAGTGTTTTGTGAGGAAATCATATCTTGTCATACATGAGAGAATTCACACTGGTGAGAAGCCATATTCATGTGCCGAGTGTGGGAAATGTTTTGGGCAACAATCCAGCCTTTACGTACATTTGAGATGTCACACTGGTGAGAAGCCCTATTCATGTGCTGAGTGTGGGAAATGTTTTGTTAGGAAATCGCATCTTGCCAGACATGAGAGCTGTAATCACACTGGTGTGAAGCCATATTCATGTTCTGAGTGTGGGAAATGTTTTGTAGAGAAAGCAGAGCTTGTCAGACATGTGAAATCTCACACTGGTGAGAAGCCCTTTTCATGTTCTGAGTGTGGGAAATGTTATGCAGATAAATCACATCTTGTTAGTCATGCGAGATCTCACACTGGTGAGAAGCCCTATTCGTGTGTTGAGTGTGGGAAATGCTTTATACAGAAATCAAAGCTCATCACACACGAGAGATCTCACACTGGTGTAAAGCCCTATTCATGTGCTGAGTGTGGAAAATGTTTTACACAGAATACAAATCTTTACAGACATAAGAGAACTCACACTGGTGAGAAGCCACATTCATGTTTTGAGTGTGGGAAATGTTTTGTAAACACAGGATCACTTGTCAGGCATGAGAGATCTCATTCTGGTGTGAAGCCATATTCCTGTATTGAGTGTGGGAAATGTTTTGTAGACACCGGATCACTTGTCATACATGAGAAATCTCACACTGGTAAGAAGCCCTATTCATGTGCTGAGTGTGGGAAATGTTTTGTACGGAAATCACTGCTTGTCATACATGAGAGATCTCACACTGGTGAAAAGCCCTATTCATGTGCTGAGTGTGGAAAATGTTTTGGGTATAAATCAAGCCTTGCCATACATAAGAAATTCCATACTGGTGACAAGCCCTTTTCATGTGCTGAGTGTGGGAAATGTTTTGTATGGAAATCACTGCTTGTCATACATGAGAGATCTCACACTGGTGAAAAGCCCTATTCGTGTGCTGAGTGTAGTAAATGTTTTATGCAGAAAGCAGACCTTGTCAGACATGAGAAATCTCACACTGGTGAGAAGCCCTATTCATGTGCTGAGTGTGGGAAATGTTTTGTAAGGAAATCACTACTTGTCATACATGAGAGATCTCACACTGGTGAGAAGCCCTATTCATGTGCTGAGTGTGGGAAATGTTTTGTAGCCAAAGGAGACCTTGTCAAACATGAGAGATCTCACGCTAGTAAGAAATCTTTATCATCATAAAGGGCCAGAGAGCCCAAAACTCCATAGTGAAGTAGCCATATACTGCCAGTGAACAGAGTTGAAGGCCTTAGTGATATGAATACCCAATAGCAGAAACCTGGGATCTACGGCACACCCTTGCTCCTGCACAGGTCCCAGCGGTGTTAAAGCAGTAGGATCAGCCGTACTATGCTAGGGAAAAAAAACAGATGTATAAGTAGATAAATACTTGATCTACTTACATAACACATGTATTGTACTGTCCACATTTTGATTTCAGTGAATTTTATATAGTAAATGAAGAGAATTCTGTTCCTGACCACAGTTTGAGGCTAAATCCTGATGTCATTCTTACCTTAACTTTTTTCTTTTCTCCTCCAATCACTGGGTCACCAATGCCTTACTTGTAAACACAAGTGAGCAGGGGATCATGTTTCAGCTAGTCAGCTAGGCAGGGAAACAAAAGGAAGAGGAGGAATATAGCATGGATAAAAAGATTTTTTTTTTAATGCAGGATTAGCATCTTTATCACGTAATACACTCAGACCAGTTGCTGTTGAAGTTTTATTTTTATAGTGACAAGTGACAATCCCACTTTAATTACTATTGCCCTCCAGGTCGACGTGGATGATGGGGAATGATGTAATTTGGCTTTCAGCTATTGCTGGCAGCCAAATTACAGTGTTTTAAAAGTAACTTGAGCTCCGTCTTCTGACGGCGCCGAAGTTACTGACTGTGCGCTGCTATAGCCGTAATTCCTATTACAGCCTGTGGTGGCGCCGGCTGCTCCCAAATCTCCTGCGCTGTTATTACAACGTTCAATCTGGTTGTCTGTAACCAAATGCCCAACTATTGGCCCCAATCTCAGAGCCAGGATCTTGGCAAAAACCTTAAAGAGAATCTGTACTGTAAAATTCTTACAATAAAAAGCATACCATTCTATTCATTATGTTCTCCTGGGCCTGGAGAGGGTGTGTATAGCTTATATCCAATCACAAGCAGCACAGCACATTCCAGCCTGACTGCCTGAGCCCGACAGAGGAGAGAAGATTAGATCATATAACAGAGATAACACAGCCACTGTGCAAGTAGGAAAGGCTGCAGTAATCCAGACCACATTGGAACAGCTATAAGAACATATAGGATAGAAGAAATAAGGCTCAAAATGTTGTTACACAGTCTCTTAAATATTATGATTAAAGTCAACCTGTAAGGTAAAAAGTGCCCCTATGGGGTTCTTCCATCAGTCGTACTTTTCCTGGAGGTACTTCCCATTGCTGCCTACAGCACTGGCTCCCAGAGGCTGAAGAGGATGGGGAAAGCCTCATTAGCATCCAGAGGCTTCCCCTCCTGAGGTAAGTACCCCATAGATTCTCTGTGAGTATTGAAGGTGGGTGGAAACCAGCAGGAGACGTGTGGTCGGCCCCGGGGTTGGGGATGAGGGTAAAAGAAGCGCATCTCCGGGGAAAACTTGCTACCACAGAAAATATCATTGTACAGAGTGGTGAGGGGGGGTTAACTAAAACATCAGCAAATTTCCAGAAGTTGTAGATTTTTCAAGTGACTTATTAATGGAGAGTACCTCTTCCGTAGTAATTGTGGAATTTAAAGCAAACCTGAAGTGTATTAAAAAACATATTCTCACCTAAGGAGAGAGCCCTCCCATTCCTCTCCTGGTCCCCTCTTTCCAGCGATGTCACCCCCATTAGCAGTCCTTAAACCGATGGGTTCCAGACTGCTCTGTGCTGCCACGGGAGGCTTCCGAGGGCTTTGGGAGGAGCCTGAGTACTCCCATAAACAGACGGCTCCATACTGCGCCTGCATGAGTGCGCGCTCCTGCCCGTGCACAGTACTGAGCCGCCTGTCTAAAGGAGCACTCGGGCTTCCGAAGCCATTTGGAAGACTCCCAATGTGTCAGATTTGTACAGGGGTTTCAGCGCTGGAATGAGGGGACCATGAGAGGAATGGGAAGGCTCTATTACACCCAGAGCCTTTAAAGGATACCCGAAATGACATGTGACATGATGAGATAGACATGGGGATGTACAGTGCCTAGCACACAAATAACTAGGCTGTGTTCCTTTTTTTTTCTTTCTCTTTCTGAAAGATTTAAAAATCAGGTATGTAAGTGGCTGACTCAGACAGGAAGTGACTACAGTGTGACCCTCACTGATAAGAAATTTCAACTATAAAACACTTTCCTAGCAGAAAATGTCTTCTGAGAGCAAGAAAGAGATAAAAAGGGGAATTTCTTATCAGTAAGGGTCACACTGTAGTCACTTCCTGTCTGAGTCAGGACTGAGTCAGCAACTTACATACCTGATTTTTAACTCTTTCAGAAAGAGAAAGAAAAAAAAAAAGGAACACAGCATAGTTATTTGTGTGCTAGGCACTGTACATACCCATGTCTATCTCATCATGTCACTTTGGGTATCCTTTAATACACTTTGTTTGCTTTAACCACTTCACCCCAAGGGTTTCTACCCTAACGACCAGAGCCATTTTCACCTGTCAGCGCTCTTCCCTTTCATAACTTTTTCAATACTTATCCCAACAAAATGATCTATACCTTGTTTTTTTCACCACAAATAAGGCTTTTTGGGGGGTGATTATTTGTTTTCAGTTATTAATTTACTTTCTATACATTTTAAAGGGAAAAACAAGGAAAATAAATACACAATGTATCCAATTCCATCCCCTATAGTTTTAAAATAAAAAAAATGCTACTGTACATAAAACCCACACATTTTATCTGCCTATTTGTCCTGGTTATCACAAGGTTTGAATTATGTCCATAGTACAAAGTATGGTGACAATGTATTATTTGGAAATAAAGGTATATTTTAAGTAAGTTGTGGTTTTCATTTTTTCATTACACACTACCAATGATTACAAGGCCGTATTAGCAAAAATAAGGGTAATACACCCTCATGGCATACATATTTAAAAACGGAGTCCCTAAAGTAACTATATATGTATTCTCTTTTCAAATTCTGTCACTTTTGTCTGTTTATTTATTTTTTTACAAGTGTTTAATTTTGGTACAAAGTATATGAAAATAACAATTTTATTGCTTCTCATTCAGTGTGCCGCTAAAAAAAATCAAATGTCATAGGCCTCAGCTCTCAAACACCCCAAATTCTATTCTCTCACTTCTCACAATGAAAATGATACCCTATATACATAAACAGATAGCTTTTTGGCCACGCAATACACTGTTAACCATGAGCAGCACCGATTGACATTTTTTGCACGAAAAGCAATACAGTCATTCTTTCTTAGAAAAGCCCATGGAGCATCTGAACAGTCAAGAAAACAGGGCTGTGGAGTCGGACCAAAAATACTCCGACTCCTCAGTTTAGGATTCCACCAACTCCTCGACTCCGACTCCTCTAATTTGCATATTACAATTTTGTTGATTAACAGTATGTAACGTGAAATTCGTCTCTTAACTGCCAACGCTTAGGAATTTTACAAGACAACTGAAGTGAGAAGGATATGGAGACTATTATATTTATTCCCTTTAGACTAAAACTAGTCCTTGGTAAGAGTACTTGTAAAAGGTACAGACCGGAGGAAGAACATCTATCAGGCCCTAGGCAATGTAACTGTTGGTACATGTAAGAATGATGTGCAGGTACACTGCAGGAGAATAAGGAGATTCTTCCTCTATTACACATTCTTCATGCACAATCTGAACATGGATCAGGCCCTAGGTAATATAACTGTGGGTACATGTAAGAGTGATGTGCAGGTACTCTGCAGGGGAATGAGGAGATTCTTCCTCTATTACACATTCTTCATGCACAATCTGAACAAGGTTTATGGGTAATAGACAACACCTCTGTGTTCAATGTGCACAACATTCTCAGTGGATTCCCTGCATCTCTGTGGGGAGTGCATATGTAGAGTATAGTACTACTGTGTTACAAAGTAAACCGGAGACAGATGAAATTTAAGTTTTATACATACCTGGGGCTTCCTCCAGCCCCCTTCAGGCTAATCAGTCCCTCGCTGTCCTCCTCCACCACCTGGATCTTCTGCTATGAGTCCAGGTACTTGAGCCAGTCTGGTGTAGTGCGCATGCACACACTCCGCCGCTGGGAGCGTACTACACCTGCACAGCACTATTGCGCAGGTGCAGAACGCTCCTGGCTGTGGAAGTGGCACGTAGCCAGACTGCTCTGACTGGCTGAATTACCGGGACTCATAGCAGAAGATCCAGGTGGTGGAGGAGGACAGCGAGGGACTGATCAGCCTGAAGGGGGTTGGAAAAAGCCCCAGGTATGTATAACACTTTTCTTTTCATCCGTCTCAGGTACCCTTTAATTTGTAGTCACCAAACTAAATTTTAACAACATATCAATTTATTTGATTTCATGAGCAAAGAGAGTGCATACATTTGCATAAACCAGCATCAATGCAGAATTATTTCCATCTCATTGACCATCTCTATTAGTGACACGGCTACACATCAGGCTTTATTCTTACAGCATAGATGTTATTTAGTATATATAAGAGATTCCTGTGTACACATCATATATACAGTCACAATCAGATATGTATATCTGACTTAAAAAATACGGGGACTGCTTTATTGAAGCAGCACAAGTAACTAATTTTGATTGGTTTATTTCATTTTTGTGGACTAAGCACAGCTATTACTGTATATATACTGTATATATACTGTATATATACATTATTTTTAATGACTATTATCTGAGAAACAGAACATTTTATCATAGTTTCTATTTTAATTACAGTTTAAATTCATTAGGAGTCGGTACATTTTTTCCCGACTCCGACTCCAGGCACCCAAAATTGCTCCGACTCCACGACTCCACAGCCCTGCAAGAAAATCCATAAATGTCATAATTCTGAAAACTAGAGGCCCAGGGCTATTCAAATATACATATTTTGTAACATTTGTACTTATGCAGTTTTGCTAATATTGTACCATCACTTTTAAAATGGTATTTTTTTTTTCAGTTTGGCACAAATAAATATTTGAATGACTTAGCTCTCCAGCTCTCAAACACCCTGAATTTTATTATCTCCCTTGTCACTGTTAAAATGATAATACACACAATCGGATTGCTTTTTGGCCACGCAATACACTGTTAACCATGAGCAGCACCAATTGATTTTTCAAGGCCATTTTTTCACCAAAAGTAATACAGTCATTGTTTCTTAGCAAAGCCCATGGAGTATATGAAGAGAAAGCATCATGCACAAGATAGCTGTGTAAATTGTTTGGAGAGTGCAAATAGCCAGGACGTGTTAGAACAGATCCACTTGCAAAGAGAAAGAGGCCTTGCACATCCCCATAAAACTTCACTTTTAATTTAAATCACTTGTAGTAAAACAGGCATACTTTACATATCCATATCGTAGAAAGAGAGGTACAGGCAGTTTTAAGGGAGGACTTAAAACTGCCTGTACCTCTCTTTCTACGATATGGATATGTAAAGTATGCCTGTTTTACTACAAGTGATTTAAATTAAAAGTGAAGTTTTATGGGGATGTGCAAGGCCTCTTTCTCTTTGCAAGTGCAAAGCCCATGGAGTGTCTAAACAGTCAGGAAAAGCCATAAATGTCACCCTTCTGAAAACTAGAGGCTCAGGCCTACTCAGATCTACATCTGGGCAGCACGGTGACGTAGTGGTTAGCTCTCTCGCCTTGCAGCGCCGGGTCCCCGGTTTGAATCCCAGCCAGGGCACTACCTGCTAAGAATTTGTATGTTCTCTCTGTGTCTGCGTGGGTTTCCTCCGGGCACTCCAGTTTCCTCCCACATTCCAAAAACATACAGATAAGTTAATTGGCTCCACCTAAAAATTGACCCTAGACTACAATACTTACACTACATAATATAGACATATGGCAATGGTAGGGATTAGATTGTGAGCTCCTTTGAGGGACAGTTAGTGACAAGAAAATATATATATATATATATATATATACATATATATATACACACTGTACAGCGCTGCGTAATATGTCGGCGCTATATAAATACTAAATAAGAATACATATTGTTTAACATTTGTACTTATGTGGTTTTGCTGAAATTGTTCCATACCTTTGAAAATGTTTTTTTTTTTTTTTACAGTTTTTTTTTCACATTGGCTTACGGTAAATAAAAAATCAAACTACATAGGCCTCAGCCCTCAAACACCCCAAATTCTATTATCTTACTCAGTTAGGTTTTAGGGTACACATATATATATATATCCAGTAGGGGATTGGCCACTGTTAAAATCCCCAGCAATAAGCAAATGGGGGGAGGAACATTTCTCCATCAGTGGGGATAGCTGCTTAAAGCAGCAGGGACAGCCATGCTATCCGAGAAAGAAAAACACATATACAAGTAGATAAATATTTGTTTTACTGGCATAACCGATGTATTGTACTGTCCACATTTTGATTTCTGTGAATGTTATATACTAAATTAAGAGATAACTTTTTCAGGCATATTCCAACTTTCTGCCTCTGATTGAAGCCAATCCTGTTGTCATTTTCCCCCTTAAGGTAGCCATACACCAGGCAATGATGGGCAGGTTCGACCAAGAGACAAATCTCTCTCTGATCGAATCTGATAGATGAGAGAGATCTGTTGGCTGTTCATACAATACACTACATGCTGAAATCGATCAGGAATCGGCCTTGTCACACCGCATCCGCTCCCCCGTTGAACTAACGCTGTCCCCCCCTAATGTTTATTGTGCCCAGTGCACTCTATACATTAACGGTCTACTGCCTCCGCTTTCTCCGGGCGTCCTCCGCCAGCCATACACATGCCCCATGTGGTTGCCTAGTGATGTGGACATGTGTATGACGTGCCCTTACTAGGCAACCATGTGGGGCGGGTGTATGGATGGCGGAGGGAGCCCGGAGCAAGCAGAGGCCGTGGAGAAACGGGGCACGTTAAGGTGGACAGCATTAGGGGTTTCGTCACGTTTGTCGCTCGCCCTGATATTACTTGCCATTACCGCCGTGCTTCTGATCGAGCAAGTCCCTACATCTTGCAGCATGTCCGACTGATTAATGCGACCAATTTTGGCCTGTCGGGCATGTATTTGGCGGCATAGATTTTCATCCGATTCTGATTCTAATAATTGAATTGGATGGTCAATCGGCCGCCAAGTCACCTGATGTATGGCCACTCTTTTTCTCTTCTTTCCTTTTTTTTCCTCTGCCTGAAATGGTGTATGCAGAACTGCACTGTCCTATCTAGTTTGCTTTGTAAACACGTGAGCAGAACATAGATTGGATTTCAGCAGCTTCTGCAGATGGGTGAGGTGATTTATCTTCTAGTTCCCTTTTAAGCCTTGTGTCACACTGAACTGCCCTGAGGCAATCAGCAAGGAGCAGGAATGTGGGAGGGGAATTGGGGGAGATAACAAGGGTTTTTTTAAGCTTCCCTCTCACCAGCAATGTACGAGAAAAGAGCCGGGCTCACTGGGATAAGATTTATTACAGCAGACACATTTATGATTATATTGGAATGTTTGCGATGCAGGGTCAGGATGTTGTAAAAAGCAATCAGATTGCGATCAGATACTTACCTTTTCATATACACCTTGGGCTTCCTCCAGCCCAATACGCACAGATCGCTCCCACACCGTCATCCTCCGCTGCCTGCAGCTCCAGTATCAGGTTCTGTTACTTCGGCCAGTCGTGGCCAGTCTGCGCAAGAGGAAGTGCACTCTACATATCTCTTCAGCGGCCACTGGATAGATACGTAGAGAGCACACTTCACTTACGCAGACTGGCTGAAGTAACGGTACCCAATACTGGAGCTGCAGGCAGCGGAGGATGGCAGCGTGGGAGCGATCCGTGCCCATGGGGCTGGAGGAAGCCCAAGGTGTGTATGAGAAGGTAAGTATCGTTGGTTTCTGGTACACTTTAAACTTATTACGCTAGCATAAAAAGCTCTACACAAGCTGTCGCCTCCATACATTTCCTCAATCATTTTCAGATATCACCCCGACCTGAACCTCCATTCCTCACTGGAGACCCTCTTGTCTTCTAGCTTGTTCACCGCCTTTCACTCTCGCTTCCAGGACTTCTCACAGGCTGTCCCCCTCCTTCGGAACTCTCTCCCGAGCCTGTCCATCATGCTCCAAGCCTGGAAACCTTCAAACTCACTCTAATAACACACCTTTTCAAACAATCCTATAAGTTGCAAAAGGTAGCATTGGAAGTTCACTGCCCCATCTCCTATGTTTCCTTCCCCATTGTTTACACCCCACTACCCACTAGACCAGGAGTCAGGAACCTTCTTGTCTAAGAGAACCATAAACGCCACATATTTTAAAATGTAATTCTATGAGAGCCATACAATATGTTTCAAACTGGGACAGTAGGATAGGACTCACGCCCCTGTTGCCGTGGTGATGTGTATACAGTTGATCCAAGGGCAGCGGAAGTGTCAGACACGTCTTCAGCTTCTCTTGGGTTTCAGCAACATCATCAATTTCCCTGAGAGCCAGACAGGAGAAATACCGACTAACAGCTTGTACAATTAGCTACCTGACTTAAATCACTTTGTAGGACGAGATCCCCGCACTTTGGCCAAATAGGCTGCCTGTCAAGTGCCAGGCAGCCTATTGGGCCAAAGTGCGGAGATCTCGTTCTACAAAGTCACTGGACCTGACAGGGTCCAGCGTGGGACAATTTGAGCAGCCGTTTGTTTTGGGGTAGCGCAAGTAAGTTAGTAGTGCACGCTACAGAAGTACATGCACTACTTTGAACATTTAACTTGCGCTGCCACGCTAAGCTGCGCTGTTTGAGCAGTGTAGCTTAGTGAATCAACCCCTAATGATTTGTCTGTGAGCCATCAAAAGAGCCACATCTGTCTCCTGAGCCATAGGTTCCCTACCCCTGCTCTAGACTGTAAGCTCAGAAGGGCAGAGACCTCCAACTATTGTTTCTTTTTTTTTTTTTTTTTGCTGTATTTTACTATATGAACATGTTCCAATTTTAGTGATATCTCAATGCACACATTAACTAAGTACAGTATGTATTTGTACTTGTATTACCAGATGACTGTCATGAGTTGACTGTGTTTTGAACTTCTCATGTATGTTCCCCCATATTCATTCTGTACTATGTACAGTGCTACTGAAGATGTTGGCACTATATAAATAAAAAATAATAATCTCTCAGGGTCTCTGGTGTTCAGATCTCTCCTCAGTACATAGCTCTGCCCATACCACAATTCATACATGTATTACACAATAATAAGGGCCTAAACATATGGCTGTGTATCTTACAGAACACCTCCCCCCCCCCCCCCCCCACCCCAGCTAGCTCACACCCTTCTAGAGGCTCCGGCAGGGAGCAAAGCAGGTTGCAGAGATTGGTGTGCTTGGATGTTGTTCTGTTGCTGACATTGTCTATGCCACGGTAACAAGCACCCAGCCATTACAGCAAGAACAGCAAGAATTTTTGTTTGCTGATTTAAAATCAAGGGAAAAAACTGACATATGATTCTCGACACAGCCATTGACTACAAAGACCAGAGCAGAAGTGCGTGTATTGCTGTTTGTGGCAAGTCTAAGTGCTAAGCTAAAGTAAACTTAGTGCTCTTCTCTGCCTTAAAGTTATATGATTTTCTTTTATTTAGATCTTTTAAGTGCAACACATTTTTTGATTAATAGTATTATTGAAAAATCAAACCAATCCATCATACTCATGTCTGTACTGATCCCCCTACTGTATCCTAGCCTCATGGGCGTCTGCAGAAAATTTTCCAGGGGGGGGGCAAAAAGTGGGGAGCAAAAAGCGGGGCAGCGCGCCGCGCCACAAATTTGGGTTGGTGTTCGCGCGCCAAAAAATTGAGGTACGTCATAAAATGGGTGTGGTCATGAACCAGAATGTGGGTGTGGTCGTGGGTGGAGACAAGTTTACATGAACTAAGCAATGGTGGGACATTAGATTAGGACAGTGGTGGCGAACCTTTTGGAGGTCGAGTGTCCAAACTGCAAAGTCGCTTTACTATCACAAAGTGCCAACAGCAATTTAAACTAAATACAAACGTTTTAACTCATACATGAACATTATGGAAAATTAAGTTTTTTTTTTTTTTTTTTCTCTCGTTGCTCTGATATATACAGGATGTTTAGAAGGGAATACGGAGTTATTATTGGAAGGGTCAGCTCGGCTAGTTTGGGAAGGCTAACCTTGGCAGCAGGAAGGACAGAATATAAATAAAAAGGAAAGGGGGTAGAGGTGGGTTTTTAGGGGCAAGGTTAATAGGTATAAGGAAGAGACTAGCTTTGATAATTTGCACTTGATATATAAGGGATAATGGGGGGGAGGGGGCTAGGGGGGAATATTATAGTGTGTAGGATGAATAGGGTGAAGAATAACACTATCAAAATACACAAGGAGTAGTGAAATAAGAGACTAAGACACAATAGGTAAAATAGGTACACAAGGTATTAGACCCAGAATATGAACTTTAAATAGTGGGGAGACAAAGAAGGAGTAGAAGTACAATAAGGTGGGGAGAGGTTAGAATATACACAAGATGGTCCTGATAGCTGCCAAGGAACTGCCTCTGGGAATGGATGGGAGGATTTGGCCAAAGGTCTTAACCGAGCTGATCAAGCATTAACACCATCTAGAAAATGTGTGAAATGTGAGAGGCCTAAGGATAAATAGGTATCGGGTGGCCGACTGGAGGAGGCTAATAAGGACACTTAGAGGGGAATTGATATATATACACGAGGGGATGGGGTTGGGTAAAAAAGGTATAGGGGAACGCTAAAATATAAGAACATAGTGGGGGGAGGAGATTCACTATGGGTGGCGATGAGTGACATCACACATAAATGGAGAAGAATCTAAAGTAGGGATAGAGAAGAGTACACTTAGAGCTAAGAGGAAGATGCCACCCCCACTCGGCCACTCTGAATAAGGAGAATGTAAAGGGTGTCCCCCCTTTTTTTTTTTTTTTTTTCTCCCTCTTCTCCCCCCCCTCTGCCCAGGAGATAATTGATCCAGGTTTGGAATATCCAGGGAGAACGGAGAGGGGGGGATCGGGGGGAGGGGAGGTCTGTCATTCTGGGTCTTCATGCAACACTATACCCCACAGGGCCGAGGGCCCAATAGACGTAGGGAAAAAATTAATAAGACCTACAAGATAGGAGCAGATGGCTCAAAGGCACCCAAAGGGAGTGCCAATGCAGATACGATTTGCATAGAAAATAAACTAGGTATGTATGACAGGAGATGTGGATTGGAAGCAGGTGTGTATGGGAGAGGTGAATGGATGGAGAGGGGGAGGGGGCGAGGAAGGCGGAGGGCCCTAGATCTGAGGAAGATAGATGAATGGTCTTAAAATAATGTCCCTGAATGCTCGAGGTCTCAATAAACCAGAAAAGAGGTCTTCTCTGTTACAAGAGATGCATAGGGCTAAAATTAATGTAGCATTTATACAGGAAACACATTTTAAAAACCCAGCACACCCAAAACTAATAAACAAGAGATATCCCCAGGCTATATACAGCAGTGCAAGCGAGGAAAAAAAGACGGGAGTCGCTATTATATTTGCTAGGGAGGTGACATTGCAGGAGGAAGAAGTCTATAGAGATGGGGAAGGGAGATTCCTCTTGGTAAAGGGAACATTTGAAAATAGGAAAATAACACTGGGAGTCTTTTATGCCCCAAATAGTAAACAATTGAATTTTCTAGAACAGTATCTGAGAGCGATAGATGACTTTGCTGAGGGGGATATAATACTAGGAGGAGATATGAACTTTACGCTTGAACCGGCAATAGACTCGTCCTCCGGTAAAACTTTTCTCACCTATAAAGGAATCAAAAGGGGTAGAAAAATGTTGCAAGATAGACAGCTTTTAGATATCTGGCGTCTCCAGCATCCCACGACAAAAGATTATACATTTTATTCGGCCCTACATAACATGTACTCACGTATAGACTGTTTTATGATATCTCACCATCTTCTCTCTGAGTCACTGGATTCATCTATAGGCATTGCTACCCTCTCGGACCACGCCCCCGTATACTTGAAAATAATATTAACAACCAAAAAAGGGAGACCCCCACAATGGAGATTAAACTCATATTTGCTACAAAGAGAAGAAGTCAGAAATAGAATTAAGGATAATATAGAGCTATATTTTAACACCAACAAAGGAGAGGAGACCTCACATATGATCACCTGGGAAGCGCATAAATGCGTGATTAGGGGATATCTTATTCAAGAGGGAAGCAGGGCCAAGAGGGAAGGAGAAAGGATAAAAAAGGAATTATTGAATGAAATTGAGAGACTGGAAAGAGAACACAAAGAAACAAGGATGAGTGATACCCTAGGTAAGTTGACAATAGAAAGGGAAAAATATAAAAAATTAATGTTTACACGAGCTAGGTTCGCGTTCCAGAGATGTCAGAAAACCTACTATGAACACGGGAATAAAGAAGGAAGATTTTTGGCAAGAGCTTTAAAAAACCAGCAGCAGGCTAATTATGTCCCGTTTATCAATGATGCTCATTCTAAGAGACATCATAGAAACGAATCAATGGCGAGAGTGTTTAAAGATTTTTATGAGAAACTATATGGAATAGGAAAAAAGGAGACAGACAATCAGAGAGTTAAAAGAAATAGGGAAATAGATGACTATATCCAGGAATCTGGACTGCCGAAATTATCGGAAGAAGATAGGAAAAGATTAGAAGAGCCTATTTCAATAGAAGAAGTAAAAAGGGCCATAATACATGCTTCAGTTGGTAAAGCACCTGGACCGGATGGATTTGGAGCGGAATACTACAAATGCTTCGAGCCCATCCTGGCCCCACATCTGGCGGATGCACTGAATTTGTTGGTGGAGAGAGGGGACAGATGTGCCCAATTTGGGAGAGATTCTCTGGAATCGCAGATTACGGTAATAATGAAAAAAGATAAAGATCCAAGCCAATGTTCCAGCTATAGACCAATATCATTGTTGAATGTCGACCTGAAATTAGGAGCACATATATTGGCAACACGGTTAACAGGACTGATCCCGGAACTGATCCATCCGGACCAGGCCGGGTTTATATTACATAGGGAGACACGTGATAATGTCACTAGAGCAGTGATGCTCTTACAACACGCCAAAGAATCCCAGTCACCTGTCGTGTGCCTCTCGACGGACGCCGAGAAGGCATTTGACAGGGTAGACTGGGACTTCATGAAAGCAGTCCTCAGACATATAGGGTTGGGGGAGAAGATGCTAAGTCGGATACTAGCTTTATATTCTACCCCGATGGCCAGAATAAAAGTAAACGGCACTCTATCAGGGCATTTCCAGATATTTAATGGAACCCGACAGGGTTGTCCCCTCTCTCCACTAATATTTGTGCTGACGCTAGAGCCATTTTTGAGGAGGGTAAGAACAAATGTGGACATAGGGGGACTGGTATTGGGGGATAGGACGCATAAAGTGGCAGGTTTTGCAGACGACCTCTTATTTTTTCTGACAAATCCGAGGGTGTCATTACCATGTTTGTTGACGGAATTTAATAGATATAGATACCTCTCTAAATTTAAAATCAACTGGGAGAAATGTGAGGCCCTAGGAATAGAGATAGAACAGAAAGAGATTGAGCAATTAAAAGAAAACTTCCCTATTAAATGGGTTTCACCTACATTAAGGTATTTAGGGATAACCATATCACCAGATGTACATATTTTATATCGGAGTAATTACAAAGGCATAGCGTCAGAGGTAAAAAGGGATTTGAGTAGATGGAATAGACCGGAATTCTCATGGTTTGGAAGAATTAGTATACTCAAAATGAATGTGATGCCGAGACTGATATATATTTTTCAATCACTACCTATTGCAGTCCCGGCCTCCTACTTTGCCCTATTAAGAAAGGAATTTTTGAGATTTATCTGGTACTCCAAGCCACCACGTATGAAACATAAGCTAATGACCCAGCCCAAGGAGAAAGGTGGACTGGCGGTCCCGAACCCACAGCTATACCATGCAGCAGCCTCCCTAAATAGAATTGTAGACTGGCATAAAAATAAAAGAGAAAAAATCTGGATTGAAATGGAGCAGCTCCTGGTGAACACACCTTTGACAGGGCTGCCCTGGCTGAATAGAAAGGTAAGTAATATGCATCCAGCGGGTTGCTTTCTACAGAATGCATTAAAAACACTATACTTGTATAGGCGGAAGATCCAGCTGATTAATCAGCCTTCACCGCTCTTACCGGTCTTGGACAATCCAGATTTCGGACAGGGATGCCAGAAGAACTCCTATGGGTCATGGAGGGGACAATACCCACTAAGAGCAAAGATGCTAGTGAGGCAAGGTGAGTGGGAGACTTTGGATAGGTTCTATGAGGACACATCGAGCCGTAAAATAGAACAGTGGAGTCTCATACAATTTAGATCATTCCTTATGACACAGGGTACAAGAGGCGACTTTTCTAGAGAATTAACTCCGTTTGAGAAACTATGTATGGAAGAAGGGCGAAGTAAGGGCTCCCTTTCAAAAATCTATAATATGCTTAATGTAGGCCAAGAACTGACAAGTAATTGGAGAACTAAATGGCAGAGAGATATACAAAGGGAACTTACGGAAGAGGAGTGGAAAAATGTCCTGTACTTCATGCATAGGAGTTCGGTTTCTACCAGGATCCAGGAAGCGGGAGTGAAGTTGGTGAGTAGATGGTATTACACCCCTGACAGACTGGGAAAGATGTTTGGGGGCGCGGACGTGGGATGCTGGAGATGCAATAGGGAAAGGGGGACCCTGATACATATCTTCTGGAGTTGCCCTAATATCAAGCCATATTGGAAGGAAGTGAGAAAATATATAAGGGAAATAATGGGATGGGAGCCACCGGAAAAACCAGAGTTCTTTCTCCTGCATGTTACTTCAATGAACATAGAGAAATATAAGAACTCAATTATAAAACATTTCATAAATGCGGCAAAAATATTGATACCGAGATGGTGGAAAACAACACATACTCCAACAATAAGTAAATGGCTGAGAGAGGTGACTCATATATATAATATGGAACAATTAGTCCAAGAAAATAGAGGTAGGGAAAAGAAATTAAAGCAGACCTGGAAAAAGTGGGAAGAATTCATAGAAACTGAAGAATATGGAAATATAGTGGGTAATGACGAACAGGAAGGTGAGACAGAGTATTCCTAAGGGACAGGTGAAAAGATAATGTATTAAGGAGGAGTTTAGTAGAAAGAGGTTTCTCTGGGATCTCCGCTTACACTCGTTTCTCCCCCCTCCAGGAGGAGTAAATGTATTAAGGTGGGATATATGTAGTGTTTGGGAGGAAGAGAGTGAAATGGCAGTGGGTATGTGGATAGAGGGATGAATGGGAAAAGAGAATGAGAATGGAAGGAACAATGGATGTTGAAATGATAGCATTTAGTTCTAATAAGGTTTTCTATTGAAGGGACCCTCGGACATATAAGGACATGGGAGTGAAATGGCTTAGAGGGGAATGAAAAATGGAAAATGGTTTTAATAATTTTGATATATGATATCTTGGTAAAGAATTATATGAAAGTTGATATGTAAAGAATTCCTTTTGTATTTGCTACGGCTGAACGTATGTAAAATACTTTTTCTTTGGGAAAAATAAAGAATAAATAAAAAAAAAGAAAATTAAGTTGAAAATAAACTGTGAAGATAAACAATTTCATCCATCGTACTCCTGAAAAAAATTATTCATTTTTTTTAGAACCTCCCAGTTTCATTTTCTGTTTTAAAAAGCGGAAAAAGTAGGTTTAATGCTATTGTCTCATATGATGATGATTCAGCTTTTTCCATAGTCTCGCAGTTAGCAATCATGTGACCCCCAACAAGACAAATTCAGCAATCATGAGCCCCCCCCATCAAGACAAATTCAGCAATCATGAGGCCCCCAACATGACCAACTCAGCAATCATGAGGCCCCCAACAAGACAAATTCAGCAATTATGAGGCCCCCAACAAGACAAATTCAGCAATCATGAGGCCCCCAACAAGACAAATTCAGCAATCTTGAGGCCCCCAACAAATCATGAGGCCCCCAACAAGACAAAGTCAGTAACCATGAGGCCCGCAACAAGACAAATTCAGCAGTCATGAGGCACATAAATAGACAGCTTTTCACATAAATAGGCAGAATGCCCCCTTAATATGTAGACACCTCTCACCTGGCAGCAGTTCCCCAAAATACACTCAATCTGACAGCAGTGGTTCCCCAAAAATAGGTAGCCCCAGGTCTATAGGTGTCCCCAGAATAGGTGGCCAGTGGTATAGATGTTTTAAAAAGCGGAAAAAGTAGGTTTAATGCTATTGTCTCATATGATGATGATTCAGCTTTTTCCATAGTCTCGCAGTTAGCAATCATGTGACCCCCAACAAGACAAATTCAGCAATCATGAGCCCCCCCCCCCCCATCAAGACAAATTCAGCAATCATGAGGCCCCCAACATGACCAACTCAGCAATCATGAGGCCCCCAACAAGACAAATTCAGCAATTATGAGGCCCCCAACAAGACAAATTCAGCAATCATGAGGCCCCCAACAAGACAAATTCAGCAATCTTGAGGCCCCCAACAAATCATGAGGCCCCCAACAAGACAAAGTCAGTAACCATGAGGCCCGCAACAAGACAAATTCAGCAGTCATGAGGCACATAAATAGACAGCTTTTCACATAAATAGGCAGAATGCCCCCTTAATATGTAGACACCTCTCACCTGGCAGCAGTTCCCCAAAATACACTCAATCTGACAGCAGTGGTTCCCCAAAAATAGGTAGCCCCAGGTCTATAGGTGTCCCCAGAATAGGTGGCCAGCGGTATAGATGTCCCCAGAACTGGTAGCCAGGGGTAGAGATGTCCCCAGAAAAGGTAGGCAGGGGTATATGTGCCCAGTATATGTAGGCAGGGGTATAATGTCCCCAGTATATGTAGGCAGGGGTATAATGTCCCCAGTATATGTAGGCAGGGGTATATATCCCAGTATATGTAGGCAGGGGTATGTGTCCCAGTATATGTAGGCAGGGGGATATGTCCCAGTATATGTAGCCAGGGGTATATGTCCCAGTGTATGTAGGCAGGGGGTATATGTCCCAGTATATGTAGGCAGGGGGTATATGTCCCAGTATATGTAGGCAGGGGGTATATGTCCCAGTATATGTAGGCAGGGGGTATATGTCCCAGTATATGTAGGCAGGGGGTATATGTCCCAGTATATGTAGGCAGGGGTATATGTCCCAGTATATGTAGGCAGGGGTATATGTCCCAGTATATGTAGGCAAGGGTATATGTCCCAGTATATGTAACCAGGGGGATATGTCCCAGTATATGTAGGCAGGTGTATATGTCCCAGTATATGTAGACAGGGGTATATGTAGCCAGGGGGATATGTCCCAGTATATGTAGGCAGGGGTATATGTCCCAGTATATGTAGGCAGGGGTATTATCTCCTCTGTAACACAACCCAGCCTGAAACCCTGTATTAATCTGAGACACAGCTATGCGCTTTGAGTCCTATGGGAGAAAAGCGCTTTACAAATGTTATTGTATTGTATTGTATTGTATTATTGTATATGTCCCAGTATATGTAGGCAGGGGTATATGTCCCAGTATATGTAGGCAGGGGTATATGTCCCAGTATATGTAGGCAGGGGATATATGTCCCAGTATATGTAGGCAGGGGGTATATGTCCCAGTATATGTAGCCAGGGGGATATGTCCCCAGAAAAAGTGGCCATGTGTGCAGGAGGAGGGGAGCAGCGCAGAGAAGAGGGAGAGCTATGGGCACTCACCTTAGGGGGCTCTCCCTCCCTCTCTCGCTCTCCCGTCCGGAATGAAGTGTGCAGCGGCTGGCAGCGGGCGGAACTTACCTCCTCTCGTCGCACGCGCCGGATGGATTAGCCGCTACTCTGGTCTGATCCAGACCAGAGTGCGGCACCAGAACTTCCGGCGCAGGAGTGAGACAAGGTAAGTTCCGCCCACTGCCAGCCGCTGCACACTTCATTCCGGAGGGGACAGCGAGGTAGAGAGAGCCCCCTAAGGTGAGGGAAGGCGGGGGAGACGTCCGCCCTTCCCCACTGTGCCCATAGCTCTCTCTCTTCTCTGCGCTGTTCCCCTCCTGCTGGCTGCACGGGCACGCGGCCAGGGGGGGGGGGGCAGCGGGCGGCCAGGCTCGGGCAGATGCCCGGTTTTGCCGTATGTGCGGACGCCCTACATCCTGGCAATTCCCATCAGGCATATACAGTATATGCTAGTAGTAATAATAATAAGAGGTGATTAGGCTGTAGATGGGGGGTGTGCAGTTTTAGAGAATAATAATACAGGGTGATGAGAATATAGATTGGAGCGTTGTGCAGTGATAGAAAAAATAAGAATACAATTACAATAGCACTAGATGGCTGGCTGCCGGCGAGTCTACAAACAGACGCTGCAGTTAGCTTAATTAACACAAGATGGCAACGTCACTCCAACCAGGTGGAACGCACAGGCAGGAAATAATGAAGCCAAAGATGGGAAATGATGTTAAACAGCCTGTAGTGATGCGACACTCGTTGAAAGAGGTAATTGTGTGATTGTTATTATATATTGTGCAGAGTAGAGGTCGGGGGACATACTTGTTATATATTGGGCAGAGCAGAGGTTGGGGTGGACATACTTGTTATATATTGGGCAGGGCAGAGGTCGGGGTGGAAATACTTGTTATATATTGGGCAGAGCAGAGGTCGGGGTGGGCATACTTGTTATGTATTGGGCAGAGCAGAGGTCGGGGTGGATATACTTGTTATATATTGGGCAGAGCAGAGGTCGGGGTGGACATACTTGTTATATATTGGGCAGAGCAGAGGTCGGGGTGGACATACCTGTTATATATTGGGCAGAGCAGAGGTCGGGGTGGGCATACTTGTTATATATTGGGCAGAGCAGAGGTCGGGGTGGACATAATTGTTATATATTGGGCATAGCAGAGGTCGGGGTGGGCATACTTGTTATATATTGGGCAGAGCAGAGGTCGGGGTGGTCAAACGTGTTATATATTGGGCAGAGCAGAGGTCGGGGTGGACATACTAGTTATATATTGGGCAGAGCAAAGGTCGGGGTGGACATACTTGTTATATATTGGGCAGAGCAGAGGCCTGGGGGAACATACTTGTTATATATTGGGCAGAGCAGAGGTCGGGGTGGACATACTTGTTATATATTGGGCAGAGCAGAGGTCGCGGTTGACATACTTGTTATATATTGGGCAGAGCAGAGGTGGGGGTGGACATACTTGTTATATATTGGGCAGAGCAGAGGTCGTGGTGGACATACTGGTTATATATTGGGCAGAGCACAGGTCGGGTGGACATACTTGTTATATATTGGGCAGATCAGAGGTGGGGGTGGACATACTTGTTATATATTGGGCAGAGCAGAGGTCGGGGTGGACATACTTGTTATATATTGGGCAGAGCAGAGGTCGGGGTGGACATACTTGTTATATATCGGGCAGAGCAGAGGTCGGGGTGGACATACTTTGTTACAAAGGAGGTCGTAGTACTCATGTCACTATTCTGATCATCCCCCTTGAAGTAATTGCCATACAAGATACTTTTATATAACTGCTGTGACTTGTTTGCCAGATTTCTACTGTCCCCCTACATGTGCCATAAATTATGGCTGGCATCTCACCTTCCTAGTATTAATTCAGTCACATCACATAGACAAGAAAAGATGTATATGGAATATAGCCATGTCCCTCCAGTGCCGGCATCTCACCTTCCTAGTAATAATTCACATCACAGAGACAAGAGAAGATGTATATGGAATATAGCCATGTCCCTCCAGTGCTGGCATCTCACCTTCCTAGTAATAATTTACATCACAGAGACAAGAGAAGATGTATATGGAATATAGCCCTGTCCCTCCAGTGCTGGCATCTCACTTTCCTAGTAATAATTCAGTCACATCACAGAGACAAGAGAAGATGTATATGGAATATAGTCATGTCCCTCCAGTGCCGGCATCTCACCTTCCTAGTAATAATTCAGTCACATCACAGAGACTAGAGAAGATGTATATGGAATATAGCCATGTCCCTACAGTGCGGCATCTCACCTTCCTAGTAATAATTCACATCACAGAGACAAGAGAAGATGTATATGGAATATAGCCATGTCCCTCCAGTGCTGGCATCTCACCTTCCTAGTAATAATTCACATCACAGAGACAGGAGAAGATGTATATGGAATATAGCCATGTCCCTCCAGTGCCGGCATCTCACCTTCCTAGTAATAATTCAGTCACATCACAGAGACAAGAGAAGATGTATATGGAATATAGCCATGTCCCTCCAGTGCTGGCATCTCACCTTCCTAGTAATAATTCACATCACAGAGACAGGAGAAGATGTATATGGAATATAGCCATGTCCCTCCAGTGCTGGCCTCTCACCTTCCTAGTAATAATTCAGTCACATCGCAGAGACAAGAGAAGATGTATATGGAATATAGCCATGTCCCTCCAGTGCTGGCATCTCACCTTCCTAGTAATAATTCACATCACAGAGACAAGAGAAGATGTATATGGAATACAGCCATGTCCCTCCAGTGCTGGCATCTCACTTTCCTAGTAATAATTCAGTCACATCACAGAGACAAGAGAAGATGTATATGGAATATAGCCATGTCCCTCCAGTGCCGGCATCTCACCTTCCTAGTAATAATTCACATCACAGAGACAAGAGAAGATGTATATGGAATATAGCCATGTCCCTCCAGTGCTGGCATCTCACCTTCCTAGTAATAATTCACATCACAGAGACAAGAGAAGATGTATATGGAATATAGCCATGTCCCTCCAGTGCTGGCATCTCACCTTCCTAGTAATAATTCACATCACAGAGACAAGAGAAGATGTATATGGAATATAGCCCTGTCCCCCAGTGCCGGCATCTCACCTTCCTGGTTATAATTCAGTCACATCACAGAGACTAGAGAAGATGTATATGGAATATAGCCATGTCCCTCCAGTGCTGGCCTCTCACCTTCCTAGTAATAATTCAGTCACATCGCAGAGACAAGAGAAGATGTATATGGAATATAGCCATGTCCCTCCAGTGCTGGCATCTCACCTTCCTAGTAAATAAGTCAGTCACATCACAGAGACAAGAGAATATGTATATGGAATATAGCCATGTCCCTCCAGTGCTGGCATCTCACCTTCCTAGTAATAATTCAGTCACATCACAGAGACAAGAGAAGATGTATATGGAATATAGCCATGTCCCTCCAGTGCTAGTATCTCACCTTCCTAGTAATAATTCAGTCACATCACAGAGACAAGAGAAGATGTATATGGAATATAGCCATGTCCCTCCAGTGCTGGCCTCTCACCTTCCTAGTAATAATTCAGTCACATCGCAGAGACAAGAGAAGATGTATATGGAATATAGCCATGTCCCTCCAGTGCTGGCCTCTCACCTTCCTAGTAAATAATTCAGTCACATCACAGAGACAAGAGAAGATGTATATGGAATATAGCCATGTCCCTCCAGTGCTGGCATCTCACCTTCCTAGTAATAATTCAGTCACATCACAGAGACAAGAGAAGATGTATATGGAATATAGCCATGTCCCTCCAGTGCCGGCATCTCACCTTCCTAGTAATAATTCACATCACAGAGACAAGAGAAGATGTATATGGAATATAGCCATGTCCCTCCAGTGCCATCATCTCACCTTCCTAGTAATAATTCAGTCACATCACAGAGACAAGAGAAGATGTATATGGAATATAGCCATGTCCCTCCAGTGCTGGCCTCTCACCTTCCTAGTAATAATTCAGTCACATCGCAGAGACAAGAGAAGATGTATATGGATTATAGCCATGTCCCTCCAGTGCTGGCATCTCACCTTCCTAGTAATAATTCACATCACAGAGACAAGAGAAGATGTATATGGAATACAGCCATGTCCCTCCAGTGCTGGCATCTCACTTTCCTAGTAATAATTCAGTCACATCACAGAGACAAGAGAAGATGTATATGGAATATAGCCATGTCCCTCCAGTGCCGGCATCTCACCTTCCTAGTAATAATTCACATCACAGAGACAAGAGAAGATGTATATGGAATATAGCCATGTCCCTCCAGTGCTGGTATCTCACCTTCCTAGTAATAATTCACATCACAGAGACAAGAGAAGATGTATATGGAATATAGCCATGTCCCTCCAGTGCTGGCATCTCACCTTCCTAGTAATAATTCACATCACAGAGACAAGAGAAGATGTATATGGAATATAGCCCTGTCCCCCAGTGCCGGCATCTCACCTTCCTGGTAATAATTCAGTCACATCACAGAGACTAGAGAAGATGTATATGGAATATAGCCATGTCCCTCCAGTGCTGGCCTCTCACCTTTCTAGTAATAATTCAGTCACATCGCAGAGACAAGAGAAGATGTATATGGAATATAGCCATGTCCCTCCAGTGCTGGCATCTCACCTTCCTAATAAATAATTCAGTCACATCACAGAGACAAGAGAAGATGTATATGGAATATAGCCATGTCCCTCCAGTGCTGGCATCTCACCTTCCTAGTAATAATTCAGTCACATCACAGAGACAAGAGAAGATGTATATGGAATATAGCCATGTCCCTCCAGTGCTAGTATCTCACCTTCCTAGTAATAATTCACATCACAGAGACAAGAGAAGATGTATATGGAATACAGCCATGTCCCTCCAGTGCTGGCATCTCACGTTCCTAGTAATAATTCAGTCACATCACAGAGACAAGAGAAGATGTATATGGAATATAGCCATGTCCCTTCAGTGCCGGCATCTCACCTTCCTAGTAATAATTCACATCACAGAGACAAGAGAAGATGTATATGGAATATAGCCATGTCCCTCCAGTGCCAGCATCTCACCTTCCTAGTAATAATTCAGTCACATCACAGAGACAAGAGAATATGTATATGGAATATAGCCATGTCCCTCCAGTGCTGGCATCTCACCTTCCTAGTAATAATTCAGTCACATCACAGAGACAAGAGAAGATGTATATGGAATATAGCCATGTCCCTCCAGTGCTAGTATCTCACCTTCCTAGTAATAATTCACATCACAGAGACAAGAGAAGATGTATATGGAATACAGCCATGTCCCTCCAGTGCTGGCATCTCACTTTCCTAGTAATAATTCAGTCACATCACAGAGACAAGAGAAGATGTATAAGGAATGTAGCCATGTCCCTCCAGTGCCGGCATCTCACCTTCCTAGTAATAATTCAGTCACATCACAGAGACAAGAGAAGATGTATATGGAATATAGCCATGTCCCTCCAGTGCCGGCATCTCACCTTCCTAGTAATAACTCACATCACAGAGACAGGAGAAGATGTATATGGAATATAGCCATATCCCTCCAGTGCTGGCATCTCACTTTCCTAGTAATAATTCAGTCACATCACAGAGACAAGAGAAGATGTATATGGAATGTAGCCATGTCCCTCCAGTGCTGGCATCTCACCTTCCCAGTAATAACTCAGTCACATCACAGAGACAAGAGAAGATGTATATGGAATATAGCCATGTCCCCCCAGTGCTGGCATCTCACCTTCCTAGTAATAATTCAGTCACATCACAGAGATAAGAGAAGATGTATATGGAATATAGCCATGTCCCCCCCAGTGCCGGCATCTCACCTTCCTAGTAATAATTCAGTCACATCACAGAGACAAGAGAAGATGTATATGGAATATAGCCATGTCCCCCCAGTGCTGGCATCTCACCTTCCTAGTAATAATTCAGCCACATCACAGAGACAAGAGAAGATGTATATGGAATAAAGCCATGTCCCTCCAGTGCTGGCATCTCACCTTCCTAGTAATAACTCAGTTACATCACAGAGACAAGAGAAGATGTATATGGAATATAGCCATGTCCCTCCAGTGCCGGCATCTCACCTTCCTAGTAATAATTCAGTCATATCACAGCGACAAGAGAAGATGTATATGGAATATAGCCATGTCCCCCCAGTGCTGGCATCTCACCTTCCTAGTAATAACTCACATCGCAGAGACAAGAGAAGATGTATATGGAATGTAGACATGTCCCTCCAGTGCTGGCATCTCACTTTCCTAGTAATAATTCAGTCACATCACAGAGACAAGAGAAGATGTATATGGAATATAGCCATGTCCCCCCAGTGCCGGCATCTCACCTTCCTAGTAATAACTCCCATCACAGAGACAAGAGGAGATGTATATGGAATATAGCCATGTCTCTCCAGTGCTGGCATCTCACCTTTCTAGTAATAATTCAGTCACATCACAGAGATAAGAGAATATGTATTTAGAATACAGCCATGTCCCAGTGCCAGCATCTCACCTTCCTAGTAATAATTCAGTCACATCACAGAGATAAGAGAAGATGTATATGGAATACAGCCATGTCCCTCCAGTGCCAGCATCTCACCTTCCTAGTAATAATTCAGTCACATCACAGAGACAAGAGAAGATGTATATGGAATATAGCCATGTCCCTCCAGTGTCCGCATCGCACCTTCCTAGTAATAATTCAGTCATATCACAGAGACAAGAAAAAGATGTATATGGAATATAGCCATGTCCCCCCAGTGCTGGCATCTCACCTTCCTAGTAATCATTCAGTCATATCACAGAGACAAAAGAAGATGTATATGGAATATAGCCATGTCCCCCCAGTGCTGGCATATCACCTTCCTAGTAATAATTCAGCCACATCACAGAGGCAAGAGAAGATGTATATGGAATATAGCCATGTCCCTCCAGTGCTGGCATCTCACCTTCCTAGTAATAACTCAGTTACATCACAGAGACAAGAGAAGATGTATATGGAATATAGCCATGTCCCCCCAGTGCTGGCATCTCACCTTCCTAGTAATAATTCAGCCACATCACAGAGACAAGAGAAGATGTATATGGAATAAAGCCATGTCCCTCCAGTGCTGGCATCTCACCTTCCTAGTAATAACTCAGTTACATCACAGAGACAAGAGAAGATGTATATGGAATATAGCCATGTCCCTCCAGTGCCGGCATCTCACCTTCCTAGTAATAATTCAGTCACATCACAGAGACAAGAGAAGATGTATATGGAATATAGCCATGTCCCTCCAGTGCTGGCATCTCACCTTCCTAGTAATAATTCAGTCACATCACATAGACAAGAGAAGATGTATATATTATATAGCCATGTCCCTCCAGTGCTGGCATATCACCTTCCTAGTAATCATTCAGTCATATCACAGAGACAAGAGAAGATGTATATGGAATATAGCCATGTCCCTCCAGTGCTGGCATCTCACCTTCCTAGTAAATAATTCAGTCACATCACAGAGACAAGAGAAGATGTATATGGAATATAGCCATGTCCCTCCAGTGCTGGCATCTCACCTTCCTAGTAATAATTCAGTCACATCACAGAGACAGGAGAAGATGTATATGGAATATAGCCATGTCCCTCCAGTGCCGGCATCTCACTTTCCTAGTAATAATTCAGTCACATCACAGAGACAAGAGAATGGCCATATCCCTCCCCCCCCCCCCCCCACACCCCATTTTCAGTGCCCCTGGAGGCACAACTAGCTGTCTATATTGGGGAGGCGTGTCGTCTAATACATCCGTCTACCTAAACTAGGGAGGGAGCTACCTAACAGCAGGGGAACATTTTGCTATCTAAACTCCAATTCTAGTCTTTTTTTTTTCAACCGTGAAAATAAAAGGGTTTTTTGTTTTTTTCTATAAACTAATTGAGTCAGACTACCTGGAGGTAAATCTACCACTACCTCCCTTTAAAGTGTACCTGAGATGGGGCATGAGAAAAATATTATACATACATGGAGCTTCCTCCAGCCCCCCCCCAGGCTGATCGCTCCCTCGCTGTCCTCTGCCTCCTTTATCCTCCAAAATTGTCCCCCGAAAGTCCTCCATTCACTGCAGACGCGGTCTGGCCATGGATGCTCCTCTGTCACACCCCCATTATCGGGAGCTTATGCACATCACGCCTCAGATCAGAGGAGTTTCCAGGAAGAATTGCGGAAGATCCAGGTGGCATGGCAAGAAAACGAGGGAGCGATCAGTCTGGAGGGGGCTGGAGGAAGCCCCAGGTATGTATCATTTTTTTCTCCTGCCTCATCTCAGGTTTCCTTTAAGCTGTTTTCAGTGTATTTTTGCACCTCTGTTATCCTGATCATTGATGCCTATTGATAGCCGCCCTTGGTGGAGGGATGCATATATTACACTACAGAGAGTGACTGTTTACCCTTAGTGCTGTCAGGTCTGCTCTCTCCAGCTGCCTATACAGTGGTTGGCTTTTGGGGTAACCTACGTTTGTGAGTATTACTATTGTCAAGTTTACAATCAATATCATCCACTAGCACTGCACACCACATTATATCGGGCTCTCGGTCTCTCCTCCTCAGTTGTTGCCTTACATCTGCTACCTACACCGGGGCGGCACAATCTCAGGGGGGACACTGTGTAATCTCTGCTTCTAGTGGTGGACAGCCTTGTCCCGGCCCTGGTAGTGGTCATCTCACTTCCCCTCCAGAATAGATCAGTTAGGAGGTTGGAGATGTGATTGATGTCCTTATGTTTAATGATAATGGGAGGGACTGAAGCAGGTGAAGGTCTCGCTATATAAAGCATAAGGGGGTACACACATTTTATTGTAATTGGACAATCATACCCCTTCCATGTAGTATGGGGGCTTGCCTGCACAATCTGTTAAGAGTACTTAAATATATGTTTGCCCTCATATTACCTGAATGTGGTCAAATTGGCCAATCAATACTGGATGTGTGTAAGTCTTCCAAATACTGAAATTGGCAAATCAGGCCAGATTCATTGCTGTGTTACCAATGGCTGGAGTGACAAAGACTTTATATAGCTGAGAGATTTGTGACTGTTATACCAGGTAATGGGGGAATGTTTAGTGATATGAAGGGTGTGAGCAGAATCCAGGCGCATACATCTGTAAGGAAAGCTTATGTTATCAGTGACCAGCTTTATATAGCTGAGAAGTGGCTGATGGGAATGTTATACCAGGTAATGGGGGAATGTTTAGTGATATGAAGGATGTGAGCAGAATCCAGGCACCTACATCTCTCAGGAGAGCTTATGTTATCAGTGACTGGCTTTATATGGCTGAGAAGTGGCTGATGGGAATGTTATACCAGGTAATGGGGGGATGGTTAGTGATATGAAGGGTGTGAGCAGAATCCAGGCGCGTACATCTGTAAGGAGAGCTTATGTTATCAGTGACTGGCTTTATATGGCTGAGAAGTGGCTGATGGGAATGTTATACCAGGTAATGGGGAATGTTTGGTGATATGAAGGGTGTGAGCAGAATCCAGGCACATACATCTGTAAGGAGAGCTTATGTTATCAGTGACCAGCTTTATATAGCTGAGAGGTGGCTGATGGGAATGTTATACCAGGTAATGGGGAATGTTTGGTGATATGAAGGGTGTGAGCAGAATACAGGCGCATACATCTGTAGGGAGAGCTTATGTTATCAGTGACTGGCTTTATATGGCTGAGAAGTGGCTGATGGGAATGTTATACCAGGTAATGGGGGAGTGGTTAGTGATATGAAGGGTGTGAGCAGAATCCAGGCGCATACATCTGTAAGGAGAGCTTATGTTATCAGTGACCGCCTTTATATGGCTGAGAAGTGGCTGATGGGAATGTTATACCAGGTAATGGGGGAATGTTTAGTGATATGAGGGGTGTGAGCAGAATCCAGGCGCATACATCTGTAAGGAGAGATTATGTTATCAGTGACCGGCTTTATATGGCTGAGAAGTGGCTGATGGGAATGTTATACCAGGTAATGGGGGGAATGGTTAGTGATATAAAGGGTGTGAGCAGAATCCAGGCGCATACATCTGTAGGGAGAGCTTATATTATCAGTGACTGGCTTTATATGGCTGAGAAGTGGCTGATGGGAATGTTATACCAGGTAATGGGGGAATGTTTAGTGATATGAAGGGTGTGAGCAGAATCCAGCCACATACATCTGTAAGGAGAGCTTATGTTATCAGTGACTGGCTTTATATGGCTGAGAAGTGGCTGATGGGAATGTTATACCAGGTAATGGGGGAATGTTTAGTGATATGAAGGGTGTGAGCAGAATCCAGCCGCATACATCTCTCAGGAGAGCTTATGTTATCAGTGACTGGCTTTATATGGCCGAGAAGTGGCTGATGGGAATGTTATACCAGGTAATGGAGGAATGATTAGTGATATGAAGGGTGTGAGCAGAATCCAGCCGCATACATCTCTCAGGAGAGCTTATGTTATCAGTGACTGGCTTTATATGGCTGAGAAGTGGCTGATGGGAATGTTATACCAGGTAATGGGGGAATGTTTAGTGATATGAAGGGTGTGAGCAGAATCCAGCCGCATACATCTGTAAGGAGAGCTTATATTATCAGTGACTGGCTTTATATGGCTGAGAAGTGGCTGATGGGAATGTTATACCAGGTAATGGGGGAATGTTTAGTGATATGAAGGGTGTGAGCAGAATCCAGCCGCATACATCTGTAAGGAGAGAGCTTATGTTATCAGTGACTGGCTTTATATGGCTGAGAAGTGGCTGATGGGAATGTTATACCAGGTAATGGGGGAATGTTTAGTGATATGAAGGGTGTGAGCAGAATCCAGGCACATACATCTGTAAGGAGAGCTTATGTTATCAGTGACTGGCTTTATATGGCTGAGAAGAGGCTGATGGGAATGTTATACCAGGTAATGGGGGAATGTTTAGTGATATGAAGGGTGTGAGCAGAATCCAGCCGCATACATCTCTCAGGAGAGCTTATGTTATCAGTGACTGGCTTTATATGGCTGAGAAGTGGCTGATGGGAATGTTATACCAGGTAATGGGGGAATGTTTAGTGATATGAAGGGTGTGAGCAGAATCCAGCCGCATACATCTGTAAGGAGAGAGCTTATGTTATCAGTGACTGGCTTTATATAGCTGAGAAGTGGCTGATGGGAATGTTATACCAGGTAATGGGGGAATGTTTAGTGATATGAAGGGTGTGAGCAGAATCCAGCCGCATACATCTCTCAGGCGAGAGCTTGCAGGGAGTAGTAGAGTTTTATTGTAGGGCAGTCGGCCTTTATTCCTGAGAATGGTACAAAGTATCTATATGGGGGATTAGGTTAGATAATTGCCCCTCAGGGATGGAGACATAGAGAGGAATATAATCTGTGAATAGTGCGGAGTGGAGCTGTGACTGGACGATCCTGTATGCCATGGAACACTGAGCCCATAAGATCCTCGTGGAGCAGCTACCATCTTGTGTGGCTGGATAGTGTACTGGTAGCTGGGCACTGCCTGTGACATGGGAGGACAGAGTTTGAGTCCTGTTTGGGGTCAGTATCTATTCAATAAGGAGTTCTTAGGCAAGACTCCATAACACTGCCGGGTGGCCTCCTGGACGCACCCTTAGAGGTTTTAGCTCTTGAGCGTTTTGGGTCCAGGAGAAAAGCGCTATACAAATGTCAGGATTGTAATGTTCAGCTGGTGCTTCTCACATATGCTTACTCTGTTTTACCTGTTTTAACACATTTCTATTTATTTCTTATGTTTATTTCTTATTATGCTATAAATCATGCATCTAAATACACCTGTTATCATCTGTGTTTATTACTGCAGTCACAGGAGGTTTATGTGTATCCCAGCTGGTATGGAAGGCCGGCCTGTATCTCTTCCCTGTGAAGGAGGACATTTCCCCTGATGGCTTTCCCAGCAGCTGTTCATAGCAACAGTCACTAATGCCGGCAGCCAATAATATGTTGTGCAATCGAGTTGTTGCAGATCAGTGGAGGTCTCAGGAAGGGAGGTTCTGAAGGAGCAGGATCTGTCCATTGTGTCCATTTTCATGATACTGCTGGTGCCAAGTGCCAAGATAGTGCCAACAGATGACGATATCCTTTGTATGTCTGATTGGAAGAAGCCAATGTGGAGTCAGGAGCCACTGGTGTTGGGTAGTGCTGAATGGGAGATGTTTGAGTCTGCACATGTATGATGGCTGGTGGGTCACAGCTAGGGGGTGGAGCCAGGTAACAAGGGGCGTGGCTGGCAGGACAGGCAGAGAAGATGGAGGCTGCAGCTGGAGAGGGGTTGGGAGGCCTCTGCTGCTTTGGTCCTGGTATTGGCACTGCCCCAGCTGGGAGGTTTGTTGCTACGGCTCTTGGAGGGTTTGGGGTTAGTAGGTGATGGACAGGTGGGCTCAGGTATAGTCAGGATATGGAGCTGCAGTCTGTATTGCTTAGTCTCCAAGATGCCGCTCACTGAGACTGCTCAGGTTCCCAATTAGGCATACAAATATAATCAGTTCTCAAGCTTTGATTTAATTAAAGAATATTGCTAATATATATTGCAAATACATGGACTGGTTAACAATAAATAGTGAATTAATGGAAATAGGAAATACATCAAATGAATACATTTACCAGATATTGCATCATCTGGGTCCCACTCTGGCTGGAGAGTCCCTGGTATTCAGCTCTGGATTCAGAGATATCTGGATTCCGCCCGACACGTCTACCCATGGATGAAGCTCTACTGAATGCCAGTGGTCTCCAGCCTTATATACCATTCTGTACCAGCACTGAAAGAACTGCAGAACCCTTTATGGTGAGCAGTTCATATTGCTGACTCTGAAAACAAATCATGGCCAGCCCATAATGCTGGCACAAACAAAATACAATTCTTCAGCACATAGTCCAAATACACTGTACATTGACTATTATGTAATTTATGCTTCTCTCTACTGTGTGGCTCTGTCTATAGTTCCAAATATACCTTAACCTCTGCCCTCCCTCACGCTGAGAGAGATGGGCTTCAAAATCTCCTGTTCTCATTCTGCTGCTTGAACTGTCCAGTTCAATATTCTATCACTTCTTATTAGAGAAGTGTCAGACTATAAAATACAGATTGACTATACATAATACACAAAAGGTGGATCAGCTCAACACCAGGCCGCCTCCGAATGGCCTCCATCAGAGATGCGCTGAGCCCCCCCAGGAACTACAAACGCACCTTGAACCCAAACAGAGGCTCTGCATATACACCAAAAGCATGGCTGTTAAGTGGGAGCAGCTGACCAAAAACAAATTACAGCAGTACACAGCAAGGAAATGAGCAGCGCTACTTAAAAACAGACTAATGCCTACCTGCAAAAGAGTGCAAGCCCCACTTGTGGGGTCGAATACACACCGAGCATACACATGACCTGTCTACCACTAGAGGAGGATGTTGGTTTCCATTAACAGCTTGCATGCAACCTATTAAGTACTCGTCCCTCCCACTGCGAAGAAGTCAATCCTCCATGGGAGGGGCCTAACACTAACTAAATCCTAACCTATGTATATGCATAGCCTGGGTACGGCTAATCAATATACATAATACACATTTATTCATTTACTGATTATCAATCGTATCACACAGTCCCTTCTGCCTAATTGATCAGGTGCCAGAGCCATAAGTAATGATAATTTATAGCTAATTAGCTGCAGGCCTCTGCTCCTATCTCCCTCTGTCTCCAGCTGTTCTCTCCTCACATCCTCATCCTTCTACCGCTGCTGGCACTGCTGTAACCTCCCAGGAATGTGTGCATGGAGAGGAGGAGAGAAGCACCAGATGATGAGCAAGGCACACTGGGAGAGAGGACAGTGGTACTGAATGTGCAGAGACCACAGCTTATGGGAGATTATCACCCCATAGCAAATTATGTTCTTTTCTGTGCTCTGATTTGCAGTGCTAATATCTTACAGCTATAATTTTACTATTTTCAGATTTGAGATCTGAGCTCAAAGAACAGGAGAGGAGTGATCAGCAGTCTACGGAGGAGGGTGACATGATGGGGACAATTAAAGAGGAAGAGCAAGAGGCGTATGTGAGGAGTGATCAGCAGTCTACGGAGGAGGGTGACATGATGGGGACAATTAAAGAGGAAGAAGAGGAGACATATGTGAGGGGTGATCAGCAGTCTATGGAGGCGCGTGACATGGTGAGGGCAATAAAAGAGGAAGAAGAGGAGACATTTGTGAGGGGTGATCAGCAGTCTACAGAGGAAGGTGACATGATGAGGGCAATTAAAGAGGAAGAAGAAGAGACATATGTGAGGAGTGATCAACTGTCCCCAGAAGAGAAAGGCATGATCAGGGCAAGTAAAGAGGAAGAAGAAGAGACATATGTGGGATGTGATCAGCAGTCTATGGGGGAAGGTTTAATAATAAGAGTGCTTAAGGAAGAAGAAGAGATGTATGTGAGGAGCCATCAGCAGTCTGCAGGGGAGGGTGACATGATGGGGACAACTATGGAGAAGGACCCTCTTACAGAGACCAGAGCAGGTGAGTGATCAGCATTAATATGTCTTTGGCTGCAGCTGATAGAGAATATATTCACATGCACTGTTACACTGCACACCTCTCATCTTGCTGCTTTACAGTATCTGGAAGGGGGGGCCAAATACGTTTGCATGTACAAGGAATTTGACTTTACGGTTACTTAACAGACACAGGTGGGATACAAGAACGGTATCGATATTACAAGTCAAGGACAGTGTATACAGTAAGTTATAGTGGTAGTAAACATGGTGAGAAGTGTTCATTTTCATTTCTATGCTGTAATGCTTTCCAGTCCTAGCAGCTCTAGCGTGGTTCTGCAGGATTTTTCCTTTTAAAATAATACCAGTTGCCTGACTCTCCTGCTGATCCTGTGTCTCTAATACTTATAGCCACAGCCCCTGAACAAGCATGCAAATCAGGTGGTCTTACTGAATCAGACTGGATTAGCTGCATGCTTGTTTCAGGTGTGTGATTCAGCCACTACTGCAGCCAAAGAGATCAGCAGGACTGCCAGGCAACTGGTATTGTTTAAAAGGAAATATCTATTTCCCTCTCAGTTAAGGTTCCCTTTAGGCACGACTACCGCCTGAGGGAAGGAGCTGTTCTGTGCCTGGAAGTCTTTGTTGTGACTGACCGGTATGTCACTCCTGAAGGCATAAGCTGGAGGATGGAGTCAGCAGGGTGGGTGGGGTCAGAGGCAGTCTTGGTCGCTCTCTTTCTCCACTTGCTAGCATAAAGATCTTGCATAAAAGATAAGCTGCAGACAATTATTCTTTATGTTGGATGATGCGCTGCAGTCTCACCTTTTGTCATATGGAGCTGAACAGTCATAGTTGATGTTGTGATGGAATTGATGATCGTAGTAAAGACCTGCACCATTAATATTTCTATACACTTCTCCCTCCTGACCAGGCACAGAGGACAGTGTGTTTACTTGCTGCCTCCTGCTCATAGGTCGGCAACATGCTGTGGGCGGTGATGCTGCCTCTCACACGCTAACACTCCAGTCCCCCATCACATCCATCCCTGAAGGGTGGTGACCTGATGATATCAGCTGACTGGTAAGTTATTACCAGGAGGGAGAATGTGGATGTCGGCTGTAGGCGGCTTCCCCTGCTCACCCTGGGATGTGACAGGAACTAGGATAGACAACTCCATATCCCTACTTTGCATACAAGCTTAGTAGTTTCCATAAGGTCTGCTAGGCGGATGGGCAGTGATTGGATGGCTTGAATCCGTGCAGAGTAAGGGGAGTGGTCAATTATCATGTGATATGACTATATAAAGAAATGTAAGGGTAGAAGACCGAGAGCCCAATATAGTGTAGTATGTATTAGACAGGAAGGGGATGAAAATTATAACGTAAGTATTATACTCACAAACCAGGGTTACCTCCAAGGTAACCACTGTTAACCAGCCGGGCGGTATGGACGAGCTCAGCTCATCCATCACCACCGGAGGCTGCTGCTCAGGCCCTGCTGGGCCGATTTGCATGAAATAAAAAGCAGCACACGCAGCCGGCACTTTGCCAGCCGCGTGTGCTACCTGATCGCCGCCGCAGCGCGGCGATCCGCCGCGTGCAGCGGCGAAAGAGGGTCCTCCCAGCCGCCCGAGCCCAGCGTAGCCGGAACAAACAGTTCCGGCCAGCGCTAAGGGCTGGATCAGAGGCGGCTGACGTCAGGACGTCGGCTGACGTCCATGACGTCACTCCGCTCGTCGCCATGGCGACGTGGTAAGCAAAACAAGGAAGGCCGCTCATTGCGGTCTTCCTTGTTAATTCTGATCGCCTCCGGCGATCAGAATGACGCGTCCGGAGCGCCCTCTAGTGGGCTTTCATGCAGCCAACTTTCAGTTGGCTGCATGGAATAGTTTTTTTTTAATTAAAAAAAAACCCTCCCGCAGCCGCCCTGGCGATCTTAATAGAACGCCAGGGTGGTTAAAGCAGGTGGGGAGAACAAGCCTGTCCCCACTCAGGATTAAGATGTCGCTCTCTGTGGATAGGAGAAAAAAATTAGGGTATGTCACCCTTCCACCAAGGGTGGTCTTCTAGATTCGTAGAGATGTACAGAGGCGCCGGTAGGATAAAAAATCAATAAAAAGCTAAAAAATGTTTGGGCTGTGGTGGTGGACCAGGCAACCCCAAACAGACACATGTACTGTCGGAATTCACATAATATACAATTTATTCATATACTCCCAATGAATGTCGCAACGCGTTTCGCAGGCAAGAACCCGCTTCCTCAGGCAATAAATAACAGGAGCAATACACAGCACGGAGTCAAGTAGTTGCTTGGCACCTCTTACCACCTTATTCTTATGCTGTAAGACTAAAGCCTGATGTGTAGCTGTGTCACGCATAGGCATGGTCAGTGAGATGCAAATAATTTTGTGTTGATGCTGGTTTATGCAAATTTTGTATGCAAATGTATGCAGTCCCTTGCTCGTGAAATCATTTCATTTGATATGGTTTGGTTACTACGAATTAAGTTACACTGTAGTACATATGCACACACCACAGAGCTGCAGGGAATCCACTGAGAATGTTGTGCACATTATACACAGAGGTGTTGTCTATCACCCATAAACCTGGTTCAGATTGTGCATGAAGAATGTGTAGTAGAGGAAGAATCCCCTCATTCTCCTGCAGAGTACCTGCACATCATTCTTACATGTACCCCCAGTTACATTGCCTAGGGGCCTGATCTATGTTCAGATCATGCATGAAGAAAGTGTAATAGACAAAGAATCCCCTCATTCCCCTGCAGAGTACCTGCACACCGCTCTTACATGTACCTGCAGTTACATTGCCTAGAGCCTGATCCATGTTCAGAATGTGCATGAAGAATGTGTAATAGAGGAGGAATCCCCTCATTCCCCTACAGAGTACCTGCACAACACTACATGTATCCACAATTACATTGCCTAGGGCCTGATCCATGTTCTTTGACCCTGTCTTCCCCCTCTACACGTATTCTTATCACGGACTAGTTTTGTTTCCTATTTAACAGCTACTCTACATCTATATTCTAAGTTTAGGTAAAATGCATCTGGTGTATATAAAAACATACAGAGGTACACTAATTCTTAAAACCTAGAATGTCCAAACACCTTGTCTGTTTAATAGGATTCACTGGAACTCCGTATTAGCTGGGTTCCGGAGCATAGATCTGCCCCCTTGCAGAAAATGGCCCTGGCCTTCTCTATATCAGATATAGAAAAGCTAGAGGCCTTTTTCTGCAAGGTGGCAGGGCTACACACTGGAACCCGGCTTACATGGGACTTTGGTTAATCTTATTATACAGACAGCATGCTGGGGCATTAACATTGGCAATGACAAGCCGGGATGGCTGACAGGGTAGAGTTGTTTGCTCACAAAAGCAGATGCCATCTTAACATATCCTTAAAATTCCTAAGCCTTGCTAGTGATGAGATGCCTTTTATGTTGCATACTTTCAATCAACAAGATTGTAATATGCAAATTAGAGGAGTCGGTGGAATTCTCAATTCAGGAGCTGGAGGATTTTTGCACTGACTCCACAACCCTGGGTTAGGCACAGCTAGGGAGGGGGGGGGGGGGGGGGGAACAATGACTGTCTGGATCGCTCAGATCTAGGAAATGTTGTCTGCCTGTTGGTAGAGAGATGCAAATCCTGTGAGTGTTCTCATGCTAGGTACACACCATACAATTTTCGGGCAGATTTACCTGCCAGATCTATTTTTTCCAACATGTCCGATCTGAATTTTGATCGATTTTTCGATCTATTTCCATTCACTTCTATGGAAATCGATTGGGAAATCGTTTTTTTTTCTTCACTGATGCCCTTCTGTAGTTTGCCCTCTCTTTGTCCAGACATAGCTTCCTAAGTAGCTTCCTAAGTCGTTATTGAATCCGGGTCTAATGATCTGCTCATGCACATTGTAACGTCAACAAGAACAGAAGATCCCTTGCAAGGAATACAGAGGAGTGGATTGGAATGTGAATAAATGTGTGTTAATTTACAGGAGCGCGAAAGAACTGTGTACATATACACATGAGTATGCATGATGCAACCAATAGGAATCTATACAAACAATCAGAAACATATGGTGCACCACATATCCCAGAAGACCAACCCTAACTACCTCTCTACAGCAGATATATACAAGGCAATCTACAGATGTACAATTCATGTAATAGATGTATAAGAGCGGATTGACATAAACAGCAAGCAAACAATTAGGTATGCACCAGTGAAAACCAGATTTCCTGTGTACTGCAATAAGGGAGTAATACCACAAAAATACCACATGTATTCCTAAATAACACATGAAATATCATATGTATGCTTAAAATAAGAAATCCAGCTTTAAAATAAAGCATGAGGTGAAAACCTTTGTGAATTGACATGAAAAGTGTGCTCTTCTGCTGCCTGTGAGATATCACCAGTGAGGAAATGATATCAGTCTTAGTGAACTGAGCCTATTGTCTGGAATCGGCTCAGACAGCCAAGTTTCTGTGAAGCAAAGAGCAGCAGAGAGGTTAACGTCCTCCTTAGTAGTTGCAGCTCATCTAGTTTGTTGCATATTGACGTGACATTAGAGAGTATGATTCCAGGTAGCGGTGAACACAGTCCTCTATGCCAAAAGTGCACCTGGATCCATGAGAGCTTGCCTCTTCTAAGCCTCACTGCCTGATTCAGCACTGTAGCTCCACTGGTCAGAATCCCCACAAGTCCACTGGTCAGAATCCCCACAAGTCCACTGGTCAGAATCCCCACAAGTCCACTGGTCAGAATCCCCACAAGTCCTGAATGCTTAGTATTTGTTTACTGGACGGAGGTGCTCATACCTGGTCTGGATCTTTACAAGCTTCAAATACTGCCTGATGAAGCAGGATGTTACCTGTGAAATGCGTTGCTATCACTCTGGAGTCTATTTGAATAAAGATATTTTTCAGTAAATAACTGATTGTGTGTCTACTTGTAGGAGGTAAGTTCACCACTACCTCACCCTTTTAATAAGGTTTTCAACTATTTTATCCTTATCTGGCGCCTCCATTTTGAACAATTGTTTACTGGTGAAGGTTATCCGGTTTGGTTTGCACAAGACAACATTGAAAAAAATAAAATAAAATAAAAAAAGCCAGAGCAACTTGCCAAGGCTGCCCTCTACAGGCTTCTCCTCCCTGGCTTTGTACCTATTTTATTACATTCCAAGTTGTAATTTTATTGTTTCTTAATCTTATTTATGTGATGGATCTGCACAAAATTGCCTAAGTTGACTAAAGGTAGTGAGAAGAATATGGAGGCTGCCAAGAATGCCAGTTCCCTGGCAGCCCTGCTGATCTATTTGGCTGCAGTAGTGTCTAAATCACCAGTAACAAGCATTCAGCTAAACTTGTCAGTTCTGACAATAATGTCAGAAACCCCTGACCTGCTGCATGCTTGTTCAGGGTGCATGACTTAAAGTGTTAGAAGCAGAGGATCAGCAAGACAGCCAGGCAACTGCTATTGAATAAAATGAAATAAATATGGCAGCCTCCATATCCCTCTCGCTACAGTTGTCCTTCAAGATAAATGAGAAATTATACAAAAATTTTGAATTATCAGCAGCTTCCTGACCATCCTCTTTCCTTTCATCCCTAGTGATAATTGTTCCTCCCCTCAGAATTCTCTAACAGGAAGTGATGATGTTTCTCTATTTGCAGGGCAGAGTCCCGGCATCAGGAACCTCTCAGAGACTCGTCTCTCTGTATCCACAGACTGTACAACGGATGATGATGTCACTGGACAAGAGTCTCCTGCAGATATCCTGGTGACCCAAAATATTCCCGCAGACTCCCCTCACCTATCTAACCCCGAGGGACCTCATATCCAGCACAGCTCTCCCCCTGCTGGAGGGTCTTATTCCTGTTCCTTGTGTGGAAAATGTTTTGTTCAGAAATCACATCTTGTCGTACATGAGAGATCTCACACTAGTGAGAAGCCTTATTCGTGTGCTGAGTGTGGGAAATGTTTTGTTCGGAAATCATACCTTGTTGTACACGAGAAATCTCACACTGGTGAGAAGCCCCATTCATGTACTGAGTGTGGGAAATGCTTTGTTCAGAAATCAGACCTTGGTAGACATAAGAGATCCCACACTGGAGAAAAGCCCTATTCATGTGCTGAGTGTGGGCAATGTTTTGGAGTTAAAACAACCCTTGTCAGTCATGCGAGAACTCACACTGGTGAGAAGCCATATTCATGTGCTGTGTGTGGGAAGTATTTTGTTCACAAATCAGTTCTTGTCATACATGAGAGATCTCACACTGGAGAGAAGCCCTATTCGTGTGCTGAGTGTGGAAAATGTTTTGGAGTTAAAGGAACCCTTGTTAGTCATGAGAGAACTCACACTGGTGAGAAGCCCTTTTCATGCACTGAGTGTGGGAAATGTTTTAGACAGAAAGGAAGCCTTGTTAGACATGAGAGATATCACACTGGTGAGAAACCCTATTCATGTGCTGAGTGTGGGAAATGTTTTGGAACTAAAGGAACCCTTGTCAATCATGAGAGATCTCACACTGGTGAGAAGCCCTATTCGTGTGCTGAGTGTGGGAAATGTTTTGGTGATAGAGGAAACCTTGTCAGACATGAGAGATCTCACACTGGTGGTAAGTAAGGAGCAGGGAAACATAGCCTAACCTTCAATGAACCTGAACTGGCCATAGCACACTGCTCTCCATCTCCCCAGCATAGCCGGAAGTAGAGAGGATGGAGAGTGGAGTGCGGTGACCAATAACAGGCTTGTTCAGCTCTGCTTATCCCTCACTCATCGGTGGTAAGAAGCTGTTCTTGAACCAAGATCCTTCCTATGGGAAACACTTCAGTGATCCGCCAGCTTTTGTGTACAGCCGAGATCGGAGAATTAAGAGTAGGGTATATAAATTGGATACTTTGCCCATAAAGAAAGTGAATGTATATGTTAGCACTTTATAAATACAATAAATAATAATAATGTACCGGCTTTGCCGAGAGGGGAAGATGGGAAGAAAGTCCTGCTGCAGCATGAAGGTAGGTGTATAAAAGTATTTAATTGTGTTCAACCACAAGGCCTCAATGAGGGTCTCAGCTTGAAGTGCTTTCTGAGGATGGTCAGAAAATGTCTAAAGCAGGACTCTGGTTTTGGGAACAGCGATTGGTATCGTACCCATTCCAATCCATTAGTGTTTAACAATAATTTTGTTTTGTTTTGTTTTGCTTTTTTATTTGTTTTTACTATTTGGGGGGTTCTTTTTTGTTTAGATATGTGATTAATTTGCATATCATGTGACTTCCTGTGTGAGGGGTATTTAGGTGTCACTGGAAAGGGGTGTGGTAGACCTCAGGAAGGGCTACGCCTGAATCATGTTGATTACCTCTACTTGCTTCAATACAGCTTCCAACTGCTAAGCCTTTGCTGTGCCGCCTCCAAGTCTGTTGGGCAATAGTGATGGATAAACAGTTCCCAGCGTTCGCATTTAACACAAACATTACGCAATGTTTGCATCCGCCCTGTACTTTCCCAAAGTGCCATATTTTTTACCCTTTACCCTTAAAGGACAACTGTAATGAGAGGGATATGAAGGCTGCCATATCTATTTCCATTTAAACAATACCAGTTGCCTGGCAGCCCTGCTGGGCTTTTTGGCTGCAGTAGTGTCTGAATTGCACCAGAAACAAGCATGCAGCTAATCTTGTCATATTTTACAATAATATCAGAAACATCTGACATGCTACATGCTTGTTCCGGGTCTATGGCTAAAAGTATTAGAGGCAGAGTATCAGCAAGATGCCAGGAACTGGTATTGTTTAAAAGGAAATAAACATGGCAGCCTCCATATCCCTCTTGTTACAGTTTCTTGTAAGTCAGGTGGAACTAAACAGACATTTTCATTTGAGGACTGATCCTTACTGGTAGTAGGGGGGTAGTAGGGATCATGGTGGGGGGACATCCTGTGGGCGGGCCCTAATGTGCTAATCTGTAGAAGGGATGTGCTATTACTTCCCAAACATGTATAGGCAGGTAAAGCTCAGCATGCCACATATGTAAGGCCTCTGCTACAGTACCTGCAAATCACAGTGAAAATTTTATTTAAAGAGGAGCTGTTAGGTATAAGGTCTTAGAGAAAAAAAACACATATATCAGTAGCTAAAGATTGGCTGTACTTACATTACATATGCATTTCACTGTCCAAGTTTGGATTTCACAGAATTGTTATATAGTATTTGCAGAGAATGATGCTCCTGACAGCTCATGGCAGGTTCCATGTTTGTCTGTCTCCTATGAAGCCAAATGTGTCGTCATGTCCTGCCTGCTTCCTGATGATTCCACTCAGAAAAAATACAACACTACTGTGCAGTGAATATTAATTAGCCATGTGGCTAGGAACAATAGCCGACTCCTGCAGTGTACTCTGCCCGGAGATTTTTCAGTGCTGGCTGTTGTAACATGAGACTGTAACTTCTCACTAGCAGCCGAGGAGAGGACCCAAGCAGCCCCAGAATGCTTTGCAGTATGCTATGCGGCCTGTCGTCCTTTTAAGAGCTTGGGAATACAGAGCCTTGCTGTCAGCACACATCAAAAGTAAGAGAGATTTTTAACTTCAGTATTGCCTTTTTGGCTTCCTTCTAAACTGTTTAACACAGGAGAATAGAGGTTTAAATTAGCTTTTGCAGCCTGACAGTTACTCTTTAACCACTTGATGACCCTGGGCTTAAACCCCCCTAGTGACCAGGCCATTTTTTACAATTCAGCACTGCAGCTTTAACAGTTTATTGCTCAGTCATACAACTTACCACCCAAATGAATTTTACCTCCTTTTCTTGTCACTAATACAGATTTATTTTGGTGCCATTTGATTGCTGCTGCGATTTTTAATTTTTATTATACTCATCAAAAAAGACAGGAATTTTGTCAAAAAAATATTTTTAACTTTCTGTGGTAACATTTTTCAAATAAAGTAAAATTTCTATACACATTTTTGTCCAAATTTATTGTGCTACATGTCTTTGATAAAAAAAAATCCAATAAGTGTATATTTATTGGTTTGGGTAAAAGTTATAGCGTTTACAAACATGGTACAAAAAAGTGAATTTATGCTGTTTGAAGCGGCTCTGACTTTTCTGAGCACCTTTCATGTTTTTGGAATGCCAGGATAGTATAAATACCCCCCAAATGACCCCGTTTTGGAAAGACACCCCAAGGTATTCACTGAGGGGCATGGTGAGTTCATAGAAGATTTTCTTTTTTGTCACAAGTTAGCGGAAAATTACACTTTGTGACCAAAAAACAAAGTGTTTCCATTTCTGATAACTTGTGACAAACAAAAATGAAATCTGCCACAGACTCACCATGCCCCACCATGAATACCTTGGGGTATCTACTTTCCAGAATTGAGTCAGTTGTGGGGTACTTGTACTGCTCTGGCATTGGGGGGGGGGGGGAGGGGGGCGGCTAAATTGTGAGCACCACTGTAAAGCCTTAAGGTGCTCATTGGACTTTGGGCCCCTTTGCGCAGCTAGGCAGCAAAAAAAGTGCCACACATGTGGTATCGCCATACTCAGGAGAAGTAGTATAATGTGTTTTGGGGTGTCTTTTCACACATACCCATGCAGGGTGGCAGAAATATCTCTGTAAATGACAACTTTTTCGTTTGATTTTTTTTTTTACACTAAATTGACAATTTACAGAGATATTTTTCCCACCCAGCATGGGTATGGCGATACCACATGTGTGACAGTCTAATGAGTACCTTTGGGATTTCACAGGTCATTTTTATGCATTTGTTTTCCAGACTACTCCTCATGGTTTAGGGCCCCTAAAATGCCAGGGCAGTATAGGAACCCCACTAATGACCCCATTTTGGAAAGAAGACACATTTGGAAATTGATTTTTTTTCTCACAAAGTGCCATTTTCCACTAACTTTTGACAAAAAATAAAATCTTCTATGAACTCACTATACCCCTCATGGAATACCTTGGGGTGTCTTCTTTACAAAATGGGGTCTTGGTAGTGTGGGAGGAAGCCCCAGGTATGTATTAAATCTATTATATAATTTTGTCTCTGAGTCTCTTTAAGCTATACTTCTTCTTTAACCTTTTATTACCTTTTTTAATTTGGAAGCTTCCATGGCTTTTTGCCAAGCTTGTCATAGAGGAATCCCTTCAGCCTAGCTGCCCATTACTCACTGCAGTGAGAGGCTGAATGGTGTGTGTGTGTCTCTGTCAGATACAATCAAGTTGTATTGTTTGCACAATCGCGGGCTAATTACTGTTCATTCAGTAAATAGGGATGCTCAGATATGAATTCGGATGAAATCCGTATAGGTGTTATTTGGATTTTCATCTGTTTAATTAAAATCACCTGTGCGGGGGGGGGGTTGTTAATCTTACCCATCAGCCATCTTCTTAGGTATGTCCCTCAGCGCCTCCCACGATGCAGTCCACGAGCGTCATGTGACTACAAACACTTCCTCTTTCAACCCGGAAGGAGGGAGTTTTTGTAGTCGCCTGACGTGTATGTCCCTCAGCGCCTCCCACGATGCAGTCCACGAGCGTCATATGACTACAAACACTTCCTCCTTCAACCCGGAAGGAGGGAGTTTTTGTAGTCGCCTGACGTGTGTGGACACGCCCCCCCCCCCCCCCTCCCCCTGCACAGGTGATTTTAATTAACCGGATGAAAGGATTTGATCAGAATTTGTATTTGAGCATCCCTATCAGTAAATATATTATTATTATTGAGCAGATGACTCTGGTGCCTGGAGATGTGTTTATAGTATGAGATATGATAACATGAGGCCCGTAGTCTCACAACAAAGAGGTAACTGTAGAGAAGCTCTCTAGACTGGGCTGTAAAGTGAAATAGGCCAGAAGTAAATGTACCAATGCAGAGAGGAAGTTTGCATCACATAGTACTCCGACTCCCATTACATGTGTATGGATATGTGTCAGTCGGGATTTATTTGGAAGCCTCCTTGACTTTTTGCCAAGCTTGTCATAGAGGAAACCTTCCAGCCTTGCTGCCCATTACTCACTGCAGTGTGAGTAATTTATCTCAGAAGAGGCTTCCGTCTTGGCTAATCCTGCCATTTGTGGAGGTGCAGGCAGCTTAAAATGGACCTGAACTCAGAACGTTCTCTCTGCTCTTAAAGAGAATCTGTATTGTTAAAATCGCACAAAAGTAAACATACCAGTGCGTTAGGGGACATCTCCTATTACCCTCTGACACAATTTCGCTGCTCCCCGCCACTCCCCGCCGCATTAAAAGTGATTAAAAACAGTTTGTTTATAAACAAACAAAATGGCCACCAAAACAGGAAGTAGGTTGATGTACAGTATGTCCACACATAGAAAATACATCCATACACAAGCAGGCTGTATACAGCCTTCCTTTTGAATCTCAAGAGATCATTTGTGTGTTTCTTTCCCCCTGCATCTCTCATGCACTGAAGTTTCAGGCTGCTTTTTTCTTCCTGCAAACAGCTTTGCCCTTGTCTGTAATTCCTCACTATGTGAAAGCCCAGCCAGCTCAGAGGACGATTTATCCAGCTTGTAAAAGATAAGAGAGAGAAGAGAGAAGCTGCTCTAATCCTAAATAACACACAGGCAGTGTGCATAGAGGGGCCCGGAAGGGGGAGTTCATAGCAGAACCACAACACTGAAGAACTTGGCAGCCTTCCAGACACAGGCCGACAAGTCTGACAGGGGAAAGATACATTGATTTATTACAGAGACTGTGATAGCAGAAAGTGCTGCAGTAAGCCAGAACACATTAGAATAGCTTTTGGAACTTGTAGGATGATTAAAAAATCTCTTTAAAGATTAGCAACAGCACAATAACTTTAAAAGAACATTTTTGTTACAGGTGATACAAATCCCGCAATAATCTGCAGTGTGTCTACTTCCTGCTTTTGTGGAAGCAGAGATAGGGTTAACATCCTGTGTTTACAAATTAGCTGCTCTGTAAGATTCCTGAGCTGACACAGCTGAGAACAAATTACAGTTGTGATTAGTTACAGATGAGGGGGAATTAGACAGGCTAAACGCTCCTAATGGGGAAAAACAAAGTATCATATTTGGGTTTTTTGAAAAAAAGGAATTCAAAACTCATTAGTTTTTCTCCCATAAGAAATAATTGTATGCAAACTACACGCAATTTACGTACACTGTGCGTAAAGATCCAACATGTTGTGCGATTTTAAAAAGGTATATTGCGAATTGAAAAGAGCTGCAATTTGGAATGTGCCTTACCGTTAAGGCTTCTTTTACACTGCAAATCGCAAACCGATTCTGATTTGATTCCAATTTTGATGCAATTTTTACTGGATGCTTGCAAAACGAGAAGAAAAATGCAGAACAGACAGCATGCAGGACTTTACAATTGCATGCAATGTAAAAGAGCCCAGAATGTGATTTTGTGTGCATTTCCTGCTATACGGCAAAATATATGTGACTTCTAGAGACTCAGACAGGGAGCACACTTGTCATGATTTGTCTGCAGCACAAGTGGCCATGCATCTTACAGAACACCCCCCAGCTTACACCCTTCTAGAGACTCAGGCAGAGGGCACACTTGTCATGATTTGTCTGCAGCACAAGTGGCCGTGCATCTTACAGAACACCCCCCCCAGCTTACACCCTTCTAGAGACTCAGGCAGAGGGCACACTTGTCATGATTTGTCTGCAGCACAAGTGGCCATGCATCTTACAGAACACCCCCAGCTTACACCCTTCTAGAGACTCAGGCAGAGGGCACACTTGTCATGATTTGTCTGCAGCACAAGTGGCCGTGCGTCTTACAGAACACTCCCAGCTTACACCCTTCTAGAGACTCAGGCAGGAAACACACTTGTCATGATTTGTCTGCAGCACAAGTGGCCGTGCATCTTACAGAAACCCCCCCCCCCCCCCCTCCAGCTTACACCCTTCTAGAGACTCAGGCAGGGAGCACACTTGTCAGGATTTGTCTGCAGCACAAGTGGCCGTGCGTCTTACAGAACACCCCCAGCTTACACCCTTCTAGAGACTCAGGCAGGGAGCACACTTATCATGATTTGTCTGCAGCACAAGTGGCCGTGCATCTTACAGACACCCCCCCAGCTTACACCCTTCTAGAGACTCAGGCAGGGAGCACACTTGTCAGGATTTGTCTGCAGCACAAGTGGCCGTGCGTCTTACAGAACACCCCCAGCTTACACCCTTCTAGAGACTCAGGCAGGGAGCACACTTGTCATGATTTGTCTGCAGCACAAGTGGCCGTGCATCTTACAGACACCCCCAGCTTACACCCTTCTAGAGACTCAGGCAGGGAGCACACTTGTCATGATTTGTCTGCAGCACAAGTGGCCGTTCGTCTTACAGAACACCCCCCAGCTTACACCCTTCTAGAGACTCAGGCAGAGGGCACACTTGTCATGATTTGTCTGCAGCACAAGTGGCCGTGCATCTTACAGAACACCCCCCAGCTTACACCCTTCTAGAGACTCAGGCAGGGAGCACACTTGTCATGATTTGTCTGCAGCACAAGTGGCCGTGCATCTTACAGACCCCCCCAGCTTACACCCTTCTAGAGACTCAGGCAGGGGGCACACTTGTCATGATTTGTCTGCAGCACAAGTGGTCGTGCGTCTTACAGAACACCCCCCCAGCTTACACCCTTCTAGAGACTCAGGCAGAGGGCACACTTGTCATGATTTGTCTGCAGCACAAGTGGCCGTGCGTCTTACAGAACACCCCCCAGCTTACACCCTTCTAGAGACTCAGGCAGGGAGCACACTTGTCATGATTTGTCTGCAGCACAAGTGGCCATGCGTCTTACAGAACATCCCCAGCTTACACCCTTCAAGAGACTCAGGCAGGGAGTACACTTGTCATGATTTGTCTGCAGCACAAGTGGCCGTGCATCTTACAGAACACCCCCCAGCTTACACCCTTCTAGAGACTCAGGCAGGGAGCACACTTGCCATGATTTGTCTGCAGCACAAGTGGCCATGCGTCTTACAGAACACCCCCAGCTTACACCCTTCTAGAGACTCAGGCAGGGAGCACACTTGTCATGATTTGTCTGCAGCACAAGTGGCCGTGCATCTTACAGAACACCCCCAGCTTACACCCTTCTAGAGACTCAGGCAGAGGGCACACTTGTCATGATTTGTCTGCAGCACAAGTGGTCATGCGTCTTACAGAACACCCCCCAGCTTACACCCCTCTAGAGACTCAGGCAGGGGGCACACTTGTCATGATTTGTCTGCAGCACAAGTGGCCGTGCATCTTACAGAACACCCCCCAGCTTACACCCTTCTAGAGACTCAGGCAGGGAGCACACTTGTCATGATTTGTCTGCAGCACAAGTGGCCGTGCTTCTTACAGAACACCCCCCAGCTTACACCCTTCTAGAGACTCAGGCAGGGAGCACACTTGTCATGATTTGTCAGCAGCACAAGTGGCCGTGCATCTTACAGAACACCCCCCAGCTTACACCCTTCTAGAGACTCAGGCAGGGAACATACTTGTCATGATTTGTCTGCAGCACAAGTGGCCGTTCGTCTTACAGAACACCCCCCAGCTTACACCCTTCTAGAGACTCAGGCAGGGAACATACTTGTCATGATTTGTCTGCAGCACAAGTGGCCGTGCGTCTTACAGAACATCCCCCAGCTTACACCCTTCTAGAGACTCAGGCAGGGAGCACACTTGTCATGATTTGTCTGCAACACAAGGGGCCGTGCGTCTTACAGAACTCCCCCAGCTTACACCCTTCTAGAGACTCAGGCAGGCAGCACACTTGTCATGATTTGTCTGCAGCACAAGTGGCCGTGCATCTTACAGAACACCCCCCAGCTTACACCCTTCTAGAGACTCAGGCAGGGGGCACACTTGTCATGATTTGTCTGCAGCACAAGTGGCCGTGCATCTTACAGAACACCCCCCAGCTTACACCCTTCTAGAGACTCAGGCAGGGAGCACACTTGTCATGATTTGTCTGCAGCACAAGTGGCCGTGCATCTTACAGAACACCCCCCAGCTTACACCCTTCTAGAGACTCAGGCAGGGAGCACACTTGTCATGATTTGTCTGCAGCACAAGTGGCCGTGCATCTTACAGAACTCCCCCCAGCTTACACCCTTCTAGAGACTCAGGCAGGGAACACACTTGTCATGATTTGTCTGCAGCACAAGTGGCCGTGTGTTTTACAGAACACCCCCCAGCTTACACCCTTCTAGAGACTGAGGCAGAGGGCACACTTGTCATGATTTGTCTGCAGCACAAGTGGCTGTGCATCTTACAGAACACCCCCCAGCTTACACCCTTCTAGAGACTCAGGCAGGGAGCACACTTGTCATGATTTGTCTGCAGCACAAGTGGCCGTGCATCTTACAGAACTCCCCCCAGCTTACACCCTTCTAGAGACTCAGGCAGGGAACATACTTGTCATGATTTGTCTGCAGCACAAGTGGCCGTGCGTCTTACAGAACATCCCCCAGCTTACACCCTTCTAGAGACTCAGGCAGGGAGCACACTTGTCATGATTTGTCTGCAACACAAGGGGCCGTGCGTCTTACAGAACTCCCCCAGCTTACACCCTTCTAGAGACTCAGGCAGGCAGCACACTTGTCATGATTTGTCTGCAGCACAAGTGGCCGTGCATCTTACAGAACCCCCCCAGCTTACACCCTTCTAGAGACTCAGGCAGGGAGCACACTTGTCATGATTTGTCTGCAGCACAAGTGGCCGTGCATCTTACAGAACTCCCCCCAGCTTACACCCTTCTAGAGACTCAGGCAGGGAACACACTTGTCATGATTTGTCTGCAGCACAAGTGGCCGTGTGTTTTACAGAACACCCCCCAGCTTACACCCTTCTAGAGACTGAGGCAGAGGGCACACTTGTCATGATTTGTCTGCAGCACAAGTGGCTGTGCATCTTACAGAACACCCCCCAGCTTACACCCTTCTAGAGACTCAGGCAGGGAGCACACTTGTCATGATTTGTCTGCAGCACAAGTGGCCGTGCATCTTACAGAACTCCCCCCAGCTTACACCCTTCTAGAGACTCAGGCAGGGAACACACTTGTCATGATTTGTCTGCAGCACAAGTGGCCGTGCATCTTACAGAACTCCCCCCAGCTTACACCCTTCTAGAGACTCAGGCAGGGAACACACTTGTCATGATTTGTCTGCAGCACAAGTGGCCGTGCATCTTACAGAACTCCCCCCAGCTTACACCCTTCTAGAGACTCAGGCAGGGAACACACTTGTCATGATTTGTCTGCAGCACAAGTGGCCGTGTGTTTTACAGAACACCCCCCAGCTTACACCCTTCTAGAGACTGAGGCAGAGGGCACACTTGTCATGATTTGTCTGCAGCACAGGTGGCCATGCGTCTTAAAGAACACCCCCAGCTTACACCCTTATAGAGACTCAGGCAGGGAGCACACTTGTCATGATCTGTCTGCAGCACAAGTGGCCATGCGTCTTACAGAACACCCCCCAGCTTACACCCTTCTAGAGACTCAGGGAGGGAGCACACTTGTCATGATTTGTCTGCAGCACAAGTGGCCGTGCATCTTACAGACACCCCCCAGCTTACACCCTTCTAGAGACTCAGGCAGGGAGCACACTTGTCATGATTTGTCTGCAGCACAAGTGGCTGTGGGTCTTACAGAACCCCCCCCCCCCCCCAGCTTACACCCTTCTAGAGACTCAGGCAGGGAGCACACTTGTCATGATTTGTCTGCAGCACAAGTGGCTGTGGGTCTTACAGAACACCCCCAGCTTACACCCTTCTAGAGACTCAGGCAGGGAGCACACTTGTCATGGTTTGTCTGCAGCACAAGTGGCCGTGCGTTTTACAGAACACTCCCCCCCCCCCCACACACACACACACACACACACACACTTACATCCTTCTAGAGACTCAGGCAGGGTTAGTGAAGTTTTGGATGTAGCAAAATACATTGGAATCAAAAGAGTGCACATCATGCCGGAAAAAGCAGTGAGCTCTGACTTAAAATCACGGGAAAAAAATTATATGCGCTTCTCGAACTTGACTACAATGACCAGAGCTGCAGTGTGTGTATTGTCGTTTGTGGCAAAATGCACATGGTCAAAAAGTGCTGTCTGCCTTAAAGGAAACATCAGGCAAAAACAAAGAAATCAGTTTTACTTTCTCCAGCCCCTGGCAGCCTATCTGTCCCTCGCTGCAGCTTTGCTCACAGCCAGTCTACTGAGGTCTCCTTCGTAGCAACAGCACACCCGTCCTGGTCAGTCAGCAGCGTTCATCGCAGGCGCAGAAATACTGCATCTGCGCACAAAGCTCCTGGCAATGTGAGCACAATTGAGAGCGGCATAGCCACGTACTTGTGGATGCGCACTAGCTGCCGACCTGGCCGGGTGTGCTGCTGCTACGAAGGAGACCCTGACTGACTAGGAGCAAAGCTGTGGCGAGGGGCACATAGGCTGCCAGGGGCTGGAGGAACCCCCAGGTAAGTAAAACTAATTTCTTTGTTTTGGCCTGATGTGTCCTTTAAAGTCACCATATCATTTTCCTTTATTTTTTTCTTCGGATCTTTTAAATGCAACAAATTTTCTTGATTGATACGTCATACTAATGTCTGTACTAATCCCCCCACTGTAACCTATCCTACATCCTGGCAATGCCCAACAGACATACATACATATATTACTAATAGAAATAAGAGGTGATGAGGATGTAGATGGGGTAGTGTATATATAGAGAATAATAACAATAATAATAAATCATTGGAAGGTGATGAGGCTATTGATGAGTTGTGCAGTGATCGAAAATAATAATTCCAACAATTATATAGCTGTTTTCTCCTGTCGGAATCAAAGTGCTTGGAAGGCAGCCACTAAGTGCGCACTCAGTAGCAGTGTTTGGGAGTCTTGCCCAAAGAACTCCTTACTGAACAGGTGCTGGCTTACTGAACAGGCAGAGCCAAGATTTGAATCCAGGCTGCCTTTAACCCAGGCTTTCTCAACCAGGGTTACTTGAGTACTCTGCAGGGGTTCCCTGGCATTTTCCCCCATCGTGGTGGGGGGGGGGGAGTATAATAGAGCGCATTATAATGGGGAATACTGTAAAAATAAGGACTACATTGTACTAAATGAGAGGCATTGTAATACGGGGTAGTGAAACAAACAACCTCATCTACTTTTAAAGATCATGCCTACTTCAAAATAAATGCAGGGGTTCCCCAAGATCAAACAATTGTTTGCAGGGGTTCCTTGGGATCCAAAAGTTATTTTTAGGGTTCCTCCAGGGTATAAAGGTTGAGGAAGGTTGCCATAACCAGTACACTATCATAATCACAATAATGAAAATAACAGTAATAATTATAATAAAAGGTGATGAGGATGTAAATGAGCTGTGATTAATAATAACAATACAATAAGCACTAGATGGCTGAGTGCAGGTTATTCCACAAACAGACACTGCAGTTAAACTATTCACCACATGATGGCGACATCATACCTCCCAGCTGGAACGCACAGACAAGAAGTAATGAAGCCAAAGACAGGAAATGATGTAAAACAGGCAGACATTCATGCGACACAGAGTTTGAGAATTTGCAGGAGGTGGAGAGGAGACATTGCTGGAAGAGGTAAGAGGCCTGTATCTCTTCCCCTGATAGCTTTTCCCAGCAGCTGTTAATAGCAAAATTCCCTAATGCCGGCAGACAATAATATGTTGTACAATTCAGTTGTTGTAGATCAGTGGAGGTCTCGGGGAGGGAGGTTCTGAAGGATCTGTCAATTGTGTCCAGTTTCAGCAAAGGTGACAGTGCTGCCAGATGACCATATCCATTGCATCTCTGATGGGAAGAAGCCAATGTGGAGTCAGCAGCCACTGGTGTTGGGTAGTCCACAGTGGGAGAGGGTGGAGTCTGCACAAAGCTGATGGCTGGTGGGTCACAGCTAGGGGTGGCAGGTAACATGGGGCGTGGCTGGTAGGACAGGCAGAGGAGATGGAGGCTGCAGCTGGAGAGGGGTTGGGTGGCCTCTGCTGCTTTGCTCCTGGTATTGGCACTGCCCCAGCTGGGAGGTTTGTTGCTACGGCTCTTGGAGGGTTTGGGGTTAGTAGGTGATGGACAGGTGGGTTCAGGCATGGTCAGGATATGGAGCTGCAGTCTCATCTGCCTAGTTCATCAGGTGCCAGAGCCATAAGTAATGATAATTTATAGCTAATTAGCTGCAGGCCTCTGCTCCTATCTCCCTCTGTCTCCAGCTGTTCTCTCCTAACATCCTCATCCATCTACCGCTGCCGGCACTGCTGTAACCTCCCAGGAATGTGTGCATGGAGAGGAGGAGAGAAGCACCAGATGATGAGCAAGGCACACTGGTAGAGAGGACTGTGGTACTGAATGTGCAGGATACCACATCTTATGGGAGATTATCACCCTCTAGCAAATTATGTTTTTTCTGTGCTCTGTTTATTACTGCTAATATCTTACTGCTATAATCTGTTATCCTTTTCAGAACTAAGATCTGAGTTCAAAGAACAAGTGACATATGTGAGGAGTGATCAGCTGACTACAGAAGAGAAAGACATGATGAGGACAATTAAAGAGGAAGAAGAAGAGACATATGTGAGGAGTGATCAGCAGTCTGTGGAGGAGGGTGACATGATGAGTACATATACAAAGGAAGAAGAAGAGACGTATGTGAGGAGTGATCAGCAGTCTATGGAGGAGGGTGACATGATGAGGACAATTAAAAAGGAAGAAGAAGAGACATATGTGAGGAGTGACCAGCAGTCTATGGAGGAGGGTAACATGATGGGGACAAGTAAAGAGGAAGAAGAAGAGACGTATGTGAGGAGGGATCAGCTGTCTATGAAGGAGGATGACATCAGGAGGATAAATAAAGAGGAAGAAGAAGAGACCTCTGTGAAGAGTGATCAGCAGTCTGCAGAAGAGGGCGACATGATGAGGACAATTAAAGAGGAAGAAGTTGAGACGTATGTGAGGAGTGATCAGCAGTCTATAGAGGAAGGTTTAATAATTAGAGTGATTAAAGAAGAGACATATGTGAGGAGAGATCAGCAGTCTATGGAGGAGGGAGACATGATGAGGCCAATTAAAGAGGAAGAAGAAGAGACGTATGTGAGGAGTGATCAGCGGTCTGCAGAGGAGGGTGACCTGATGAGGACAACTATGGAGAAGGACCCTCTTACAGAGAGCAGAACAGGTGAGTGATCAGCATTAATATGTGTTTGGCTGCAGCTGATAGAGAATATAGTCACATGCACTGTTACACTGCACACCTCTCACCTTGCTGCTGTACTGTATGTGGAAGGCCTCTCCTTACACACAGAGATAATGGCTGCAGCTGATAGAGAATATAGTCACATGCACTGTTACACTGCACACCTCTCACCTTGCTGCTGTACTGTATGGGGAAGGCCTCTCCTTACACACAGAGATAATGGCTGCAGCTGATGGAGAATATAGTCACATGCACTGTTACACTGCACACCTCTCACCTTGCTGCTGTACTGTATGTGGAAGGCCTCTCCTTACACACAAAGATAATGGCTGCAGCTGATGGAGAATATAGTCACATGCACTGTTACACTGCACACCTCTCACCTTGCTGCTGTACTGTATGGGGAAGGCCTCTCCTTACACACAGAGATAATGGCTGCAGCTGATAGAGAATATAGTCGCATGCACTGTTACACTGCACACCTCTCACCTTGCTGCTGTACTGTATGTGGAAGGCCTCTCCTTACACACAAAGATAATGGCTGCAGCTGATAGAGAATATAGTCACATGCACTGTTACACTGCACACCTCTCACCTTGCTGCTGTACTGTATGGGGAAGGCCTCTCCTTACACACAGAGATAATGGCTGCAGCTGATAGAGAATATAGTCACATGCACTGTTACACTGCACACCTCTCACCTTGCTGCTGTACTGTATGGGGAAGGCCTCTCCTTACACACATAGATAATGGCTGCAGCTGATAGAGAATATAGTCACATGCACTGTTACACTGCACACCTCTCACCTTGCTGCTGTACTGTATGGGGAAGGCCTCTCCTTACACACAGAGATAATGGCTGCAGCTGATAGAGAATATAGTCACATGCACTGTTACACTGCACACCTCTCACCTTGCTGCTGTACTGTATGGGGAAGGCCTCTCCTTACACACAGAGATAATGGCTGCAGCTGATAGAGAATATAGTCACATGCACTGTTACACTGCACACCTCTCACCTTGCTGCTGTACTGTATGTGGAAGGCCTCTCCTTACACACACAGAGATAATGGCTGCAGCTGATAGAGAATATAGTCACATGCACTGTTACACTGCACACCTCTCACCTTGCTGCTGTACTGTATGGGGAAGGCCTCTCCTTACACACAGAGATAATGGCTGCAGCTGATAGAGAATATAGTCACATGCACTGTTACACTGCACACCTCTCACCTTGCTGCTGTACTGTATGTGGAAGGCCTCTCCTTACACACAGAGATAATGGCTGCAGCTGATAGAGAATATAGTCACATGCACTGTTACACTGCACACCTCTCACCTTGCTGCTGTACTGTATGTGGAAGGCCTCTCCTTACACACAAAGATAATGGCTGCAGCTGATAGAGAATATAGTCACATGCACTGTTACACTGCACACCTCTCACCTTGCTGCTGTACTGTATGGGGAAGGCCTCTCCTTACACACAGAGATAATGGCTGCAGCTGATAGAGAATATAGTCACATGCACTGTTACACTGCACACCTCTCACCTTGCTGCTGTACTGTATGGGGAAGGCCTCTCCTTACACACACAGATAATGGCTGCAGCTGATAGAGAATATAGTCACATGCACTGTTACACTGCACACCTCTCACCTGGCTGCTGTACTGTATGTGGAAGGCCTCTCCTTACACACAGAGATAATGGCTGCAGCTGATAGAGAATATAGTCACATGCACTGTTACACTGCACACCTCTCACCTTGCTGCTGTACTGTATGTGGAAGGCCTCTCCTTACACACAGAGATAATGGCTGCAGCTGATAGAGAATATATTCACATGCACTGTTACACTGCACACCTCTCACCTTGCTGCTGTACTGTATGTGGAAGGCCTCTCCTTACACACAGAGATAATGGCTGCAGCTGATAGAGAATATAGTCACATGCACTGTTACACTGCACACCTCTCACCTTGCTGCTGTACTGTATGTGGAAGGCCTCTCCTTACACACAGAGATAATGGCTGCAGCTGATAGAGAATATAGTCACATGCACTGTTACACTGCACACCTCTCACCTTGCTGCTGTACTGTATGTGGAAGGCCTCTCCTTACACACAAAGATAATGGCTGCAGCTGATAGAGAATATAGTCACATGCACTGTTACACTGCACACCTCTCACCTTGCTGCTGTACTGTATGGGGAAGGCCTCTCCTTACACACAAAGATAATGGCTGCAGCTGATAGAGAATATATTCACATGCACTGTTACACTGCACACCTCTCACCTTGCTGCTGTACTGTATGTGGAAGGCCTCTCCTTACACACAGAGATAATGGCTGCAGCTGATAGAGAATATAGTCACATGCACTGTTACACTGCACACCTCTCACCTTGCTGCTGCACTGTATGTGGAAGGCCTCTCCTTACACACAGAGATAATGGCTGCAGCTGATAGAGAATATAGTCACATGCACTGTTACACTGCACACCTCTCACCTTGCTGCTGTACTGTATGGGGAAGGCCTCTCCTTACACACAGAGATAATGGCTGCAGCTGATAGAGAATATAGTCACATGCACTGTTACACTGCACACCTCTCACCTTGCTGCTGTACTGTATGGGGAAGGCCTCTCCTTACACACAGAGATAATGGCTGCAGCTGATAGAGAATATAGTCACATGCACTGTTACACTGCACACCTCTCACCTTGCTGCTGTACTGTATGGGGAAGGCCTCCCCTTACACACAGAGATAATGGCTGCAGCTGATAGAGAATATAGTCACATGCACTGTTACACTGCACACCTCTCACCTTGCTGCTGCACTGTATGTGGAAGGCCTCTCCTTACACACAAAGATAATGGCTGCAGCTGATAGAGAATATAGTCACATGCACTGTTACACTGCACACCTCTCACCTTGCTGCTGTACTGTATGTGGAAGGCCTCTCCTTACACACAAAGATAATGGCTGCAGCTGATAGAGAATATAGTCACATGCACTGTTACACTGCACACCTCTCACCTTGCTGCTGTACTGTATGTGGAAGGCCTCTCCTTACACACAAAGATAATGGCTGCAGCTGATAGAGAATATAGTCACATGCACTGTTACACTGCACACCTCTCACCTTGCTGCTGTACTGTATGGGGAAGGCCTCTCCTTACACACAGAGATAATGGCTGCAGCTGATAGAGAATATAGTCACATGCACTGTTACACTGCACACCTCTCACCTTGCTGCTGTACTGTATGTGGAAGGCCTCTCCTTACACACAGAGATAATGGCTGCAGCTGATAGAGAATATAGTCACATGCACTGTTACACTGCACACCTCTCACCTTGCTGCTGTACTGTATGTGGAAGGCCTCTCCTTACACACAAAGATAATGGCTGCAGCTGATAGAGAATATAGTCACATGCACTGTTACACTACACACCTCTCACCTGGCTGCTGTACTGTATGGGGAAGGCCTCTCCTTACACACAGAGATAATGGCTGCAGCTGATAGAGAATATAGTCACATGCACTGTTACACTGCACACCTCTCACCTGGCTGCTGTACTGTATGTGGAAGGCCTCTCCTTACACACAGAGATAATGGCTGCAGCTGATAGAGAATATAGTCACATGCACTGTTACACTGCACACTTCTCACCTTGCTGCTGTACTGTATGTGGAAGGCCCCTCCTTACACACAGAGATAATGGCTGCAGCTGATAGAGAATATAGTCACATGCACTGTTACACTGCACACCTCTCACCTTGCTGCTGTACTGTATGGGGAAGGCCTCTCCTTACACACAGAGATAATGGCTGCAGCTGATAGAGAATATAGTCACATGCACTGTTACACTGCACACCTCTCACCTTGCTGCTGTACTGTATGTGGAAGGCCTCTCCTTACACACAGAGATAATGGCTGCAGCTGATAGAGAATATAGTCACATGCACTGTTACACTGCACACCTCTCACCTTGCTGCTGTACTGTATGTGGAAGGCCTCTCCTTACACACAGAGATAATGGCTGCAGCTGATAGAGAATATAGTCACATGCACTGTTACACTGCACACCTCTCACCTTGCTGCTGTACTGTATGTGGAAGGCCTCTCCTTACACACAGAGATAATGGCTGCAGCTGATAGAGAATATAGTCACATGCACTGTTACACTGCACACCTCTCACCTTGCTGCTGTACTGTATGTGGAAGGCCTCTCCTTACACACAAAGATAATGGCTGCAGCTGATAGAGAATATAGTCACATGCACTGTTACACTGCACACCTCTCACCTTGCTGCTGTACTGTATGTGGAAGGCCTCTCCTTACACACAGAGATAATGGCTGCAGCTGATAGAGAATATAGTCACATGCACTGTTACACTGCACACCTCTCACCTTGCTGCTGTACTGTATGGGGAAGGCCTCTCCTTACACACAGAGATAATGGCTGCAGCTGATAGAGAATATAGTCACATGCACTGTTACACTACACACCTCTCACCTTGCTGCTGTACTGTATGGGGAAGGCCTCTCCTTACACACAGAGATAATGGCTGCAGCTGATAGAGAATATAGTCACATGCACTGTTACACTGCACACCTCTCACCTTGCTGCTGTACTGTATGTGGAAGGCCTCTCCTTACACACAGAGATAATGGCTGCAGCTGATAGAGAATATAGTCACATGCACTGTTACACTGCACACCTCTCACCTTGCTGCTGTACTGTATGTGGAAGGCCTCTCCTTACACACAGAGATAATGGCTGCAGCTGATAGAGAATATAGTCACATGCACTGTTACACTGCACACCTCTCACCTTGCTGCTGTACTGTATGGGGAAGGCCTCTCCTTACACACAGAGATAATGGCTGCAGCTGATAGAGAATATAGTCACATGCACTGTTACACTGCACACCTCTCACCTTGCTGCTGTACTGTATGGGGAAGGCCTCTCCTTACACACAGAGATAATGGCTGCAGCTGATAGAGAATATAGTCACATGCACTGTTACACTGCACTCCTCTCACCTTGCTGCTGTACTGTATGTGGAAGGCCTCTCCTTACACACAGAGATAATGGCTGCAGCTGATAGAGAATATAGTCACATGCACTGTTACACTGCACACCTCTCACCTTGCTGCTGTACTGTATGTGGAAGGCCTCTCCTTACACACAGAGATAATGGCTGCAGCTGATAGAGAATATAGTCACATGCACTGTTACACTGCACACCTCTCACCTTGCTGCTGTACTGTAGGGGGAAGGCCTCTCCTTACACACAGAGATAATGGCTGCAGCTGATAGAGAATATAGTCACATGCACTGTTACACTGCACACCTCTCACCTTGCTGCTGTACTGTATGTGGAAGGCCTCTCCTTACACACAGAGATAATGGCTGCAGCTGATAGAGAATATAGTCACATGCACTGTTACACTGCACACCTCTCACCTTGCTGCTGTACTGTATGGGGAAGGCCTCTCCTTACACACAGAGATAATGGCTGCAGCTGATAGAGAATATAGTCACATGCACTGTTACACTGCACACCTCTCACCTTGCTGCTGCACTGTATGTGGAAGGCCTCTCCTTACACACAGAGATAATGGCTGCAGCTGATAGAGAATATAGTCACATGCACTGTTACACTGCACTCCTCTCACCTTGCTGCTGTACTGTATGGGGAAGGCCTCTCCTTACACACAGAGATAATGGCTGCAGCTGATAGAGAATATAGTCACATGCACTGTTACACTGCACACCTCTCACATTGCTGCTGTACTGTATGGGGAAGGCCTCTCCTTACACACAGAGATAATGGCTGCAGCTGATAGAGAATATAGTCACATGCACTGTTACACTGCACACCTCTCACCTTGCTGCTGTACTGTATGTGGAAGGCCTCTCCTTACACACAGAGATAATGGCTGCAGCTGATAGAGAATATAGTCACATGCACTGTTACACTGCACACCTCTCACCTTGCTGCTGTACTGTATGGGGAAGGCCTCTCCTTACACACAGAGATAATGGCTGCAGCTGATAGAGAATATAGTCACATGCACTGTTACACTGCACACCTCTCACCTTGCTGCTGTACTGTATGTGGAAGGCCTCTCCTTACACACAAAGATAATGGCTGCAGCTGATAGAGAATATAGTCACATGCACTGTTACACTGCACACCTCTCACCTGGCTGCTGTACTGTATGTGGAAGGCCTCTCCTTACACACAAAGATAATGGCTGCAGCTGATAGAGAATATAGTCACATGCACTGTTACACTGCACACCTCTCACCTGGCTGCTGTACTGTATGTGGAAGGCCTCTCCTTACACACATAGATAATGGCTGCAGCTGATAGAGAATATAGTCACATGCACTGTTACACTGCACACCTCTCACCTTGCTGCTGTACTGTATGTGGAAGGCCTCTCCTTACACACAGAGATAATGGCTGCAGCTGATAGAGAATATATTCACATGCACTGTTACACTGCACACCTCTCACCTTGCTGCTGTACTGTATGTGGAAGGCCTCTCCTTACACACAGAGATAATGGCTGCAGCTGATAGAGAATATAGTCACATGCACTGTTACACTGCACACCTCTCACCTTGCTGCTGTACTGTATGTGGAAGGCCTCTCCTTACACACAGAGATAATGGCTGCAGCTGATAGAGAATATAGTCACATGCACTGTTACACTGCACACCTCTCACCTTGCTGCTGTACTGTATGGGGAAGGCCTCTCCTTACACACAGAGATAATGGCTGCAGCTGATAGAGAATATAGTCACATGCACTGTTACACTGCACACCTCTCACCTTGCTGCTGTACTGTATGTGGAAGGCCTCTCCTTACACACAGAGATAATGGCTGCAGCTGATAGAGAATATAGTCACATGCACTGTTACACTGCACACCTCTCACCTTGCTGCTGCACTGTATGGGGAAGGCCTCTCCTTACACACAGAGATAATGGCTGCAGCTGATAGAGAATATAGTCACATGCACTGTTACACTGCACTCCTCTCACCTTGCTGCTGTACTGTATGGGGAAGGCCTCTCCTTACACACAGAGATCATGGCTGCAGCTGATAGAGAATATAGTCACATGCACTGTTACACTGCACACCTCTCACCTTGCTGCTGTACTGTATGGGGAAGGCCTCTCCTTACACACAGAGATAATGGCTGCAGCTGATAGAGAATATAGTCACATGCACTGTTACACTGCACACCTCTCACCTTGCTGCTGTACTGTATGTGGAAGGCCTCTCCTTACACACAAAGATAATGGCTGCAGCTGATAGAGAATATAGTCACATGCACTGTTACACTGCACACCTCTCACCTGGCTGCTGTACTGTATGTGGAAGGCCTCTCCTTACACACAAAGATAATGGCTGCAGCTGATAGAGAATATAGTCACATGCACTGTTACACTGCACACCTCTCACCTTGCTGCTGTACTGAATGTGGAAGGCCTCTCCTTACACACAGAGATAATGGCTGCAGCTGATAGAGAATATAGTCACATGCACTGTTACACTGCACACCTCTCACCTTGCTGCTGTACTGTATGTGGAAGGCCTCTCCTTACACACAGAGATAATGGCTGCAGCTGATAGAGAATATAGTCACATGCACTGTTACACTGCACACCTCTCACCTTGCTGCTGTACTATATGTGGAAGGCCTCTCCTTACACACAGAGATAATGGCTGCAGCTGATAGAGAATATAGTCACATGCACTGTTACACTGCACACCTCTCACCTTGCTGCTGTACTGTATGTGGAAGGCCCCTCCTTACACACAGAGATAATGGCTGCAGCTGATAGAGAATATAGTCACATGCACTGTTACACTGCACACCTCTCACCTTGCTGCTGTACTATATGTGGAAGGCCTCTCCTTACACACAGAGATAATGGCTGCAGCTGATAGAGAATATAGTCACATGCACTGTTACACTGCACACCTCTCACCTTGCTGCTGTACTGTATGGGGAAGGCCTCTCCTTACACACAGAGATAATGGCTGCAGCTGATAGAGAATATAGTCACATGCACTGTTACACTGCACACCTCTCACCTTGCTGCTGTACTGTATGGGGAAGGCCTCTCCTTACACACAGAGATAATGGCTGCAGCTGATAGAGAATATAGTCACATGCACTGTTACACTGCACACCTCTCACCTTGCTGCTGTACTGTATGGGGAAGGCCTCTCCTTACACACAGAGATAATGGCTGCAGCTGATAGAGAATATAGTCACATGCACTGTTACACTGCACACCTCTCACCTTGCTGCTGTACTGTATGGGGAAGGCCTCTCCTTACACACATAGATAATGGCTGCAGCTGATAGAGAATATAGTCACATGCACTGTTACACTGCACACCTCTCACCTTGCTGCTGTACTGTATGGGGAAGGCCTCTCCTTACACACAGAGATAATGGCTGCAGCTGATAGAGAATATAGTCACATGCACTGTTACACTGCACACCTCTCACCTTGCTGCTGTACTGTATGGGGAAGGCCTCTCCTTACACACAGAGATAATGGCTGCAGCTGATAGAGAATATAGTCACATGCACTGTTACACTGCACACCTCTCACCTTGCTGCTGTACTGTATGGGGAAGTCCTCTCCTTACACACAAAGATAATGGCTACATAAAAATATTGTAAGCACAGAAGCGCCTGGGGCTGTTCATGTCCCTAATGTCCAATGATATAAATAATACAATGTTATTTGTTTGTTTCCTTTTTTACAAGAAAGCACACTTTTCATTACTATTTTATATTTCAGATGATCGTTAAAATTATTTGTTTCTGATTTTAATGATCATCTGAACAATTGAATCATTTTTGGGGGGGGGCAAATAATTTTGCATGTATGAGGAATTTGACTTCGCAGTTGCTTAACAGACACAGACCAAACAATACAAGGAGAGACAGTATAGATATTACAAGTCAAGGACAGTATAGAAGTTATAGAGTTAGTAAACATGGTGAGAAGTGTTCATTTTCAGTTCTGGGCTGTAATGCTTTCCAGTCCTAGCAGCTCTAGCGTGGTGCTGCATTAAAGGAATCTTCAGACTAAACTAATGTAAATCGGATTTACTTACCTGGGGCTTTCTCCAGCCCCTCGCAGCTGTCTGTCCCATGCTGAAAGCTTTTCTCTGCCTGTAAGTCTTTGATGTGACTGACCGGTATGTCACTCCTGAAGGCATAAGCTGGAGGATAGAGTGAGCAGGGTGAGGGGGGTCCGGGGCATTCTTGGTCGCTCTCTTTCTCCACCTTCTAGCATAAAGATCCTGCATGGAAGGTAAGCTGCAGCCAATTATTCTTTCTGCTGATTGGATGATGTGCTGCAGCCTCATCTTTTCTCATACGGAGCATGAGCCAAACAGTCATTGTTGATGTCGTGATGGATTTGATGATCTCAGTAAAGACCCGCCCCATTAATATTTGTAGTAGGCTAAACTTTTTCAGCTGCCGTAGGTGGTACATCCTCTGTTGCACTCTCTTGATAGTGACAGTATTGATATGCCATTTTAAGTTGTTAGAGATTATGGATGCAGGAAATTTGAATTGCTCTACTTTGGTCTCTGCAGATCCATGTATGATTATGAGGAGGTGCTGGGGGGGGGGGGGGGGGGGGTGTCTTCTAAAGTCAATTTTCATCTCCATGGTCTCAAGAGCATTAAGTTCCAAGTTGTTGCTGCTGCACCAGGAAGCTAGTCTAACCTTCTGTCTCCTGATGGTGAAGAAATTGGTCATCCATTTGCAGATGGATTCAGGTGTGCTTAGCTGGGAGAGTTTGCCTTGTAACAGTGATGGTATTATAGTGTTGAATGCAGAGCTGAAAAGCTGAAATCCACAGATAGAATTCTGTCATAGGTTCCTGAGGAGTCCAGATGCTCTAGTAAATAATGAAGACACGTTTACAGCATCATCTGCAGACTTATTTCACCTATAAGAAAATTGCAGAGAGTCCAGCAGGTGATCTGCAAGCCATTATCCGTTTTTCAAAAGCTTTTATGACCAATGATGTAAGGACAACTGGGCTATGGTCATTTATACATATACATTTAAATTTTTGTTTAAGAACTGGAACAATTGTTGAGCATTTAAAACAGGCAAGCACCACTGAGAATTCCAAAGATGTAATAAAAATATCTGTGAACACTAAGGCTAGCTGATCAGCACAGGATTTCAAGCATTTTGCTGACACAGAGTCTGGACCAGCTAACTTTGTTCTTTAAACACTTTGCTTACTTCTAGTTTGCATATTGATAGAGGGTGCTGAGACCAGGGCTGTGGATTCAGAGTTGAGGACTAAGAAGCAATTTTTAGATACCTAGAGTCGTGAAAAAAATGCTTTGACTCTGACTCCTAATACATTTAAACTGTAAAAGAGAAGATATGATCAAATATTTTATTTCTCAGATAATAGTCATCATAAATAACTTACATATACTGTGATAGCTTTGTCTACAAAAATGAAATAAACTAGTCAAAAAATAGTTACTTGTGATGCTGCAATAAAGCAGTCACTGTATTTTTGAAGTCAGATATACATATCTGATTGTGACTGTATATCTGATGTGTACACAGGAATCTTTTATATATAATAAATAACATCTGTAAGAATAAAGCCTGATGTGTAGTTGTGTCACTAACAGAGATGATCAATGAGATGCAAATAATTCTGTGTTGATGCAAATTTTGTATGCAAATGTTCTCATGAGCAAATGTGTTTATGAAATCAATTCATTTGATATGGCTTGGTGACTACCCTGAATAAGCATAGGCAGATCAGATGTTTCTGACCTTATTGTCAGATATACCTGGATTAGCTGCATGCAAGATGTGATGATTCAGACACTACTGCAGCTAAATTAATCAGCAGGGCTGCCAGGCAACTGTTTTTGTTTAAAAGGAAATAAATATGGCAACCTCCACATACTTCTCGTTTCCGCTTCCCTTTAAGTTACACAGTAGTACATATGCACTCCCCACAATGTTGTTGTGAATCCTTTGAGAATATTGTGCACACTAATCACAGAGGTGTTGTCTATCACCCGTAACCCATGTTCAGATTGTACATGAAGAATGTGTAATAGAGGAAGAATCCGCTCATTCTCCTGCAGAGTACCTGCACATCACTCTTACATGTACCCACAGTTGCATTGCCTAGGGCCTGATCCATGTTCAGATTATGCATGAAGAATGTGTAATAGAGCAAGAATCTCCTTATTCCCCTGCAGAGTACCTGCACATCATTCTTACATGTACCCCCAGTCACATTGCCTAGGGCCTGATCCATGTTCAGATCGTGCATGAAGAATGTGTAATAGAGGAAGAATCCCCTCATTCTCCTGCAAAATACCTGCACATCACTCTTACATGTACCCACAGTTACATTGCCTAGGGCCTGATCCATGTTAAGATCGTGCATGAATAATGTGTAGTAGAGGAAGAATCGCCTCATTCTCCTGCAGAGTACCTGCACAGCCAGTAACTTTAATGAAAAAAATGACACAAATTTTATTTTTCAATTTTCGTTGAATGTGAACAGCAAACAGCCCAAGTTTGCCAGGAACTGTCTACCGGCGAACTGTTCGGGCCATGGTGTATGCCATGGTCCGGGTATATGCCAAAAGTGCACCTGGATCCCGGAGAGCTTGCCTCTTCTTCTAAGCCTCACTGCCTGATTCAGCACTGTAGCTCCACTGGTCAGATTCCCCAGAAGGCTAAGAGTAGATGAAATATCCAGGGGTAGATCAGGTACAGCTAAGTCCTGAATACTCAGTATTTGTTCGCTGGGGATAGTTATCCGGGTTTAGTTGCACAAGGCAATATTAAAAAACAAACAGAGAGAGCAACTTGCCATGGCTGCCATCTCCAGGCTCCTCCTCCTCATAGCCCAATGGGTGGGTACAGTGCCTTGCAAAAGTATTCACCCCGCTTGGTTTTGAATCTATTTTGTTATATTACCACCTGTAATTATTTTTTTTCTTAAACTTATTTTCTTATTCTTAATCTCAGACTTCTGATGTTTCTCTATTTGCAGGGCGGAGTCCCGGCATCAGGAACCTCTCAGAGACTCGTCTCTCTGTATCCACAGACTGTACAGCGGATTATGATGTCACTGGACAAGAGTCTCCTGCAGATATCGTGGTTACACCAAATATTCCCCCAGACTTTCTTCACCTGCCTAACCCTGAGGAGCCTCATACCCAGCAGAGCTCTCCCCCTGCTGGAGGGTCTTATTCCTGTTCCTGGTGTGGGAAATGTTTTGTTTGGAAATCAAATCTTGTCATACATGAGAGATCTCACACTGGTGAGAAGCCCTATTCCTGTGCTGAGTGTGGGAAATGTTTTGCACAGAAATTAGACCTTGTGAGACATGAGAGATCTCACACTGGTGAGAAGCCCTATTCATGTGCCGAGTGTGGGAAATGTTTTGTTCGGAAATCAAATCTTGTCATACACGAGAAATCTCACACTGGTGAGAAGCCATATTCATGTACTGAATGTGGAAAATCTTTTGCACAGAAATTAGACCTTGTCGTACACGAGAGATCTCACACTGGTGAGAAGCCCTATTCATGTGCTGAGTGTGGGAAATGTTTTGTTCGGAAATCAAACCTTGTCGTACACGAGAAATCTCACACTGGTGAGAAGCCTTATTCATGTGGTGAGTGTGGGAAATGTTTTTCTCAGAAATCATACCTTGTTATACATGAGAAATATCACACTGGTGAGAAGCCCTATTCCTGTGCTGAGTGTGGGAAATGTTTTGTACAGAAATCTCCACTTGTTAGGCATGAGCGTTCACACACTGGCAAGAAGCCCTATTCATGTGCTGAGTGTGGGAAATGTTTTGTTCAGAAATCAAACCTTGCTGTACATGAGAGATCTCATACTGGCGAGAAGCCATATTCATGTGATGAGTGTGGGAAATGTTTTAGAATTAAAGAATACATTAAAAGGCATAAGAAATTGCACACTGGTGAGAAGCCATATTCATGTGCTGAGTGTGGGAAATGTTTTGTTTACAAATCAGCTCTTGTTGTACACGAGAGTTCACACACTGGGAAGAATTCCTACGCATGTGCTGAGTGTGGAAAATGTTTTGAAGTTAAAGGAACCCTTGTCAACCATGAGAGATCTCACACTGGTGAGAAGCCATATTCATGTACTGAGTGTGGGAAATGTTTCGCTCGGAAATCAAGCCTTGTTGTTCATGAGAGATCTCACACTGGTGAGAAGCCCTATTCATGTGCTGAGTGTGGGAAATGTTTTGTACAGAAATCTCATCTTGTAAGTCATGAGCTCTCACATACTGGTGAGAAGTCCTATATATGTACTGTGTGTGGGAAGTGTTTTGGGCTAAAAGGAACCCTTGTGATTCATGAAAGATCTCACACTGGTGAAAAACCCTATTCATGTGCAGAGTGTGGGAAATGTTTTGGTGATAAAAGAATCCTTGACAGACATGAGAGAACTCACACTGGTGAGAAGCCCTATTCGTGTGCTAAGTGTGGGAAATGTTTTAGTGATAAAAAAAACCTTGTGATACATGAGAGATCTCACACTGGAGAGAAGCCCTATCCATGTGCTGAGTGTGGGAAATGTTTTAGAGAAAAAGGAACCCTTGTCAGACATGAGAGAACTCACACTGGTAATAAGTAAGGAGCAGGGAAACATAGCTTCACCCTCAGTGAACCTGAACTGGCCACAGCACACTGCTCTCCATCTCCCCAGCATAGCTGGAAGTAGAGAGGATGGAGAGTGGAGTGCAGCAGCCAATAACAGGCTTGTCCAGCTCTGCTTATCCCTCTCTCATCGCTGGAGAGAAGCTCTATTGCTGCAGTCTGGGTTGGGTCTCTGTCACATTTCTTGTAGTGATATTTACAGTTGAATTGTAGCATAGCTCCACCCACATTCTGTGCCCTGGCCTGACCTGGACCACAATGGCCCCTCCTTTGTCCACATAAACAATCTGAGGGCTCAGCACATTTGGCCAGATAAGGTGGAATGTGACGGTGTCGGCTGTTTCAGTCAGTAAGATAATAGAAAAGGGTTACGATGAGCGTGTCCTGTGGAAGGTCAGTGGGGAGGTCAGAGCTATTGATAGATGGAGCTTATTGCTTCCCAAGGTAAAAACAGGTCTGCACTTATACCCTTTATGTGCAGCTACAGTCATCTGTTTGAGGGTATTCGCTCTGTGGTTGGTAAATTCTGGCTGATCCTGAGCCAAGATCCTACCTATGGGAATCACTTCAGTGATCTGCTGGTTTCTGAGTACAGCCGAGGTCAGAGAATTAAGAGTTGTGTATGCAAGTCGGATACTTGGCCCAGAAAGAAAGTGAATGTACCTAGAGATAGAAGGGGTTCTGTACCTTGTCTCAGGACGCAATAATAAAAGGTGCTACCATTTCACATCCATCCACCGGTGAACGGGTTGAAGTAAGGGGCAGATTTTCATGCTTGAGCTCATATGTTGTGTGTGGGCTGAAGGGCCTCTGCGGACTTGTTTATATCGGTGAAGCAGGAAGAGCAGTGAGACATCAGATACAGGAACAGAACAGAAGTATTGCTAATTGTACATTGGAGGAGAGAGAGTATGAGCTGTCTGTATCCCGCCATCTTGCCATAATGCTTCCTACAGCTGCACAATTGTGTTGGTTTGTGGTTGGGGCAATTCTGGCCAAGAGGGGAAGATGGGAAGAAAGTCCTGTTGCAGCCTGAAGCTAGGTGAAGAAAAGTATTTAGTTGCGTTCAACCAGAAGGCCTCAATGAGGGTCTAAGCTTGAAGTGCTTTCTAAGGAAGTGCACTGAGGACTGTCAGTGAATGTCTAAAACAGGACTCTGATTTTGGGAACTGTGGTATACTTCCCATAAATGTATAAAGCTCAGTATGCCACATACAGTATGTAAGGCCTCTGCTACAGTGGCTGCAAATAAGTTAACATATTTTTCGGACCATAAGACTCTCTGGACCATTAGACGCACCTAGGTTTAGAGGATAAAAACCTGGGGAAAAATATAGTAAACTTGGTGTGTCAGTGGTGCAGGGTCGTCTTATGGATCTTCTCTGACCAAGCTCCTAAGGTCAGTCAGTGATGTCAAATTAAAATCAATTAAAAATAGCCTGTATTGAGCACAACACCTTCCACACATTCACTACGCATCACACACTCAATTTCCCCTATCGGTACCGGTACCAAATTTGCGTATCTTTAGAGAGGGGGAGAGAGCTATAAATGCATAAGAAGAAAGGCAGAAGGACAATTCTCTTCAGCTTGCAAGCTAGGCAATAAAAGTCCAAAATAATCTCACCACTAGTAGTCCATACTTCCAATCACCGCCATGATGCAATATCACCATCCAGGAAGCTTTTCACTGTGGCTATGACCAGAGGACAGCACTAGCCCTCAGGCATCCGCTCTACCCGCTCTGCTGTGTTGCATTGTAGCAGGGAACGCGCACTGAGGCCATGCTTTGCCAGCGTAGTATTGCAGCAGTACGGAGCGCTCCAGGCCACGTGATTCAGACCCACCCACCGACGTGTTGCGCCCGCCCACTTGCGAGCTTCGTCAGACTGTTAGTTCCCATGGTCAGTGATGAGGCAGGGAATAGCAGTGTAACCCCCAGGCTCTTTTAGCCAGGTGCTCCACCCGGCTAATTTTGGTGAGCACCCAACTGTCATCAGCTCCCCTCCTTCTCTGCTGCAAGCAGAGTTGTGCAGAGAAGCGTTGGCCCTGCATTCTCTCATCTCGCCCCACCCAGCTACTTTTTCATGCCACCCGGCTACTTTTTCATGCCACCCGGCTGGAAGACTGTAAGCCGAATTTAGGGGAAAGCAAAGCAGAACTGCACTGATCCATGCTGAGAGTTCAGCACTGAGTGAGCCAAGGTCCCCTGAGAGTCAGGAGCTGTGCTGGGCCATGCAGAACAGAGCGGAGTTCTGGGCAGTGCAGAGATGTGGTGATCTGCGCTGGGAGAACACAGCAGCTAGAGTACAGTACAGAGCTACAGTACTCTATAGGATACTGGTGATCAGGATCAGAGACTGGAGACACTGGAAGCTCAGGTCAGATCACATCCATGCCTCACATGAGGCATAAACTGTAAGCTATGGATGGATGTGATCTGACCTGAGATTCCAGTGTCTCCAGTCTCTGATCACGATCACCAGTATCCTATAGAGTACTGTAGCTCTGTACTGTACTCTAGCTGCTGTGTTTTCCCAGCGCAGATCACCACATCTCTGCACTCCCCAGATCTCAGCTCTATTTGCAGTTTACAAACTACACTCTGTATTTTAACCACTTCACCTCCTTTATCCCCTTAAAGAGACTCTGTAACAACAAAAACCTCCCCTGGGGGGTACTCACCTCGGGTGAGGGAAGCCTCCGGATCCTAATGAGGCTTCCCACGCCGTCCTCTGTCCCACGGGGGTCTTGCTGCAGCCATCCGAACAGCCGGTGACAGAGCCGACTGTAGCTTCAATATTTACCTTTGCTGGCTCCAGCGGGGGCGCTGTGGCTGCTTTCGGCACGGAAATAGACGGAAATACCCGATCTCCGTCGGGTCCGCTCTACTGCGCAGGCGCCGGAAACTTGCGCCTGCGCAGTAGAGCAGACCCGACGGCGATCGGGTATTTCCGCCTACTTCAGAGCCGACAGCCGTCAGAGCGCCTGCGCAGGAGCCGGGAAGGTAAATATTGACGTCACCGCTGCACGGAGGGCTGCAGCGAAACCCCTGACGGATGGAGGACGGCGTGGGAAGCCTCATTAGGATCCGGAGGCTTCCCCCACCTGAGGTGAGTACCCCCCAGGGGACGTTTTGTCGTTACAGTTCCTCTTTAAAAACCAGAGCAATTTTCACCTTTCAGTGCTGCGTCCATTTATCTGCTAATAACTTTATCACTGTTTATCACACTGAAATGATTTATACATTGGTTTTGTTTTGTTTTTTTGCCTCCCATTAGGCTTTCTTTGGGTGGTACCTTTTGCTAAGAATTATTTTATTTTAAATGCATTTTAATTGGAACAATAAGAAAAAAATGGGGGGGGGGGGAAATCATTATTTCTCAGTTTTCGGCCATTATAGTTTTAAAATAATACATGCTAACCTAATTAAAACCCACACATTGTACTTGCCCCGGTTATTGCAACGTTTAAAATATTTCCCTAGTGCAATGTATGGAGCCAATATTCACTAATTACAAGCCCATCACTTAAAAAGTAACAGTAATATACCCTCCTGACATATATATTAAAAAAGTTCAGTCCCTAAGATAACTATTTGCTTAGTGTGTGTGTGTGTGTGTGTGTGTGTGTGTGTGTGTGTGTGTGTGTGTGTGTGTGTGTGTGTGTGTGTGTGTGTGTGTGTGTGTGTGTGTGTGTGTGTGTGTGTGTGTGTGTGTGTGTGTGTGTGTGTGTGTGTGTGTGTGTGTGTGTGTGTGTGTGTGTGTGTGTGTGTGTGTGTGTGTGTGTGTGTGTGTGTGAATGAATGAATGTGTGTGTGTGTGTGTGTGTGTGTGTGAATGAATGTGTGTGTGTGTGTGTGTGTGTGTGTGAATGAATGTGTGTGTGTGTGTGTGTGTGTGTGTGTGTGTGAATGTATGTGTGTGTGTACACAGTGTGTGTGTGTGTGTGAGTTGGGGAGTGGGGGCGGTAATGTGTTCATTTTAAATGCAGATATAGGTCTTTTTATTTAAAAATTTGAATAGCTGTAATTTTAATATTTGGCCACAAGATGTCGTTGTGCATAACTTTCCTGTGCATACTATTAGTACGCTAAACAGGAAGTAATGTGTGGATATGTAAGTATAATTTTTTCAGAAGTGACAGCGGCATCTCATTGATGCTGGCGATTATTCACATGGGGACTTGGATCAATGTATGGGAACTGCGTGAGAACGAGCACGGGATCGAGCGCGAGTGCGCGGTGGCAAGAGACATAGTACCAACGTCCCTGCGAGGTGAAGAGGGTGTTTGCAGGGATGTAGTTACTCATTCCGGGGGAGGGCAAGTGGTTAAATGATGAAACTGAGCAGAACTAATGTCCCTTTCAACTTCCTGGCAGGAAAACTTTAAAGGAGAACTGTAGTGAGACGTATATGGAGGCTTCCATATTGATTTACTTTTAAGCAATACCAGTTGCCTGGCAGCCCTGCTGGGCTATTTGGCTGCAGTGGTGTCTGAATAGCACCAGAAACAAGCATGCAGATAGTCTTGTCAGATTTGACAAAAATGGCAGAAACGCCTGATCTGCTGCATGCTTGTTCAGGGGCTATGGCTACAAGTATTAGAGGCAGAGGATAAGCAGGATAGCCAGGTAACTGGTATTGCTTAAAAGGAAATGCATATGACAGCCTCCATATTCCTCTCACTACAGTTCTTCTTTAAAAAAAAAAAAACAGGAAACAGTGAGAGACAGGTTGAGATAAGTGCTTCAGAAAACAGCACTGTAGCTGACCCAAGTTGGGTCGTGGAGCTCAGAGAAGCTCTTTTGCATAGATAACAAGTGAAGTTTCTTCCTGTACTAGAAACAATATGAGACCTATATCTGTGCTACTAATGTTCTCTTTCTTAACTGTACTACACATACAAATCATTATATCATAACTTTTAGTTTCTCTTCAGATTCCTTTTAATTTGCTGTCAGCTGATATTCCAGTAGGTTGTCAAATTTTCCTTCTTTTTCCATCAAAAGGTTACAGTAATCTGCTGGGCAATGTGTAATATTCTGCTGGTTATTTGTTTCCCAGGAATTCTTATGGCCCTCTGTGGGGAATGTATGCATAATGAAGTTTGTACAATATTTGCTTTATTCATGTTGTTACAACTGAAAATCTTTGAAATACAATAAAAACTATAGAACACAAGCTATTGTTTCATGGTGCCAATCACTCTGTGTGTGTGTACAGTGTGTGTGTGTGTGTGTGTGTGTGTGTGTGTGTGTGTGTGTGTGTGTGTGTGTGTGTACAGTGTGTGTGTGTGTACAGTGTGTGTGTGTGTACAGTGTGTGTGTACGGTGTGTGTGTATATGTGTGTGTGTGTGTACGGTGTGTGTGTACGGTGTGTGTGTATGTGTGTACAGTGTATGTGTGTGTGTATATTTGTGTACAGTGTGTGTGTATACAGTGTATTTGTATATGTATGTGTGTACAGTGTGTATGTGTGTACTGTGTGTGTGTATATGTCTGTACAGTGTGTGTGTACAGTGTATATGTGTACAGTGTGTGTTTGTAGGGTTGCAACGGTATGACATATTCACGGTATGAAGGTATCACAGTATACGGCATTACACAATTATTTGGACCCGCCCCCCCTTACATTCAATAATGTACCCCCCTCCCCCCACACCAATATGGTAGCCAGATGTGCCCCACTCCCTCAGCATACATATGATTAAGCCGCTGGGAGATGTTGCCAGGCATAGGTGCCCCAGTATAGGTGGCCAGGAATAGGTGCCCCCAGTATAGGGTAATCAGAAATAGGTGCCCCTGCATAGGTAGCCAGGAATAGGTGCCCTCCGTATCGGTAGCCAGGAATAGGTGCCCCAGTATAGGTAGCCAGGAATAGATGCAGCCAGTATAGGGTAATCAGGAATAGGTGCCCCTGTATAGGTAGCCGGGAATAGGTGCCCTCCGTATAGGTAGCCGGGAATAGGTGCCCTCCGTATAGGTAGCCGGGAATAGGTGCCCCAGTGTAGGTAGCCAGGAATAGGTGCCCCCAGTATAGGTAGCCAGGAATAGGTGCCCCCAGTATAGATAGCCAGGAATAGGTGCTCTCTGTATAGGAAGCCAGGAATAGGTGCTCTCTGTATAGGAAGCCAGGAATAGGTGCTCTCTGTATAGGAAGCCAAGAATAGGTGCCACCAGTTTAGGTAGCTAGGAATAGGTGCCCCAGTGTAGATAACTAGGAATAGATGCAGCCAGTATGGGGTAGTCAGGAATAGGTGCCCCTGTATAGGTAGCCAGGAATAGGTGCCCACCGTATAGGTAGCCAGGAATAGGTGCCCACCGTATAGGTAGCCAGGAATAGGTGCCCTCAGTATGGCGTAGTCAGGAATAGGTGCCCCTGTAAAGGTAGCCAGGAATAGATGCACCAGTGTAGGTAGCCAGGAATAGGTGGCCTCTGTATAGGTAGGCAGCTATAGGCACCCTCTGTATAGGAAGCCAGGAATAGGTTTAGGTAGCTAGGAATAGGTGCCCCAGTGTAGGTAGCCAGGAATAGCTGCCCCAGTATAGGCAGCCAGGAATAGGCGCTTCCTGTATAGTTAGCCAGGAATAGGTGCCCCCAGTATAGGTAGCCAGGCATAGGTGCCCCCAGTATAGGTAGCCAGGCATAGCTGCCCCCAGTATAGGTAGCCAGGCATAGGTGCCCCCAGTATAGGTAGTCAGGAATAGGTGCCCTCTGAATAGGAAGCCAGGAATAGGTGCCCCAGTACAGGTAGCCAGGAATAGGTGCCCACAGTATAGGTAGCCAGGCATAGGTGCCCCCAGTATAGGTAGCCAGGCATAGGTGCCCCAGTATAGGTAGTCAGGAATAGGTGCCCTCTGTATAGGAAGCCAGGAATACAGTGGGTTGCAAAAGTATTCGGCCCCCTTGAAGTTTTCCACATTTTGTCACATTACTGCCACAAACATGAATCCATTTTATTAGAATTCCACATGAAAGACCAACACAAAGTGGTGTACACGTGAGAAGTGGAACGAAAATCATACATTATTCCAAACATTTTTTACAAATAAATAACTGCAAAGTGGTGTGTGCATAATTATTCGGCCCCCTTTGATCTGAGTGCAGTTGCCTATAGACATTGCCTGATGAGTGCTAATGACTAAATAGAGTGCACCTGTGTGTAATCTAATGTCAGTACAAATACAGCTGCTCTGTGAGGGCCTCAGAGGTTGTCTAAGAGAATATTGGAAGCAACATCACCATGAAATCCAAAGAACACACCAGACAGGTCAGGGATCAAGTTATTGAGAAATTTAAAGCAGGCTTAAGGTGGCCACACACGATACAATAAAATGATCCGATTTTACAGTAATTCGATAAAAACGATCGTATCTCTCGAAAAAATCGAAAGCTTTTTTTTCATTCGACTGAAAAATCCGATCGGATTTCCCGTTTTTTTCGATTTAAATCGATCCGGAATGCCAGATATTTCTCTTCAATTTCTACTAAAGATTGTATGGTGTGTGTTGGATTGTTCAAATATTAATATACACACCCTAGCAATTTTCTCTGAGTTTCCAATCATTTTCATCATAATTGAGGAAAAAATTGAACATAGGTGTGTGGTACATTGGTCATAATTTTTGAAATGTTACAATCAGTCAGAAAAATTGATTGCAATTCTTAAATTGAACAGATATTTAAAAAATTGTATGGTGTGTGGCCACCTTAAGGCTACAAAAAGATTTCCAAAGCCTTGAACATCCCACGGAGCACTGTTCAAACAATCATTCAGAAATGGAAGGAGTATGGCACAACTGTAAACCTACCAAGACAAGGCTGTCCACCTAAACTCACAGGCCAAACAAGGAGAGCGCTGATCAGAAATGCAGTCAAGAGGCCCATGGTGACTCTGGACAAGCTGCAGAGAACTACAGCTCAGGTGGGAGACTCTGTCCATAGGACAACTATTAGTCATGCACTGTACAAAGTTGGCCTTTATGGAAGAGTGGCAAGAAGAAAGGCATTGTTAACAGAAAGCATAAGAAGTCCTGTTTGTAGTTTGCCACAAGCCATGTGGGGGACACAGCAACCCTGTGGAAGAAGGTGCTCTGGGCAGATGAGACCAAAATAGAACTTTTTGGCCAAAATGCAAAGCGCTATGTGTGGCGGAAAACTAACACTGCACATCACTCTGAACACACCATCCCCACTGTCAAATATGCATTTGTTTGAACATTTGCATGTGAGAGTGCGAAGGGTTAATTGATTTTTGCTGTTTCTAGCCACACCCCCTTCAGCACCTCCCTTTCCCTAATAATTTATTTAATGTCCTAACTAGAGGCGATGTGCCTGGATATATGTATGTTTATTCTTATCATTGACCCCTGTGGCTAGGGTCCAATTCGGTGCACTCCCCCTTCCCCTGTATGTTTGTCAGCATGCAGACAGCTTATGCTGGTGTATGCGCATGGTGCACATGAACACATAACGTTAGCTCCCTTGTGCGATTGGTAAGATGCACTGTCTTTCCCAGGAGAGAAAGTTAGGATGTTTGCTCCTAATCCATTGATAGGTTTGATGCAATGAATGTGTTTGCATGTCTGCACTATGCATGTTACAGGGCCAGAGTTAGGACACCTATGTTTACCTGGGTACTTCTACGCAGTATAGGTGACTAAGCATAAGAATGCATTCTTCTGTGAACTAAAACCCTGGCTTTTAATTTAGCTGTAGGGATAACAGTTGTGCCTGGATGAGTAAATCTGTGAATGCATTTGTTTGAACATTTGCATGTGAGAGTGCGAAGGGTTAATTGATTTTCACTGTCAAATATGGTGGTGGCAGCATCATGCTCGGAGGGTGCATCTCTTCAGCAGGGACAAGGAAGCTGGTCAGAGTTGATGGGAAGATGGATGGAGCCAAATACAGGGCAAACTTGGAAGAAAACCTCTTGGAGATTGCAAAAGACTTGAGACTGTGGTGGAGGTTCACCTTCCAACAGGACAATGACCCTAAACATAAAGCCAGGGCAACAATGGAATGGTTTAAAACAAAACACATCTATGTGTTAGAATGGCCCAGTCAAAGTCCAGATCTAAATCCAATCAAGAATCTGAAAACTGCTGTTCACAAACGCTGTCCATCTAATCTTACTGAGCTGGAGCTGTTTTGCAAAGAAGAATGGGCAAGGATTTCAGTCTCTAGATGTGCAAAGCTGGTAGAGACATACCCTAAAAGACTGGCAGCTGTAATTGCAGCAAAAGGTGGTTCTACAAAATATTGACTCAGGGGGCTGAATAATTACGCACACCCCACTTTGCAGTTATTTGTTTGTAAAAAAAATGTTTGGAATGATGTATGACTTTCGATCCACTTCTCACATGTACACCACTTTGTATTGGTCTTTCACGTGGAATTCCAATAAAATTGATTCATGTTTGTGGCAGTAATGTGACAAAATGTGGAAAACTTCAAGGGGGCTGAATACTTTTGCAATCCACTGTAGGTGCCCTCTGTACAGGAAGCCAGGAATAGGTGCCCCAGTTTCGGTAGCTAGGAATAGGTGCCCCAGTGTAGATAACCAGCAATAGGTGCAGCCAGTGTAGTTATTCAGGAATAGGTGCCCCCAGTATAAATAGCCAGGTTGAGGGGACCCCCGCCGCTGTTCGTGCGCCTGCGTCTCAGCCCTGCCACTTTCTGTGTGCTCGGTACTGCGTCCTCTCCGAAAAACGGTAATAGCGGTTTGTGCATGGTATGATTTGACTACCATACACAATTAAACCGTGGTATATAGCTGTACCGGTATACTGCTGCAACCCTATGTGTATGTACAGTGTGTTTATATGTTTACAGTGTGTGTGTGTGTACACTGTATGTATAGAGAGACACTGCTTTAGCAGTTGTCTGTTTTTTGAGATTTATTCCGGCGTATAAGACGACTGGGTGTATAAGATGACCCCCCAACTTTTTCAGTTAAAATATAGAGTTTGTGATCTACTCACCATATAAGACTACCCCTCTTCCAACGTACACCAAATTAAAAAAAAAAAATCATATACTGGTGCTGTACTGTATGTGGTACCCAGTATATAGTCAATTGACTGGTTGAATTGGTCAGCTCTCCCTCTCCCTAAGTGGATTGGTCAGCTCTCCTTGTCTACCTGTTTATCAGAGCGGTATGGAAGAATAGATCGCGCTGTGCCCATAAAATATGCCTCTTTCACCCATCTGGCCCCGCCCTTGTATCCTATTTACCTCCCTCTCTGCCTCTCAGATCTCACACATGTGCGCCTGCGCCGCTTCACTACAGTCCTCAGCAGCGAGATCTGAGAGTCAGTAACAGGATAGGGGGTATCACCCAGCATCAATGATACCTGGCGTATAAGACGACCCCCAACTTTTCAGAAGATTTTCAAGGGTTAAAAAGTAGTCTTAGACGCAGGAATATACATTAGTTGAATTTTCTGCCAGCATTTCTAATTCCTGGGGTGGGGGGGGGGGGTGTCACAGTTAGTTCAGCTGTACTTGCATTTCCCGACTACATCTCCCAGCATGCAGGGAATTACAAATGCCGGCAGAAGCTGATAGTCAGATGAAGAAGATTGTACGGACAAGAGGAGCAGCACTCTGTAGGTTAGTATTGGTGCTCCCACAAACCCCCCCAAATGGCACACACTATTACCAACAGCCCTAATGGGTAGTTTTGTTGCTTTCTTTGACTTTGAATGCTCTGCTGCGTCTGGCTGAGGAGTACGGGGGAGGGATGATCAGCGTGATGCAAACAGTTCATACAGGATTATGTAACTTCCAAATGCAAATATATGCGGCTTGAAAGTGGACCGAGCAATTTACACCTTGGTAGGACGTCATTGGTCCATTTTCCAGCTGCATAAATTTGCATACAACATTTACATAATCCTGCATGAAGTCATAATTATTTGCATCTCATTTATCATCCCTATTTTGGGCGTTGTTATGTCTAAACTTTTACTTGACCTTTGTGTTTGCTAATTCTAATATGTCCCTAACTTCCCTCCAGGGGTGTTTCTAGGGTCCTTGGAGATCGGGGGCACCTGTGGGCACCAGGTGGGGAGGTATATGCAGCGCGCCGTGGCAACAAAATGGGCGTGGCCATGATGTGAGTGGGCGTGGCCATGGGTGGGGCCAAATGTACATGAACTTAGCAGCGGTGTAAGCTACAGATAACGGGCCTGCCCATCGAAATATTGGATGGAGCCCCCTGTCCTTTATTTAGATAATTTACAATCAGTATAGGCATAGATCAAAGATGTATACGCACATACAATTTTGATTGGTCAATCACTGACCCCCAATTTTACCACCCCCGTGCAGTAAGTGGGCCAACAGACAATGAATTTTATGAACAGAGCTAAAATTGGCTAATCAAAATTGTATGTGTGTACCAGGCTTTACAGCTAATACTGTACATACTGAAAGTAGCAGGGATCAGCATACAATATAGCTGGTTTACAATCAGTCCACTCTACACACTGGAGTTAAATCGACACACAGTGCAGGCACTAGAGAACAGCATATACTGTACATACTGTAGGCAGCAGAATTCAGCACACTGCAGCTAGCGTGCCAAAAATATGAGGATCACGTTGTGCGGCGTGCTTATCGCGCCGCACCGGAAAATGGGTGGGCCATGGACCAGAATATAGGTGTGGTAACGGGTGGAGACAAATTTACATGAACCTAGCAATGGTGGGACATTAGATTATGACAGTGGTGGCGAACCTTTTGGAGGCCGAGTGCCCAAACTGCAACCCAAAAGTCACTTATCTATCGCAAAGTGGCAACAGCAATTTAAACTAAATACTGTACAAACATTTTAACTCATACATGAACATTATGGAAAATCCAAGTTGAAAATAAACTGTGAAGATAAACAATTTCATCCATCCTACTCCTGAAAAATGTATTCCATTTTTTAGAACCTCCCAGTTTTATTTTCTGTTTTAAAAAGCTAAAAAAGTAGGTTTAATGCTATTGTCTCATATGATAATGATTCAGCTTTTCCCATAGTCTCGCAGTTAGCAATCATGTGACCCCCAACAAGACAAATTCAGCAATCATGAGGCCCCCAACAAATTATGAGGCCCCCAACAAGACAAATTCAGCAATCATGAGGCCTCCAACAAATCATGAGGCCCCCAACAAGACAAATTCAGCAATCTTGAGGCCCCCAACAAATCATAAGGCTCCCAACAAGACAAATTCAGCAGACATGAGGCACATAAATAGACAGCATTTCACATAAATAGGCAGAATGCTCCCTTAATATGGTAGCCCCCCAAGTTAGGTAGTGAGTGACAGGGACCCCCAGGTTAGCTAGTGAGTGACAGGCGCCTCCAGTTAGGTAGTGAGTGACAGGGACCCCGGTAGTGAGTGACAGGGAGCCCCTTTAGGTAGTGAGTGAGTGCCAGGGAGCCCCTTTAGGTAGTGAGTGAGTGCCAGGGAGCCCCTTTAGGCAGTGTGTGAGTGCCAGGGAGCTCCTTCAGGCAGTGAGTGAGTGCCAGGGAGCCCCTTCAGGCAGTGAGTGAGTGCCAGGGTGCCCCTTCAGGCAGTGAGTGAGTGCCAGGGAGCCCCTTTAGGCAGTGTGTGAGTGCCAGGGAGCCCCTTCAGGCAGTGAGTGAGTGCCAGGGAGCCCCTTCAGGCAGTGAGTGAGTGCCAGGGTGCCCCTTCAGGCAGTGAGTGAGTGCCAGGGAGCCCCTTCAGGCAGTGAGTGAGTGCCAGGGAGCCCCTTTAGGCAGTGAGTGAGAGACAGAGAGGCCCTTTAGGTAGTGAGTGAGTGCCAGGGAGCCCCTTTAGTGAGTGAGTGAGTGCCAGGGAGCCCCTTTATGCAGTGAGTGAGTGCCAGGGAGCCCCTGCAGGCAGTAAGTGAATGCCAGGGAGCCCCTTAAGGCAGTGAGTGAGTGACAGGGAGGCCCTTTAGGCAGTGAGTGAGTGCCAGGGAGCCCCTTTAGGCAGTGAGTGAGTGCCAGGGAGCCCCTTTAGGCAGTGAGTGAGTGACAGGGAGGCCCTTTAGGTAGTGAGTAAGTGACAGGGAGGCCCTTTAGGTAGTGAGTGAGTGACAGGGAGGCCCTTTAGGTAGTGAGTGAGTGACAGGGAGCCCCTTTAGGTAGTGAGTGAGTGCCAAGGAGCCCCTTTAGGCAGTGAGTGAGTGCCAGGGAGCCCCTTTAGGTAGTGACTGAGTGCCAGGGAGCCCCTTTAGGCAGTGAGTGAGTGACAGGAAGCCCCTTTAGGTAGTGAGTGAGTGCCAGGGAGCCCCTTTAGGCAGTGAGTGAGTGACAGGGAGCCCCTTTAGGCAGTGAGTGAGTGACAGGGAGGCCCTTTAGGCAGTGAGTGAGTGACAGGGAGCCCCTTTAGGCAGTGAGTGAGTGACAGGGAGCCCCTTTAGGTAGTGAGTGAGTGCCAGGGAGCCCCTTTAGGCAGTGAGTGACAGGGAGGCCCTTTAGGCAGTGAGTGAGTGTCAGGGAGCCCCTTTAGGCAGTGAGTGAGTGACAGGGAGGCCCTTTAGGTAGTGAGTGAGTGACAGGGAGCCCCTTTAGGCAGTGAGTGAGTGACAGGGAGCCCCTTTAGGCAGTGAGTGAGTGACAGGGAGACCCTTTAGGCAGTGAGTGAGTGCCAGGGAGCCCCTTTAGGCAGTGAGTGAGTGCCAGGGAGCCCCTTTAGGCAGTGAGTGAGTGCCAGGGAGCCCCTTTAGGCAGTGAGTGAGTGCCAGGGAGCCCCTTTAGGCAGTGAGTGAGTGCCAGGGAGCCCCTTTAGGCAGTGAGTGAGTGCCAGGGAGCCCCTTTAGGTAGTGAGTGAGTGACAGGGAGGCCCTTTAGGCAGTGAGTGAGTGCCAGGGAGCCCCTTTAGGCAGTGAGTGAGTGCCAGGGAGCCCCCTTTAGGCAGTGAGTGAGTGCCAGGGAGCCCCTTTAGGCAGTGAGTGAGTGCCAGGGAGCCCCTTTAGGTAGTGAGTGAGTGACAGGGAGGCCCTTTAGGCAGTGAGTGAGTGCCAGGGAGCCCCTTTAGGCAGTGAGTGAGTGCCATGGAGCCCCTTTAGGCAGTGAGTGAGTGTCAGGGAGCCCCTTTAGGCAGTGAGTGAGTGACAGGGAGCCCCTTTAGGTAGTGAGTGAGTGACAGGAAGCCCCTTTAGGTAGTGAGTGAGTGACAGGGAGCCCATTAGGTAGTGAGTGAGTGCCAGGGAGCCCCTTTAGGCAGTGAGTGAGTGACAGGGAGTCCCTTTAGGTAGTGAGTGAGTGACAGGGAGCCCCTTTAGGTAGTGAGTGAGTGACAGGAGCCCCTTTAGGTAGTGAGTGAGTGACAGGGAGTCCCTTTAGGTAGTGAGTGAGTGACAGGGAGCCGCCACCGCTCCCCCCCCTTACCTCACAGTCAGAAGACCTCAGGATCAGCGGCGACCCGACCAGTAGTACGAGCGGGCGCCGGACGCACCCGCTCTATATGCGGAAGTGATGTCACTTCCGCATATCAGTGCGGGAGCTGGGTCCTAGCGTCCGCACGATTGGTCGCCGCCTGATCGAGGTCTGAGTGACGCGGCGGTGGCTGGAGGGAGCCGCTGACAAAGGGGTTGAGCGGCGGCCGGGCGGAGATCCATGGCACCCCAGGACAGATTGGGGGCACGTGCCCCCCCAAAATAGGGCTAGTGACGCCCCTGCTTCCCTCATACCTCTCCCTTGTCCTGTGGACGGTACTCCATACCCAGCCTGACACCCTATGGACACACCATTCCGCAAGCAGGTACAGTATATGGATTGGTTTGGTAACTTGGATAGTAGTGTGTGTGTGTGTGTGCGTGTGTGTGTGTACAGTGTGTTATGTATTCGTGTATATAGATGCATGTTTTCTGGGAAGAGGTTTCCAGCAAGTTATGACCATTATCCCGTATGTAGGTACTTTTCCGTTAGCCGGGCGCAACCTTTAGGTGGCGATAATTACTATTCCCCCTCCAGGCCGCCATGGATAGTAGAGAAAGATGTAACTCTGCTGGAGTTTTATCGCCACCTAGAGGATGCGCCTGGCTAACGGAAAAGAACCCGTATGTACTTAAAGGATACGCGAAGTGACATGTGACATGATGAGATAGACATGTGTATGTACAGTGCGAAGCACACAAATAACTATGCTGTGTTCCCTTTTTTCTTTCTGTGCCTGAAAGGGTTAAATATCAGGTATGTAAGTGGCTAACTCAGTCCTGACTCAGACAGGAAGTGACTACAGTGTGACCCTCGCTGATAAGAAATTCCAACCATAAAACACTTTCCTAGCAGAAAATGACTTCTGAGAGCAAGAAAGAGATAAAAAGGGGAATTTCTTATCAGTGAGGGTCTCACTGTAGTCACTTCCTGCCTGAGTCAGGGCTGAGTCAGTCACTTACATACCTGACATTTAACCCCTGTTAGGCAGAGAATGATAAAAAGGAGCACAGCATAGTTATTTGTGTGCTTGGCACTGTACATACACATGTCTATCTCATCAAGTCACACGTCACTTCGGGTATCCTTTAACCTCCTGGGCGTTTTGATTCCGTGCGGCGCACGGCTGCGGGAGGTTTTTTTTTTTACCTAATTTTTTTTTCATGTAGCTAGCCTATCGCTAGCTACATGATTCCCCCCTCCATGCTCTCTCCCTCCCACCCTTCCGATCGCCGCCGGCGTGAATACCTATCAGGAAATCCCGTTCTGAACGGGATTTCCTGCAGGGCTTCCCCCGTCACCATGGTGACGAACGGAATGACGTCATGGACATTGTGACGTCACGGAGTCCCGATCCACCCCATAGCGCAGCCTGGCGGTGATTGGCCAGGCAGCGCAAGGGGGGCCTCTTTCACGGCAGGTATCGGCGGCGGCGATCGGGTAAGACACGCAGTTAGCAAAGTGCTAGCTGCGTGTATGAAAAAAAATTATGCAAATCGGCCCACCAGGGCCTGAGCAATCCACCGCGACGTTACTGGACGAGCTGAGCTTGTCTGTAACGCCCAGGTGGTTAACGCACATTTTCATGTGCAAAATTTGTGTTTACATTTAAAATTGAGATCAATTGTTGCCAACTTTAGCGGTTAATATCAAAGCCCTTATACATGCTAGAATCACTGCATGGTATGTTAAGGAGAGTAGAAGGAACAAAGGGGGGGGGGGGGGGTTACAAAAAGATCTTTATCTTTTTTTTTTTTTTTTTTTTTTTTTAGTTTTTCAGAAAATCGATTTTAGAGTTATGATAGTGAAAAAAGTTGTTTTTTTAAATGCAGTCAAATGACAGATCATGTTTCAACCTATTGGTAGTATAAATTTACATATTTCAAAACTAAGAGCCGTGAATTGCACGCCGGGGTTTCCAGGTGGTCATTGTGCTGTGTGTAATGGGGGGGCTGGAGGGGTATTCACATATGCTATTCTTGGGCTTGTTATACTTACTATAGCAGCCCTGACACAGCGACACCTGACACTCTCTCCACGCCCCTCCCCTGCTGTACCCACATCATCTATCTTCACAGAGGGCGGGGCACCCACAGCACCCTGCCCTGTGACACCCCTGCCATGTGACACCCACTGACTACAAGGTATTTTTGGAAAAAAACATGCAAATGTGGTGATTCCAGCATGTACGGGTGCTTTGCTAGTAACAGCAGCCATTAACATTTCTTTAAAAAACAAAAACAAACATTATTTGTGTAAAATATGGGTTTTTTTTGCGACTATTCTGCCTTTGATTCCCCTCTGCCATGCCACTGTTTGGGTTTTGGATTATTTGTACACCTTTTTGAAAGAAAATGTGTCTACAGAGATGCCCAGAAGGTCTTAGATATTAAAGTCAATGGGGCTTGTGTGTATATGTATAGATAGATAGATAGATAGATAGCAGCTATTACAGGCTGGAGGTTGAAGATGCACGCAACTGGGGGTGCCCAAACCCCTTAGAGTATACAAAAAAAAGCCTGTGGCGTTGCAGCAAACAGCTCTTCTCTTTATTTAGAGCAAATAAACTTGCAAACAGCAGACAGTGTCGGTAGTCCCGACCTTTATCAATGCCAAGTAACAAATGAGTACATGGTCATATATATACCCGCCCCAACAGGAAATGACATCATGGCAAAATGGGGTCCACCCCTTAGTTACATCACCAAGCAAAAGAAAACAAAAATACAGGAAGTGTCATCCATATACACTTATCTACTTAATCATAAATCAGTCGATGATCCAAATTGTGTAGTAATATTCTCTCAACCAGTGTGACAGTCGTTTTCTTTATATAACGCTAGGAGAGGAGAAGATTATAAGAACAAATGTAAGTCAAAATCCTTGTTTAGGCCACCTGGATATAGGCTACCTAACTTATGAATCCACATGACTTCACAGCGTTTTAACATTAAGATCCTGTCACCCCCACGTCTGGGTTTTGGTATATGATCAATGATCATATATTTTAGGTCCACACCTCTATTTCCCGCTTCCTTCCAGTGCTTTGCAACTGGAAGGTCAGAACTCACTGCCCTGACAGAGCTCCTATGTTGTGAGATACGGTCCCGTACCTTTTGAGTAGTTTCTCCTACATAAAACAGCCCGCAAGGGCAAGTCAATAAGTAAACAACATAGGAGCTCGGGCAGGTGAGGAAGTATTTGATCTAATATCCATCACCAAACGTGGACCCCTTAATCACATTCGGACAATTACTGCATGTGAGGCATGGGTATGACCCCAACCTTTTTGAACCCAGGAAAGTCTCAGTATGTTTTTTATATTAGTGGGGTAAAATTATTCATGGAAATCAAATTTACCAACCCATGGTCTGGATTTGGAGTCGCACTCAAAATTAAAGAAGAAAAAAAGCACTACAGGCTGATCCAACTTTGATGTAATGACCTTAAAACAAGGCAAAATGAGGCTCAGTAGTGTGTGTGGCCTCCATGTGCCTGTATGACCTCCCTACAATGCCTGGGCATCCTCCTGATGAGGTAGCGGATGGTCTCCTGAGCCGTATGAGAGGAATCTCTCTCATGAATTACTCTTAGTGAATCCCAGGCTCCATCCACTCAGGGTACACCACAGTCCTGAACCTACAGAGCTTCAGGGCTTGGCCTCTCCTTCAGCCCACCACCACCAGTAAGGCCTCCAGACATTCTCAGCCCACTCAGAAAAAAATGACGTAAATTGGGGTGTGGCCTGTGTTGAGGGGCGGGGTTTAGGGCGCTAGAACCTCAGTGCCTCAAGCTCCAGATGTGTGAATCCGGCCCTGGTCCCAGTGCTGATGTCTCTGGAAGAGGGTCTCTGCTCCACTGCAGTGACTTGTCCTCCCGTGGTGACATTATTATTTTATTATTATTATTTAGTATGTATGTAGTGCTGACCTCTTCCGCATCGCTGTACAAAGTGTATTATCTTGTCACATAACTGTCCCTCAGAGGAGATCATAGTCTAATCCCCACCATAGTAATATGTATTTGTATGTATCCTATTCCGGGACCAATTTATGGGAAAGCCAGTTAACCTATCTTTTTTTTTTTTCGGGTGTGGGAGCACAGACAGGGTGACAACATACAAACTCCATGCAGATAATGCCCTGGCTGGGATTCGAACTGTGGACCCAGCGCTGCAAGGTGAAAATATTAACCAATACGCCACTGTGCTGCCCAGTGACATTGCCACTGATTGTAGAGGATGATGTGGGGAGAGGGAATACAGGGCGAGCTGTGTGAATAGAATCAAGAAGATTCCAATCACACTGATTGCTCTGCCACATCGGAAGACTTTCTATACGTGTACGCCAGTGTATGGCTGTCTTTACATGGCTGAGTGCAGGAGATTCCACAAACACAGGCTGCAGTTACCCTATTCACCACAAGATGGCGACCTCACGTCTCCCAGATGGAACGCACAGAAAGGAAGTAATTATGTCATAGAAAGGAAATGATGTAACGCAACAGGAGCCAGGAGGTTAAGGTGGAGAGGGACACGGCTGGAAGAGGTAATTGTATTATATTTGTTGTTATATATTGGGCAGAGCAGAGGTCGGGGTGGACATACTTGTCATATATTGGGCAGAGCAGAGGTCAGGATGGACATACTTGTTATATATTGGGCAGAGCAGAGGTCGGGGTGGACATACTTGTTATATATTGGGCAGAGCAGAGGTCGGGGTGGACATACTTGTTATATATTGGGCAGAGCAGAGGTCGGGGTGGACATACTTGTCATATATTGGGCAGAGCAGAGGTCGGGGTGGACATACTTGTTATATATTGAGCAGAGCAGAGGTCGGGGTGGACATTCCTGTTATATATTGGGCAGAGCAGAGGTCGGGGTGGTCATACTTGTTATATATTGGGCAGAGCAGAGGTCGGGGTGGACATACTTGTCATATATTGGGCAGAGCAGAGGTCAGGATGGACATACTTGTTATATATTGGGCAGAGCAGAGGTCGGGGTGCTCATACTTGCTATATATTGGGCAGAGCAGAGGTCGGGGAGGGCATACTTGTTATATATTGGGCAGAGCAGAGGTCGGGGTGGACATGCTTGTTAAATATTGGGCAAAGCAGTGGTCGGGGTGGACATACTTGTTCTATATTGGGCGGAGCAGAGGTCGGCGTGGACATACTTGTTATATATTTGGCAGAGCAGAGGTCAGGGTGGACATACTTGTTATATATTGGGCAGAGCAGAGGTCGGGGTGGACATACTTGTTATATATTTGGCAGAGCAGAGGTCAGGGTGGACATACTTGTTATATATTGGGCAGAGCAGAGGTCGGGTGGACATACCTGTTCTATATTGGGCAGAGCAGAGGTCGGGGTGGACATACTTGTTATATATTGGGCAGAGCAGAGGTCGGGTTGGATATACTTGTTATATATTGGGCAGAGCAGAGGTCGGGTTGGTCATACTTTGTTGCAGAGGAGGTCATAGTACACCTGTCACTATCCTGATCACCCCCCTTGAAGTAATTGCCATACAAAAGACTTTTCTATAACTGCTGTTGCCAGTTTTCAAATAGCTCCCCTACATGTGCCATATATTATGGATGGCATCTCACCTTCCTAGTAATAATTCACATCACTAGTAATCCATGCAGTGGCGGACACAGCCAGCAGTGGGCCCCTGTGCAAAATTGTAATTGTGGGCCCCCTATGACGCGCGCCGCGGCAAAATATGGGCGTGGCTACAACCAGTTAGTGGATAGAACCTGCGTCGCGTAGCGCCGCGGCAAAAAATGGGCGTGGCAATGACCGGATGAGGGCGGAGCTAACTGTAACTTAAAGCGAACCCGGGGTGAGGGTTTATTTCCTTTTAAACAATACTAGTTGCCTGGCGGCCCTGCTGATCTATTTGGCTGCAGTAATAAACTGAATTACACCAGCAACAAGCATGCAGCTAATCTTCTCAGTTCTGACAATATTGTCAGAAACCCCTGACCTGCTGCATGCTTGTTCAGGGTCTATGGTTGAAAGAATAAGAGGCAGAGGACCAGCACGGCAGCCAGGCAACTGGTATTGCTTAAAAGGAGAGAAATATGGCAGCCTCAATATTATTCTCACCTCAGGTTCCCTTGAAAAGTGCAACGCAAAGACAGTGGGCCCAAGTTTTGGTGACCCTTTCCCCAGAAAATTCACATAATTGTGCAGGTTTTCTCAAGAAAATACACATATATGCCCAGAAAATACGTGCAATCATGTCGGCAGATATGCCCAGAAAATACGTGCAATCATGTCGGCAGATATGCCCAGAAAATATGTGCAATCAAGTCGGCAGATATGCCCAGAAAATACGTGCAATCAAGTCGGCAGATATGCCCAGAAAATACGTGCAATCAAGTCGGCAGATATGCCCAGAAAATACGTGCAAACAAGTCGGCAGATATGCCCAGAAAATACATGCAATCAAGTCGGCAGATATGCCCAGAAAATACGTGCAAACAAGTCGGCAGATATGCCCAGAAAATACGTGCAATCATGTCGGCAGATATGCCCAGAAAATACATGCAATCATGTCGGCAGATTTGCGAAGAAAATACATGCAATCATGTGGCAGACCTGCCCAGAACATACACCTGCTAATATAAATAAAACAAAAACATTTACTCACCTGCAGCAGCAGACCTCCTGTCCCAGCCTCCATCCGGCGCGCAGCTCCCATGGGTGGTTGGGTGGATAGGTAGCCTAGTGGGTGGGTGAGTGGGTGGGTGGGTTGGTAGCCTGGTGGGTGGGTGGGTGAGTGGGTGGGTTGGTAGCCTGGTGGGTGGGTGGGTGGGTAGGTAGCCTGGTGGGTGGGTGGGTGGGTAGGTAGCCTGGTGGGTGGGTAGGTAGCCTGGTGGGTGGGTGGGTAACTAGCCCGGTAGGTAGGTAGGTAGGTAGCCCGGTGGGTGGGTAGGTAGGTAGCCTGGTGGGTGCGTGGGTAGCCGGGTGGGTGGGTAGGTAGCCTGGTGGGTGGGTTGGTAACTAGCCCGGTAGGTAGCCGGGTGGGTGGTTAGGTAGGTAGCCGGGTGGGTGGTTAGGTAGGAAGCCTGGTGGGTGGGTAGCCGGGTGGGTGGGTAGGTAGGTAGCCGGGTGGGTGGTTAGGTAGGTAGCCGGGTAGGTAGGAAGCCGGGTGGGTAGGTAGGTAGCCGGGTGGGTAGGTAGGAAGCCTGGTGGGTGGGTAGGTAGCCTGGTGGGTGGGTAGGTAGGTAGCCTGGTGGGTGGGTAGGTAGGTAGCCTGGTGGGTGGGTAGGTAGCCTGGTGGGTAGGTAGGTAGCCGGGTGGGTAGGTAGGAAGCCTGGTGGGTGGGTAGGTAGCCTGGTGGGTGGGTAGGTAGGTAGCCTGGTGGGTGGGTAGGTAGCCTGGTGGGTGGGTTGGTAACTAGCCCGGTAGGTAGCCGGGTGGGTGGTTAGGTAGGTAGCCAGGTGGGTGGTTAGGTAGGTAGCCGGGTGGGTGGTTAGGTAGGTAGCCGGGTGGGTGGTTAGGTAGGTAGCCGGGTAGCCGGGTGGGTGGGTAGGTAGCCTGGTGGGTGGGTTGGTAACTAGCCCGGTAGGTAGCCGGGTGGGTGGTTAGGTAGGTAGCCGGGTGGGTGGTTAGGTAGGTAGCCGGGTAGGTAGGTAGGTAGCCGGGTGGGTAGGTAGCCGGGTGGGTAGGTAGCCGGGTGGGTGGTTAGGTAGTTGGGTGGGTGGTTAGGTAGGAAGCCTGGTGGGTGGGTAGGTAGCCGGGTGGGTAGGTAGCCGGGTGGGTGGTTAGGTAGTTGGGTGGGTGGTTAGGTAGGAAGCCTGGTGGGTGGGTAGGTAGCCGGGTGGGTAGGTAGGTAGGAAGCCTGGTGGGTGGTTAGGTAGTCGGGTGGGTAGGTAGGAAGCCTGGTGGGTGGGTAGGTAGGTAGCCGGGTGGGTAGGTGGTTAGGTAGCCGGGTGGGTAGCTAACCGGGTGGGGGGCCCGACTCCTATCCTCCCTCCCTCCCTTCCTTCCTTCCTCACCTCGGGGGGCCCCCTCCCGATATGCGCGGCGGGAGAGCGAGCGGCAAATGCAGGAAGTCTTCAGGGCTCTCCAGGCATCCGCTAGAGGCCCAGCCGCTGAGTCTCCAATATGTCTCCAACTGGAGACATATTGGAGACCAAGCGGCTGGGCCTCTAGCGGATGCCTGGAGAGCCCTTCCTGCATTTGCCGCTCGCTCGCTCTCCCGCCGCGCATATCGGGAGGGGGCCCCCCGAGGTGAGGGAGGGAGGGAGGGAGGATAGGAGTCGGGGGGCCCCCCGGGAATAAAATAATAAAAAAAAAAAAAAAATATATAAAAAAAAAAAAATACTTAATGGGCCCCTGAAGAAAACGGAACTTCAGGGGCCCTCGTGCGGCGGCACGGCCTGCACGGCCGTATGTCCGCCCCTGAATCCATGTCTATGGAATATAGCCATGTCTCTTCAGTGCTGGCATCTCACCTTCCTAGTAATAATTCAGTCACATCACAGAGACAAGAGAAGATGTATATGGAATATAGCCATGCCCATTCAATGCTGGCATCTCACCTTCCTAGTAATAATTCAGTCACATCACAGAGACAAGAGAAGATGTATATGGAATATAGCCATGTCCCTCCTGTGCTGGCATCTCACCTTCCTAGTAATAATTCACATCACAGAGACAAGAGAAGATGTATATGGAATTTAGCCATGTCCCTCCAGTGCCGGCATCTCACCTTCCTAGTAATAATTCAGTCACATCACAGAGACAAGAGAAGATCTATATGGAATATAGCCATGTCCCTCCAGTGCTGGCATCTCACCTTCCTAGTAATAATTCAGTCACATCACAGAGACTAGAAAAGATGTATATGGAATATAGCTATGTCCCTCAAGTGCTTGCAGTTCCCCTGTATAGCCTCTTCTGCCCCTAGCAGTGCCGTATGTCGTCCAGTATCACCCGTCTTGTGTAGTTGTCATCTTTCTTCCCTCTCCAGAGCAGCTCATTTAGGGGGGTTTTATATGTGATGTCCTTATGCTAAATAGTAATGGGTGGACTTGAAGCGGATAAAGAAGAGGGAGTAAAGATCTCATGGTATAATGTATAAGGGTGCATACACACATCCAATTTTGTTGGCCAATCTTACCACTTGCTTATGATCCACTAACATTGAAGATGTATCAGTGATCACTGGATTCTGAATTAGCACTATTTAGTGAAGTTTATCTCAGCGCTGAGCTCTAATAGGTCGTATGAGGGGAGTTATGGTGTGCATGGAGTGAGTGGTGTGTGTTTATCAATTGGCCGGCCATGTATATTGCTGTTATGACTCCGCAACAATCCTTCTCTAGTTTTTAACTGTTCTTATTTTTTAAACATCTCCTACATTTTTGATATAATCAAAACATTTATTTGTATGATTACACGTGAGACCATATCATTTGAGTCATTTAATTTAGTTATTACTAACTGGTTGTGTTCATGGCAGTGGTACAGATTAGTATTTGGTTATTGGGTTGGAGACTATGACCTATTGTCCCATACCCATATACGTGAAGATTGTCTACTGCAATGGATCTTCTGAATTGATAGCAATCTTACCACTTCCATGTAGTATGAGAGTTTGCCTACCTACATAATGTCTTCATAGTATTTAACATTTTTTAGTCCTCATTCTACTGTACATGAAGATGGTGAAATTGGCCAATCAAAACTGAATGTGTGTACATACCTTAAAGGATATCTGATGCAAATTGTAAAATCTATCTTTACTTACCTGGGGCGTCTTCCAGCCCTTAGAGGTCACATGTGTCTCTCCGCAGTTTCGGTCTTTTCCAACGCCCGATGGGTCGGCGTCTTCTGCGTATGTGTGGGCGTAAACCTGCTTCATCAGGAGCGCCCTGCACAGTAAGGTCTCTGTGGCACGTGCCCATGTATACGCAGAAGACACCGACCCAAATGGGGGGTCATCAATACTTCAGAGGCGGCCAGCAGGACCAGGGAGAAGACCGGAGATGCTGCGAGGGACACACATGACCTTCAGGGGCTGGAAGAAGCCCCAGGTAAGAAAAGATAGATTTTACAATTCACCTCGGATATAAGTGATCCAAATATTTAAATTGATAAATCCGACCACCCCTCCAGCAAAATCACTGTGTTATCAATGGCTGGAGTGCCAAAGACTTTATATAGCTGAGAGATGTGTGACTGTTATACCAGGTAATGGGGGAATGTTTAGTGATGTGAAGGGTGTGAGCAGAATCCAGGCACATGCATCTGTAAGGAGAGCTTATGTTATCAGTGACTGGCTTTATATGGCTGAGAAGTGGCTGATGGGAATGTTATACCAGGTAATGGGGGAATGTTTAGTGATATGAAGGGTGTGAGCAGAATCCAGGCGCATACATCTGTAGGGAGAGCTTATGTTATCAGTGACTGGCTTTATATGGCTGAGAAGAGGCTGATGGGAATGTTTTATACCAGGTAATGGGGGAATGTTTAGTGATATGAAGGATGTGAGCAGAATCCAGGCGCATACATCTGTAGGGAGAGCTTATGTTATCAGTGACCGGCTTTATATGGCTCAGAAGTGGCTGGTGGGAATGTTATACCAGGTAATGGGGGAATGTTTAGTGATATGAAGGATGTGAGCAGAATCCAGGCGCATACATCTGTAAGGAGAGAGCTTATGTTATCAGTGACTGGCTTTATATGGCTGAGAAGTGGCTGATGGGAATGTTATACCAGGTAATGGGGGAATGTTTAGTGATATGAAGGGTGTGCGCAGAATCCAGGCGCATACATCTGTAAGGAGAGAGCTTATGTTATCAGTGACTGGCTTTATATGGCTGAGAAGTGGCTGATGGGAATGTTATACCAGGTAATGGGGGAATGTTTAGTGATATGAAGGGTGTGCGCAGAATCCAGGCGCATACATCTGTAAGGAGAGCTTATGTTATCAGTGACCGGCTTTATATGGCTGAGAAGTGGCTGGTGGGAATGTTATACCAGGTAATGGGGGAATGTTTAGTGATATGAAGGATGTGAGCAGAATCCAGGCACATACATCTGTAAGGAGAGCTTATGTTATCAGTGACTGGCTTTATATGGCTGAGAAGTGGCTGATGGGAATGTTATACCAGGTAATGGGGGAATGTTTAGTGATATGAAGGGTGTGCGCAGAATCCAGGCGCATACATCTGTAAGGAGAGCTCATGTTATCAGTGACTGGCTTTATATGGCTGAGAAGAGGCTGATGGGAATGTTATACCAGGTAATGGGGGAATGTTTAGTGATATGAAGGATGTGAGCAGAATCCAGGCACATACATCTGTAAGGAGAGCTTATGTTATCAGTGACTGGCTTTATATGGCTGAGAAGTGGCTGATGGGAATGTTATTCCAGGTAATTGGAGAATGTTTAGTGATATGAAGGGTGTGAGCAGATTCCAGCCGCATACATCTGTAAGGAGAGCTTATGTTATCAGTGACCGGCTTTATATGGCTGAGAAGTGGCCGATGGGAATGTTATACCAGGTAATGGCGGGATGGTTAGTGATATGAAGGGTGTGAGCAGAATCCAGGCGCATACATCTCTCAGGAGAGCTTATGTTATCAGTGACTGGCTTTATATGGCTGAGAAGTGGCTGATGGGAATGTTATACCAGGTAATGGGGGAATGTTTAGTGATATGAAGGGTGTGAGCAGAATCCAGGCGCATTCATCTGTAAGGAGAGCTTATGTTATCAGTGACCGGCTTTATATGGCTGAGAAGTGGCTGATGGGAATGTTATACCAGGTAATGGGGGAATGTTTAGTTATATGAAGGGTGTGAGCAGAATCCAGGCACATACATCTCTCAGGAGAGAGCTTATGTTATCAGTGACTGGCTTTATATGGCTGAGAAGTGGCTGATGGGAATGTTATACCAGGTAATGGGGAATGGTTAGTGATATGAAGGGTGTGAGCAGAATCCAGGCGCATACATCTGTAAGGAGAGCTTATGTTATCAGTGACTGGCCTTATATGGCTGAGAAGTGGCTGATGGGAATGTTATACCAGGTAATGGGGGAATGTTTAGTGATATGAAGGGTGTGAGCAGAATCCAGCCACATACATCTGTAAGGAGAGCTTATGTTATCAGTGACCAGCTTTATATAGCTGAGAAGTGGCTGATGGGAATGTTATACCAGGTAATGGGGAATGTTTAGTGATATGAATGGTGTGAGCAGAATCCAGGCGCATACATCTGTAAGGAGAGCTTATGTCATCAGTGACTGGCTTTATATGGCTGAGAAGTGGCTGATGGGAATGTTATACCAGGTAATGGGGGAATGTTTAGTGATATGAAGGGTGTGAGCAGAATCCAGGCGCATACATCTCTCAGGAGAGCTTATGTTATCAGTGACTGGCTTTATATGGCTGAGAAGTGGCTGATGGGAATGTTATACCAGGTAATGGGGGAATGTTTAGTGATATGAAGGGTGTGAGCAGAATCCAGGCACATACATCTCTCAGGAGAGCTTATGTTATCAGTGACTGGCTTTATATGGCTGAGAAGTGGCTGATGGGAATGTTATACCAGGTAATGGGGGAATGTTTAGTGATATGAAGGGTGTGAGCAGAATCCAGGCACATACATCTCTCAGGAGAGCTTATGTTATCAGTGACTGGCTTTATATGGCTGAGAAGTGGCTGATGGGAATGTTATACCAGGTAATGGGGGAATGTTTAGTGATATGAAGGGTGTGAGCAGAATCCAGGCACATACATCTGTAAGGAGAGCTTATGTTATCAGTGACTGGCTTTATATGGCTGAGAAGTGGGTGATGGGAATGTTATACCAGGTAATGGGGGAATGTTTAGTGATATGATGGGTGTGAGCAGAATCCAGGCGCATACATCTGTAAGGAGAGCTTATGTTATCAGTGACCAGCTTTATATGGCTGAGAAGTGGCTGATGGGAATGTTATACCAGGTAATGGGGGAATGTTTAGTGATATGATGGGTGTGAGCAGAATCCAGGCGCCTACATCTGTAAGGAGAGCTTATGTTATCAGTGACCAGCTTTATATGGCTGAGAGGTGGCTGATGGGAATGTTATACCAGGTAATGGGGGAATGTTTAGTGATATGAAGGGTGTGAGCAGAATCCAGGTGCATACATCTGTAGGGAGAGCTTATGTTATCAGCGACTGGCTTTATATGGCTGAGAAGTGGCTGATGGGAATGTTATACCAGGTAATGGGGGAATGTTTAGTGATATGAAGGGTGTGAGCAGAATCCAGGCGCATACATCTGTAAGGAGAGCTTATGTTATCAGTGACTGGCTTATATGGCTGAGAAGTGGCTGATGGGAATGTTATACCAGGTAATGGGGGAATGTTTAGTGATATGAAGGGTGTGAGCAGAATCCAGGCGCATACATCTGTAAGGAGAGCTTATGTTATCAGTGACTGGCTTTATATGGCTGAGAAGTGGCTGATGGGAATGTTATACCAGGTAATGGGGGAATGTTTAGTGATATGAAGGGTGTGAGCAGAATCCAGGCGCATACATCTGTAAGGAGAGCTTATGTTATCAGTGACTGGCTTTATATGGCTGAGAAGTGGCTGATGGGAATGTTATACCAGGTAATGGCGGGATGGTTAGTGATATGAAGGGTGTGAGCAGAATCCAGGCGCATACATCTCTCAGGAGAGAGCTTGCAGGGAGTAGTAGCGTTTTATTGTAGGGTAGTCGGCCTTTCTTCCTGAGAATGGTACAAAGTTTCTATATGGTGGATTAGGTTAGATAATTGCCCCTTAGGGATAGAGGCATAGGCTATCATTCATAAAGGTATGTTCGGTAAAAAAGTGTGAGCGGAAAAATACAGCATTCTGTATTTTAGACTTCTGTGTGCTAATTCATAAAAGTATTCGCAGGTGCGGTAGAAATGCGGCAATTTAACGAACTAAAGTGTCGGTAATGAGAAGAGTAGCTGGCTGAGTTGATACATTCATGAGTAGCTGGCCGAGTTGTTACATTCCTGTTCTCCGTGCAGAGACAGCATTTTAATAAGAGGCATCCCCAACTTCCCTTTAGATGTGCATGTTTTGTTATACCGACTCTCCTTGCCCTGAGTCTTTCTAATCTATCTATTTAATTACCACAGCTTAGAAGAACTTCAAGAAACTTTACGCATGCAGGCTTTCTGATGTGAAATAACATCTGAAAACAGGTACCCAAGAGGTTAAAAACACAGCCTGGGGTATTCAGGAAAGCCTTGTTTGTTCCGATCGCTCTGCTGCTGGCTTTTACACAGTCCCTCGTCCTTATCGCAGTGTTATCACCTCCTCACAGCAAGTGGTATTCTCCATGTCATTACTGCCTGCTCTAATCTTTTATAAATTGACCTTTACTGACGTGCTGGAGGAGTTCACCGCACAAGTCGGTAATTTACCTCACTGCTCGGGAATTTCAGCTTTTCATGCGGTAACAGCTTTTATGAATTGACACTTTCCTAAGTGCTCGGTAAAGTCAGTTGTTTTCAGCATTACCGTATGTGGCAGTGCTTTATGAATCGAGGCCATAGAGAAGAATATAACCTGTGAATAGTGTGGAGGGGAGCTGTGACTGTCCGATCTTGTATGCCATGGAATACTGAGCCCATAAGATCCTCGTGGAGCAGCTACCACCTCCAGCTGGTGCATCACACATAGGCACACTCTCTGTATTACCTTATCTCTGGATTTATGTTACTTCTTATGCTATAAATCATGCAGCTAAATATACCTGTTATCATCTGTGGTTATTACTGCAGTCACAGGAGTTTTATGTCCCACAGTGGGAGAGGTTGGAGTCTGCTAAGAATAAAGGTAGCTGTGTAAAATGCTTACAAAGGCCATGTTTTCTGGCTATGATACTATGCAATAAATTAAGCTAAAATCGCAAATCCAGGTGGAGACCTGGCTACCTTTATTCTTTGCAAGTAATTTGCATCATTTTGGGGATCGGAGTGCTGCTTGTTGACTCCGTGGTTTCTGGAATTGTTTTGTGTGGTTTAAGCAGCGGACCTCTCTTTCTACTTTAGAGGTTGGAATCTACAGAAAGATGATGGCTGGTGTGTCACAGCTAGGGGGTGGAGCCAGGTAACAAGGGGTGTGGCTGGCTGCAGCTGGCGAGTGGTTGGGTGGCCTCTGCTGCTTTGGTCCTGGTATTGGCACTGTCCCAGCGAGGAGGTTTGTTGCTACGGCTTTTGGAGGGTTTGGTGTCAGTAGGTGATGGACAGGTGGCCTCAGGTATGGTCAGGATATGGAGCTATATATATACAGATCCAATCTGAACTCAACCAATCATGTAAGAGCAATTCTACAAATATTCTTATTTATTTTCATCAGTTATATACAGCATATGTAGACCAGCACAATGATTCGGGCAACATGCCCTTTGTCAAGTGCTCTTCTGTCTCCAGCTGTTCTCTCCTCACATCCTCATCCATCTACCACTGCCGGCACTGCTGTAACCTCCCAGGAATGTGTGCATGGAGAGGAGGAGAGAAGCACCAGATAATGAGCAAGGCACACTGAAAGAGAGGACTGTGGTACTGAATGTGCAGGATACCACAGCTTATGGGATATTATCACCCCCTAGCAAATTATGTTATTTTCTGTGCTCTGTTTATTACTGCTAATATCTTACAGCTATAATCTGTTATCCTTTTCAGAACTGAGATCTGAACTCAAAGAACAAGAGAGGTATATGAGGAGTGATCAGCAGTCTATGGCGGAAGGTGACAAGATGAGGAAAATTAAAGAGGAAGAAGAAGAGACGTATGTGGGGAGTGATCTGCAGTCTGTGCAGGAGGGTGACATGATGGGGACAATTAATGAGGAAGAAGAGACGACTTATATGAGGAGTGATCAACAGTCTATGGAGAAGAGTGGCATCATGGAGGTGATTAAAATGGAAGAAGAGACGTATGAGAGGAGTGATATACGATCTTCAGAGGAGGGTGATATGATGGTGACTATTAAAAAAGTGGGAAAAGAAGAAGAGACGTATGTGAAGAGTGATCAGCAATCCAAAGAGGAGGGTTTAATAATAAGAGTGATTAAAGAAGAAGAGGAGACATATGTGAGGAATGATCAGCAGTCTATGGAGGAAGGTCTAATAATAAGAGTGATTAAAGAGGAAGAAGAAGAGACGTATATGAGAGGTGATCAGCATTCTGCAGAGGAGGATGACATGATGGGGACAGCTATACAGGGGCACACTCTTATAGGGGGCAGAACAGGTGAGTAATCAACATTACAGTGACACTGAAGCAAAAAAATACACCTTATGATATTATGCATTGTATGTGTAGTACAGATAATTATTAGAACATTAGTAGATACAAAAAGAGTCCCATATTTTTATTTTCAGATACATCTTTTTGTGTTTTTTTTTTTCCAGAACATTGTGTCATTCTGTCATATTTGCAATTACAGATCACACATTGGGCCAGATTTATCAAAGCATTACCGACAGTTTTTTCTTCTAAAACTGTTCTAACCAGCAGAAGAACAGTTCTGCATGATAGTAAGAAACTTCCCAAAGCCTATGTAATAGCGGCAGTTTAGCGTTGATTTCTAGAGCTACACGACAGTTAAGAAAAGTGCAAATTCATTCCTTAACCTCCTGGGCGTTTCAATTCTCCCCTAATTTCTGCCCAAAAAAGTCTATGGAATTTTCCAATGAATTTTTTTTTTAATATTTCAGGCCTGTAACTTACCAAATCATTAGCAAACAAGGTTCTAGTGCTTATCCTAAGCATAAAAAAATAATAAAACATGAAAATCATGGCAAAAAAAACATTTAATAGTAACAATACGTAAACAAAACATCTTAATTCAGATCAAGCAGCAGTTGCAGCACAAAAAGTATCGAAACATCAATACACTTCCTGAGTATGAAATATTTTAAAGCAAGGGACAGCACAAAGTCCTACATCACATTCAGGGCAGTAAAAGCGCGTCTCCTTGCGCACCTTTTTTCCATTCGGCCCCCTCTTAGAGCAGCACACAACGCACATGCGGGTAGGTGTTGCTTTGCGCTCAGTGGGTGGCACGTGCTCTACAAAATGACGTCCTGTTAGTCGCACTGGATTTACGACATAGGAGGCACGACGTCCTGGTCTATTCGCCTCAGTTTGTGGTTGCTGATGTTGTAAGCATATTTCCTCACAAACCTTCAAAATGTAGTCAAAGTGAGGAAGAGGCCTGTCATTTTGTTTCTTGTAGAGGACATAAGAATTCCAAAGACACTGCTCCACCAGATGTCTAAAGATTTTCTTGTAATATTTGCGCTGCTGTTTGCGCACAACGGGGTAGAATGTTATGCACTGGTCAGCACGGTCCACCCCACCCATTGTCTGATTATAATCCAGAATGACCTGGGGTTTCTGGATTGTCTTCCCAGCACGATTCTTGGCTGCAGCAGTGTCAGTGTTATGGACTGTTGACAAAACGGAAACATCTTTCTTGTCCTTCCAGCGAAGGGCCATCAGTTTACCCTTCTGCCATGCCACAATTTCCCCTGGCTTCAGCTTCTGAGCAGAAAAGGCTGATGGCAGATTGCGACGGTTAGGCCGGACAGTGCCATATGAATCAGTCTTGTGTCTGATGAGGTATTCATATAGTTCAGGGGAGGTATAGTAATTATCTGTGGTCAGGCAATATCCCTGACCAAGAAGCGGTGAAATGAGGGAGAGGACAGAGGCGGATGCAAGGCCAAACTGGCTGTAGCTGGGGTCAAATTGTGTGCCTTTGCCAGTGTATATAATGGCATTCCAAATATATCCGGAATTAGATTCGCACAATAGGAACGATTTTATCCCAAATCTGGCACGCTTGGAAGAGATATACTGTTTCCAGGCAAGTCTCCCTTTATACGCCATTAGGCTCTCATCGACGCTTACGTCTCGTTCTGGAACATACACGGACTGAAATTTGCGTATGACCATTTGAAATAGGTCGTAGATCTTCCACAGTTTGGGGGCAGGATGGGTGGCCTCATCAAAGA